>NC_089823.1:21662835-21969214 GCF_035046505.1 Tiliqua scincoides
GGCTTACCCTTCATCTCCTCCAGATAAGGGAACAAATGTTCCTGTGAAGTTTTGGGGTTATCATGGAATTTTGGGGCTATGATAAGAAGCAGGCTAGCAGGAAAAAATACGAGGTCTAACAACACAGCTGGTGTTGCAGAAGGCCAGAAATAGATAAAAACAGCAAAACAGTAGGGGGGAAAAAGCAAATTTTCAAGAATATATGCTCAAGTATTATGAACTCTTACATGTTTAACCTCAAATTCAGGTGCAGAGCTGAGATGAGCAATATGACTAGCAATGCTAATGATTTTAAGGAACTGACTGGCCATCTAAAAAGTACACACTGCCTCTGAATCAGCTGGAAACATGCCACTAGCCCATGGTTACTTATGCTGTACACATCACACACTGAAACAAGCAATTTGTGGGCAGCTTCTTCTTATATAGGACAAATGCAGGGACCAATTTGCCCTAGGCGGGCATAGTGGCAAATGCTGCTGATTTCATCATTCCTTGCAAAATGGGCCCATGACTTTGTATCAGCCCAACTGACACAAGGCAGGTGCATCTTAGGAAACTGTATTTGCAGGACAAGTTATAATTGCACTGAATCATGACGGTAAGGTAGAACACTTCCTTTCCATATTGCTAGCACTTTTGAGAGCCTTTCCATTTCCACTATTCCTTTCCAACAGGCAATGGATCACTGATATTATTAGCAATATATTATTATACAGCAATATACATTTTTAAAGTAGTAAGTTGTCAAATCTCACATTAATTCCCAGCTGCTGCAGAGCCATGAAGATGACATCATTTGCTGTATTGGTGTTGGTTACAGTTAAAGTTTTTGACTGGGGAAGGAGAAGGAAAGAAATCACAAATTAATATCAAAATGACAACATTTTAAAAGTCCAAACAGTTGGACATTTATAGGACAATAGCAATTGAAAACATTAGCTAGAACCTGAGCTAATGTCAAGGTCCAGAAAATAACATAACGGGAACCAACAAGGAAAAGTGGATTTACTTGTTATATAATATTAAAAATATTTATATACCTTTTCAGCAAAAAGCCCTTCACATTTGCTTGGTGTTTTTCCAGGTCAAACTACACATTATGTTGGAGCTCTGAATTTGGAGATCTAGTTACCAGAATTTTCTTCTTGTAAAAGCAGTTAAGGGGAAGGACAATTTGGAACACGGTTACAGCAAGGGAAGGTCCAACCTTTTTACCCCATGCCACAGCCTTGATTCAAACGTATTAATACTATGAATCAACATCACCCCCCCACCCCACTATCCTTAGCTATCTGTGCCTATGTTTCTTTTTCATGGCTAAGAGATATTGGAGGAAGGGTTAATCATGGAATCAAGATCCAAATCTCGCCTACACTATCAAATCCAAATTGTCCCCCTCCCTTCAAAAAGTTTTTTTTTTCTTTATAAGAAAATTACATTGGAGGTTCTAATCAAAGAGCTCCAATGTAACACACAGTTTGGCCCTCGGTCTCCTCCATACCAGATTGTGCTTTTTTTTATTTATTTGGGGGCTCTCCCATTTCTAAGAAATTTCTTAGAAATTTTTTCCCCAAACCATGCAAGACCAAAGCTTCCAATGTGGAATCATTTTCTAGAAATATTTTCTCCACAGACACTGAGCTCTCTCACTAGCCCTGATGGGACCATCAGGGGAGGTGTATCAGACTCAGAACTTCCACACTTCAGTCTGACAATCATTCTTCAGTTCTAACTCTACTATATATGAAATTTCACTTCAATTTTTTAAAATTGGCTACAGAATTCCCAGGTCACAAAACCTTGTGCCAGTTTGCATTCCACAAAATCTCCAGAATGTCCTTCTGCCTAAGCCACTGAAACAATACACTGCCAAGAAAACTGAAGCAAAGGAGTATGAAAGCAGTCTATTTTTGCCTGAGGATATAAGTGAATGATCATAATATAAACAAAAAAATTAACATTTCCCCAAAGCAATGACATCTGGCACCCAGGAGTAGGTCAGCACATTTGCATACGGTTTGCCTTTGGCTAGAATATAATAAAATGATTTGTGCTGCAAATGCCTCCCTCTCTTGCTAACCCGAACTCTCACATCAAATAAAACAATTCCCAAAGATCTCCAGCTGCTCCACCAAAAAAGGAAGTGCAGCTTTACAGAAAGAATTTAGATCTTTAGGAAGTTTCCATCTGCCACTCTTTCACCTTGTCAGTGATATTTCTGGCACTGCTATGTTGTCTTTCAAGGATGACCAGTCCTGTGGACCCCCCACACTGTAAATGTTTTGAACCACTGCACAATTTGTGTGCATACATGACAGACAAAAGGCAGCTCTCAATACATCTCAACTGAGCTTGGTTCAGTCCAAATTACTACAACAGCCCTTTGTCGATGAACACTGTATCAGAACCCCAACTATCCTAGTTGGTTTGTTTTGTTTTTCAGAAAGGGTTAAATAAAATCTTGGGTGTCTGCCACTGACTAGTAAATGGATTTTCCATGTATTAAAGCTATGCACTGTTTCGTGGAATACCACAGATCATTGCAACAGTCATGCAAAGTCAGGACTGCGTATCCAATAGCTGTGTCACATCCTACAAATGTTTCATAAGCTGTAAGTCCTGCTTTTTATATGGCTAGTTAGAAGAAAGAAACCTGAAATAGAATCTCTGAATGCAAATGCAATCTAAAGAGAGGTATTCTTCACTATCAGTTAATTATCTTCTAAAACACCCCTAAACTTTAAGCTCAGAATAAATGTTGACCATCATACCCTTTGAATTTCTATAGCTGTTTGGCAATGAACATACATAATTGCCATGTTGACATTCTCCTAAATTCACACTGTGTCTTAGGAACACTTACATATGCACAATTTCCAATATCCTTTGCAATAATCTTCAAGGGAATGCTCTTGGGATAGTCTTTTGCTTTCTCTTCTGTGATCCGACTGTTGAAGGAAGCAGAAATGAAGCAGTTTTAAAAACAATTAATTCCAAATAATCAATGGTAGAACCATTTTATGGTGCTGATTCACTGGATGCTATAAAAAGTAGAACTTCCTTCATTGCTATGCTGGTTAAGCGGTTTGCCTTTAAGAGGCTGTTAAAATGAGAAGGACAAACCGCTTGATTATACCCTCTGAACAACTGAATTATGATTCTACAAAATAAAATCTTGCTTGACCAAAGTCTGAACAAATTTAATTATCAAAAATTATATCACTCTTCTTAATGTGACTTTACAAACTGTGACTGATTTTACTCTGGGAAAACCAAAATGAACCCCACTTTGACTAGAGAAGCTAGAAAAGGGAACTGCCCTCAGTTCAACAGGGATTGACAAGACAAAGCTTTTCATTGCCTGTTTTGTTATTATGGATCAGTACCTTTGAAGGGAAGTGTGCCACTTCTCTTTCTCTGCAACGGAACTGAAACAATAAAAACAAGTTTTACACAGTTGCAAGACAGTACAATAACATCTATTCAAGTACAAACCAACTTTGGACAATATCTTAGAGCACTGGGGTGGAGAAAAGAGGTATCAAATTAGAAGAAAAGAACCTGTAGAAACATGTGTGTCTTGGTCAATTTACGTACAATCCCAAAAGTATATAACTGCAAATAAAAGACCAGGGTGCAATTTTTGAAGCCACCATAGCTATTTGTTCTAAACGTTCTGAATTTAGAGGCTCAAAATGAGACCTTCCTAGAAATAATCTCAGTCACTACGGTTTTATGGAATGTTCATAATGTCAACTGCCCATAAATACTATCAGTACACAAGGTCTAGAGATGGATAGACCTGAGTATCACTGGTGGAAAAGGTTCCAGCAGAAAAGATGATGGGCAGCTCTACACTAGTGCTGGCTAGGCATTAGATTATGCATGTGAAAAGTATGAGAGTGGTATACAAGTGCCATGTGGTTTACTTAGCAGAATGCATATGTTAAACTTGGGGAGTGTATGAATGCTCTGAATGTGTGGTAACATTTAAGAGACTAAGGGCACAATCCTAACCAATGTTCCAGCACTGACTTAGCCGCAATGCAGCCCCCAAGGTAAGGCTACAAACATGTCCTTAGCTTGAGGTGGCCCCCTTGACTACCTCCGCACTGCAGGATGCAGTGCACACCACATTGGCACAGCTATGTCAGTGATGGAAAGTTGGTTAGGATTGCGCCCTAAAGGGTTTTCCAACCAAACAAGATGCAATACTGTGAGCTCCACAGTTGGAGCAATTTGTTTATTTCAGCCATTTTCAACCACTGTGCCATGGCACACTGGTGTGGCACGACTAGTCCCCAGGTGTGCTACGGAAATTTGGAAGAGGGTCATTTATTAGTAGGGCCATTGGAGGATGTGACAGGGCAGTGTGCCTTATCAATTATCAAAAAACTGATGGTGGGCCTTGACCATTTTAGTGTCTTGCCAGTGTGCCATGAGCTGAAAAAGGTTGAAAATCACTGGTTTATTTATTTGCTTTCTGAAAGCAATATGGCCAATATGGCTTCCCAATTTAAACTGGGCTGCAATGTGAGGTGTGTTTTAATACAGTGTCCCCCACACTGCTTCTCCAACATAAATTGTCCTCCTGAAGTTGCCATGAATTGCAAAAGACGAAATTTACAGCACAGTTTTTGTGCTCTTAGCCTGTGGCTAATTACAGCTTTTGGATGAAGAAGGAAAACGTTATTCTCTGTAAGGGAAAACAAAGGTCAGACAGAGTGTAGCACCTCATGGTTAGCTACCAACACTTCACCTGCTGCTTCACTTTCTTTGCTGACTAAACTGGAATTGAATTGGGGAGAGGTAGTCTTTGCTTCTGCTATCCAAAGTAGAAGGCCCAGAAAGAAGGGAAGCCTCCCTTCCATATTAAACAAAGAGCCCCAAGATCTGGGGGAGGGGTCCCTTTCAAACCAACCAGTAATGGAACATGGGTGGTCTGATAGTCGAGGAAACCCACACCATCCTGAATGAACTGAGATAAGGCAGATAATCTTTTATGTTGATTGTTAAAAGGATGAAAAATCAAGGGGAAATGCAAGGGATTAAAATAATGCACAGATTAACTAGGAAGAGGAAAAAAGGGGGGGACAGAAAGGTTGGTAGGGATACTAAAGGGATTAGGGAAAATAAAACAAAAACCTTGATGCAGCTTCTCTGGGTAGAAGCACTTCTTCTCAAGTGCTTCTGACACTGGACCTCAGCAAGTTCATAGAGGACAGTGTGTGACCCTGTTTTTTTATAGCTTGTGGGTGCTCACCAGGATTCATTTGTAAAATTAGATGGTGGAGGGGTATCACCTGAACTAGCAAGTTTCCTGCTTTTGGAAATCAGGTAGATTTCGTGGTTCAACAGAGTAGCTCAAACCCAAGTTCTTTGTTTCTGGTCAGCCAGGGATGAAGATGCTCAAACGACAACAAAATGGCTACCAGTTCAGGATAACTCATGCAGTACGCCGAGGCAACACAGAACCCTCTGGGTGCCAGAAGCGTCCAGACATGGAGCTTCCAAACCACATCAACTTCAGATCTTACACACTCACAAAACACCCATCCAGAAATGTACAAAGGGCACCATCTGTTCAAAATCTCAAAAGCCATGCAGAATAGAGTGCCAAATGAAGGCTGCACATAAACCATGTGTTCAGAATAAGACCAGTTTCAAGTATCTGAAGGGACAATGAAAACTGAACACATTATTCCACCAATGGAGGACAGGCTTGGAGAGCTGCAGCACATTGTCCACTGTTAACGGCACTGACCTCACTGCTTAAAATCTGGGTTGCTGAGATCCTAAGTTGAAAGTTGGCTAGGAGTGTGAGCAGTAAGCTGAGACAAAGGTTGACAAATGTCATCAGGGGCTATGACTTTAGCAGGGCACCCATCAGTTCTTATATCCTTTGCTTCTATCTCTTCATCATTCACAGACAGAGTTTCAATAGCTCCATGGATTTAAAGAGCATGTTCAAAAAAGTGTTTGTTGCTCCACAGACTTTGCTTCATGAATATTTGGACTTTATTTTAAAACGTTTTGCTTACCACATTCTTGTGAATTTAAATATTACAGAACTCTTGTAAAACGTTTTTCACATGCTCAACTTACTTTCCTGTGTACCACACCTCTGCTTACATCTACAGGGGTGCGCCAGTTTGCAATGTTCCAGCTTGCACCAGGATCGCATAACCAATGACTACGTGTGGTCACGTGGGTGTCGGAGGCACACCCCCCCAACCCACCGAAAGTGAAGGGAGTTCTGCTCCTCTCCCCTCCAGAGGGTCGTCTGAGTCTCCCAAAGGCAGTGCACATCCACACGCTGCCTCTGCAAGGCTCAGACTAAGGGAAATTGCATCTCTATCACGCAGTTTCCGGGTTCCTCCATGAAACCAGAAGTGATGTGGGAGATGCAACTTCGCTCAGTCTGAGCCTTGCAAAGGCAGCGCTCGGGCGTGCGCTGCCTCTGGGAGGCTCAGACAACCCTCTGGAGGGAAGGGGAGTGGAGCATCCCCTCCCCTGCGGAGGGTCTGGATTGCGTCAAGCGCTGCTTGACAACAAGGATTGCGCCCTGTTGTTAAATGGCGCATGACTGTAATCCTAAAATCTCTTTTGACAAAGACGTAGTATTTAAAATGGAGACTGCTTCAGAGTTTGACGGAAGACAAGGAAGCGCACCCATTAAATATTTTTCTTCATCAACCCAGAAGTTCAAATATTAAGGAGCTCAGCAAGACTGCTCTGGAGTAAATGGTTGTAGACTGCAGTTTTACAGCCCAATCCTAAATAACTCCCCACATGGAGATGCCTCCATGGCCTCCACTATATCTCATGAGGGAGTTTTGACTGCTGGAAGTCTGTGTTGATCCTTGAAGGCAGATCAGGCTCAAGAAGGGGGTTATGATTAGGCAGGTGCCACCATTGTCAAAACCACCCAGTCCCTGGCCCAATCTTCCCCATCTCTTCCCCATCTGCCTACCCCCTCCCCGGTTGCACCCCTGGTTATTCTTGGATTCAGTTGGATGAACGTAACAAGGCAAAATATTAAGAACCTCGTATACCTGAAACAAGCCACACAGTTCGTGGTTGGCCATCCTAAAACGAAAGACCTTTCTGGGTTAGTACTACCCTCACAGACTTCCTCCATGCAAGAAGCTGTCCATATTTCACAGAGGTGTGCTTGGCTCTTCAATTTGAAATGCAGCTGAGATCTGAAATTGAGGAAGGTTTATTATTATAGTACACCACCACCAAATCGTTAGAAATATAAACTTGACAAACATTTCAATTAAATTGAAATATATAACACAATTACGCCTGCATTTGCTACAAAACAGGAGTTTACAACTGCCACAGCTCTGCAGGCAAAACGACTGAAATAACAGAAGGCTCTGTAACCTCACAATCTAAATTTGTTGGACCAAACCAGTTTCTACAGGGAAAAGAGCTGTTTCCAGTGTTGTACAGGGGCCCCCTATAACCGCGGATCCCATATTGCAGATTGATTTATCCACGGATGCGGGAGCCCCCACACGTGATTTAGACTTACTTGGGTCAGTAATTGTTCCTTAAACTAGGTCTAAGTCCAGGGCTCCACAATCCCCTCCCCCACGAGCTTGCTTAAGAACTTACCCCAGCCAAAAAAATTCCTTAAAGGAGGAGGCTGCCTCCCAGCAGCCTGGTTTTTTAAAAAAAAGAACTAGATGGAGGTTAATAGGAAGTGGTTACATTCTGTTTCCCATTAACCACTATCTAGTTACAGTACTTAGAAATGACCAGGCTGCCAGGAAGTAACCTGAAGGTTGCTATGAGCTCCTAAGTTTGTAGTGACCTAGTTTACGGAACAATTATCGGCTGGAGTAAGTCTAAATTGCACGGGGGGGGGGGGGTCGCAGTGATGGGTGTCCGTGGTTTTCAGTATCCATGGGGGGGTTCTAGAACAGAACCCCCATGGATACTGGGATACTGGGGCCTGTATAATCTAAGAAAAAAAACAACAAGTCAAAGAGCTAAATGTTATGCTAAATGCAATATAGCTTGGTGGGGTGGTCTTTTCCTTTATAAAGAGTGTGACTGGGAGGTGAGCTGCGAAAGATGACAAAATCAAGCAAGTGCATGTGTTGAAAAGGTTTAGTACTTTGTCCCGGCCATGTTTTAAATCCTGATCCTGCCACCCCCCAGCCCCGCAATGGTATTTTTGGGTAGAAAAACAATTCCAATTGGAACTCAAAGTTTTTTTTTCTTTAGGAGTCACAATCAGAATCGAAATCACGGCATAAGCAAAGGACTAAAGACTCTCTACTCCCCCTTCACAGTTTCACCACTATACACAGCCCCTCTACATGCTTTTTATAAAATACAGAAAAACCATACTGAACTGTTAGCATTTAGGGTAACATGTAGTTTGTCTCTCTGTGTCAACTATTATGAAAGTGGAAAGGAATGTCAACTCAAAGATCTGGCAAAATGCATTCTACAAGACATATACTTACCCAATCCCTACTCCTACTACATCAAAAGGAGCACAAAAAGATAGAGACATGACAAGGGAGTTGGCCCCTACTGGTTTTTCTGCAGTATCTCAGACCTTGCTGGGATTTGCAGCATCACCACAAAGCCTGGAAACTCATCATTTCCAATAGTGAACATATTCTGCATGAAAAGATCTAGACTGGCTTAAATGCTGGTTTTGAACTATAGTTTATATATTTGAACTATAAAGTCATGAAGAGTTTGAACCCAGAATATATGGAATGAAAGACCATTTTCTTCCTTATAAACTCGCTCTTTCATTTACATCATCTTTGGAGACCCTACTCTAGGCGCCCCCCCCTTGCTGGGGCTGGAAGGGTAGAGAATGGAGATGAGGCCTTTTATACTGAGATGCCATGAAGTCCCTTCCGAGAGATTCACTTAGCACTTACTGTCATTTGCATTGCGTTAATGACCATTTTATTTTCCAAAGTTATACTTCTTTTGGTTTGTTGCTTGCTCTTGCTTTTAATAATAGTGCTTTTTTTTTTTGCTTGAGTTTATTTTATTTTTTGAAGACTTTGAAAACTATTAAAGGAAAAAAGGGATAAACACACGCTTTATTAATTGACCTATTAATGACAGAAAAGATTCATACTCAGGCAGGCTCCATGGCTGTGCCAAAATGAATTGCAGCTTCCAGAACTCGGAACATGGGATTTGCTCACTAAGTGTCTGAACATCCAGTGGGGTTGCAAATAAATAATCTAAAAACTTCCTTGTGTACTGGAATCTTCTGAACTGAGCTTTCCGACAACTTCAGTTGAATAATACCCCCCCTTGATAAACCCCATGGATTTGGAGATTTGGAGCAGGCCTAAACATCTTGCACTCTTGTCATTCTGATAGGTTCAAGTACGGAATGTTGCACCCAAGGAGATCCTGCATTCAAAGTAGAAGTGTATCCCCCAATATGTTCATAACCTTCTCCTCTAGATAAGGGAGCAATATGAGGGTGCACATAAAGCCCCCATCTCATTCCTATCACCACCTCGGGTAGATTCCCAAAAGGCCAAGTAACGACTTGAATACGCAGTAGTGAACCATATAACATCCTTCAGAATTGGTCTAGTTTATAATATAAATGTAGGTTACATCCAGCTATTTAGATCTCAAATGTGAAAGCACTTGACCCTTATGGATTTCAGAGAACTGACCTACATTTATGAGGCTCCAATTTTTTCAAAGCTATTCACATCTAGTACATTAACAGCTGTGACTGGACACTGTGCCACAGAGGACCTGGCGCCAACCCAACCACCCACAGATGTAAGCATTGCACTGGGCACAACTCACTGGAAACACTCGCCTGTATGAACTCTATGGAAATAAAAGGGAAGTTGGACAGCTGTTCTATATAAGCTGCTCAAAACAATAAAGGGAACACTTAAACAACACATCCGAGATCTGAATGAACGAAATATTCCTATTAAATGCTTTGTTCCTGACATAGTTGAATGTGCTGACAACAAAATCACACAACAATCATCAATGGAAATCACATTTATTAACCCATGGAGGTCTGGGTTTGGTGTCATACTCAAAATTGAAGTGGAAAAACACACTACAGGCTGATCCAACATCGATGTAATGTCCATACAGCAAGTCAAAATGAGGCTCAGTAGTGTGTGTGGCCTCCACGTGCCTGTATGACCTCCCTACAATGCCTGGGCATGCTCCTGATGAGGTGGCGGATAGTCTCCTGAGGGATCGCCTCCCAGACCTGGACTAAAGCATCCGCCAACTCCTGGACAGTCTGTGGTGCAACGTGGCGCTGGTGGATGGAGCGAGACATGATGTCCCAGATGTGCTCAATTGGATTCAGGTCTGGGGAACGGGCGGGCCAGTCCATAGCATCAATGCCTTCATCTTGCAGGAACTGCTGACACACTCCAGACACATGAGGTTTAGCATTGTCTTGCATTAGGAGGAACCCAGGGCCAACCGCACCAGCATATGGTCTCACAAGGGGTCTGAGGATCTCATCTCAGTACCTAATGGCAGTCAGGCTACCTCTGGCGAGCACATGGAGGGCTGTGCGGCCCCCCAAAGAAATGCCACCCCACACCATTACTGACCCACTGCCAAACCGGTCATGCTGGAGGATGTTGCAGGCAGCAGAACGTTCTCCCTGGCGTCTCCAGACACTGTCACGTCTGTCACATGTGCTCAATGTGAACCTGCTTTCATCTGTGAAGAGCACAGGGCGCCAGTGGCGAGGTTGCCAATCTTGGTGTTCTCTGGCAAATACCAAACGTCCTGCACGGTGTCGGGCTGTCAGCACAACCCCCACCTGTGGAGGTCGGGCCCTCATACCACCCTCATGGAGTCTGTTTCTGACCGTTTGAGCAGACACATGCACATTTGTGGCCTGCCGGTGGTCATTTTGCAGGGCTCTGGCAGTGCTCCTCCTGTTCCTCCTGGCACGAAGGTGGAGGAAGCGGTCCTGATGCTGGGTTGTCGCCCTCCTATGGCCTCCTCCACGTCTCCTGGTGTACTGGCCTGTTTCCTGGTAGCGCCTCCATGCTCTGGACACCACACTGACAGACACAGCAAACCTTCTTGCCACAGCTCGCATTGATGTGCCATCCTGGATGAGCTGCACTACCTGAGCCACTTGTGTGGGTTGCAGACTCCGCCTCATGCTACCACTAGAGTGACTGCACCGCCAGCATTCAAAGGTCACCCAAACATCAGCCAGAAAGCAGAGGGACTGCTAAGTGGTCTGTGGTCACCACCTGCAGAACCACTCCTTTATTGGGGGTGTCTTGTTACTTGCCTATGATTTCCACCTGTTGTCTACTCCATTTGTGCAACAGCATGTGAACTTGATTGTCAATCGGTGTGGCTTCCTAGGTGGACAGTTTGATTTCACAGAAGTGTGATTGACTTGGAGTGACATTGTGTTGTTTAAGTGTTCCCTTTATTGTTTTGAGCAGGTTAGTCCAGATGCTCTAGGTGAATTGTGCCTCCTGCTTGCCATGTTTCTGCATTCATTTCCATATCTCCTGCTCTACCACTTGAGCATCAATCAGGACATTGAGAACAAGTTCTTAGAAAAATGTGACATAGCAGAACCTCAAACCTACATCGAAACACAGTTGGAAAACGCAGTATATTTAATCTTGCACTGTCATGGTCCGTTGTGCGATGCAAACGGGATGGATAAAGCACAGATGAGAATCAGGGTGATGTGGGATTCTCACTCAAAATTGCACTAGTTACCATCCCTCAGCCTAACCTAGTTTACAAGGTAATTGCAATAATAAAATGGGAGGGGAGAAAGACCATGCATGCTAGCTACCCTTGGAGGAAGTGTGGGATGTAAATATAACAAAGAGTCACATGTGGTTCATGGGGCTTGAAGCACTGGCGTCACTAGGGGGTGCGGGGGTGCGCGCCGCACCAGGTGACGCGCTGGGGGGTGATGTGCTAACATCGCAGGGTTAGGAGCTACCACGTCATGCTACACACTGTTGGATGCGGAATGGACAGTGAAGTGCAGTGCAAAAAACAGAATTGAAATTGCTCCTTCCCTTCAAAAGTTATGGCCAAAAAACCAGAAGGAAAAAAATGCATGGAGCCCTATGGAAAGTGAAAGTGAGCCGTATCACGTGTTTACTCTTGAGTAGGCATACTTGCCATAGTCCCTCAGAAAGGGCAGGCTGAGAGGAATCCAACAACACCAGAATGATCCTGATCCAATGAATGCAGCCCACCAAAAACACCGGAGAAGGAGGTTCCTCCCTCCCAGTCTATGGAGCCCTATGGAAAGCAAAGCAGCCTCACAGTCGCATTTAGGCAGACGTGCCTTGGCTGGTGGTCAGAGTAGATTCACTTGGTGGAACAGGACTGGCTCCCCCTTATTTAATTATTTTATTTTAATTTAATTATTTATAATTAGGGCAGGAGGTCTGGTCTAGAGGGTAGAGCCTCCATTTGCCTGAAGATTAACATCCACAAGGTCGCCAGTTCGAGGCCACCGGCACCGTGCGACCTTGGAGCAGCTGACAAGCTGCAGCTGAGCTGTTCCATCTGCTCGGAGCGTGGGAGGATGGAGGCCAGAATGTTAAACCAGATCGGAGTGTAACATCTTGAATATGTAGTGGTTCTTGAAAGAGAGAACCTTCTTTCAATTTGTAAAAATCCCTGCGTGGATTTAATAAGCCTGCCTGTGTAAACCGCCTTGAATAAAGTCTTGAATAAAGACCAAGAAAGGCGGTATATAAATACTGTGTATTATTATTATTGTATTATTAATTATTTATTTTGCTTGATGATGTCACTTCTGGCCATGACATCACTTCCAATGGGTCCTGGACAGATTGTCATTCTAAAAAGTGGGTCCCAGTGCTAAAAGTTTCAGAACTGCTGCAATAAGGTGTTAGTAAGTTGACACAGGGGTGTGTGTGGGTGCGCACGTGTGTGAGACTCTACAAGTTTTCAAAATCACTAAAATCAGAACTTGGAGGAATAAGACCATGAAGGAATAAGGAACAAGAAACTAAAAAAAAAAAGGAAAATGGTTTGTTTCTTTAGTCAGGAATAAGACTAAAGAAGAGGCCATCAGTCTCCAGTAGCCTGTGCAGCCAGCTAGTTTCTGGCAGGGAGCCTCTGTTTACACAACAAAGGCACTAGCTTGGGCCGAATGTTCACTTAACAACCTAATTGGATAACAGGGATTGGAAAACATATCCCTGTTTTTAAGTGGTGCACACCTATACTTGCATTGGATATATTTTGATCCAACCCACTTTGCTGCCAGAGAGCCAATAAGGGGAAGGAATTTGGTGCCCTTTATAAGAGAGAAAGATGGAAGAGGGAATTTCGTCAGATGCAACTTCTCTCATACTACTGAAGTCATAGGAAATGTTGTATATGTGAAATTCTTACACCTGTGCAATCATTTACAGCACAAGAGTCATGGTTCATGAGGAGTAGATAGAAAGAAAAGACTGAGATATTATATACACCACAGTATGAAAAGCTCATCTCAAAACACATAGACGAACAGGCCTTGCTGAGGGAGAATCAGCATGGCTTCTGTAAGGGTAAGTCTTGCCTCACAAACCTTTTAGAATTCTTTGAAAAGGTTAACAGGCATGTGGATGCGGGAGAACCCGTAGACATTATATATTTGGACTTTCAGAACGCGTTCGACACGGTTCCTCACCAAAGGCTACTGAAAAAAACTCCACAGTCAGGGAATTAGAGGACAGGTCCTCTGCTGAACTGAGACCTGGTTGAAGACCAGGAAACAGAGAGTGGGTGTCAATGGGCAATTTTCACAATGGAGAGAAGTGAAAAGCGGTGTGTCCCAAGGATCTGTCTTGGGACCAGTGCTCTTCAACCTCTTCATAAATGACCTGGAGACAGGGGTGAGCAGTGAGGTGGCTAAGTTTGCAGACAACACCAAACTTTTCCAAGTGGTGAAGACCAGACGTGATTGTGAGGAGCTCCAGAAGGATCTCTCCAAACTGGCAGAATGGGCAGCAAAATGGAGAATGCGCTTCAATGTCAGTAAGTGTAAAGTCATGCACATTGGGGCAAAAAAATCAAAACTTCACATATAGGCTGATGGGTTCTGAGCTGTCTGTGACAGGTCAGGAGAGAGATCTTGGGGTGGTGGTGGACAGGTCAATGAAAGTGTCGACCCAATGTGCGGTGGCAGTGAAGAAAGTCAATTCTATGCTTGGGATCATTAGAAAAGGTATTGAGAACAAAACGACTAATATTATAATGCCATTGTACAAATTGATGGTAAGGCCACACCTGGAGTATTGCGTCCAGTTCTGGTCACCACATCCCAAAAAGGACATAGTGGAAATGGAAAAGGTGCAAAACAGAGCGACTAAGATGATTACTGGGCTAAGGCACCTTCCTTATGAGGAAAGGCTACGGTGTTTGGGCCTCTTCAGCCTAGAAAGGAGATGCCTGAGGGGGGACATGACTGAGACATACAAAATTATGCATGGGAAGGATAAAGTGGATAGAGAGACGCTCTTTACACTCTCACATAACACCAGAACCAGGGGACATCCACTAAAATTGAGTGTTGGGAGAGTTAGGACAGACAAAAGAAAATATTTCTTTACTCAGCATGTGGTTGGTCTGTGGAACTCCTTGCCACAGGATGTGGTGACAGCATCTGGCCCAGATGCCTTTAAAAGGGGATTGGACAAGTTTCTGGAGGAAAAATCCATTACGGGTTACAAGACATGATGTGTATGTGCAAGCTCCTGATTTTAGAAATGGGCTATGTCAGAAGGCCAGATGCAAGGGAGGGCACCAGGATGAGGTCTCTTGTTATCTGGTGTGCTCCCTGGGGCATTTGGTGGGCCGCTGTGAGATACAGGAAGCTGGATTAGATGGGTCTGTGGCCTGATCCAGAGGGGCTGTTCTTATGTTCTTAAGCTACTGCAGTGGCTGAAAATGGGTGCCAGGAAGCCCCCAGCACAAATCTCACCTCCTCACTGAGCTCACACGGTGGCATTAGGCAAGTCACCCTCTCTTAGATTCTGCTCAACATTAGAATAGGAGAATAATAATACTGACCTCCCTGACTGGTATTGAGATTACTGAAATAATATGTGCGAGGTGAACACTCTAAAGTGCAAGCTAAAGTATAGCTGTGTTACTGTTTGCCTCCAGGCTGCCACTCATAATCGGAGGTCTGGACATGAAGGAGCTGCACAATTATGGCTAATAGCCACTATAGACTTACCCTCCATGACTCAGGGGTTGTCTGTGCTACTGGTTCTCTGACACTTTTCCCTCAGTTGTGTTTTGCCTAACTACACATTACAAGCAGGTGTGTGAAACAAAAGCTTCATAGCTACTCTTTCTAGAGAGAAATCACTAGGAGATAACATGCAGTTGGGGGTCTTGTTGTTGTAGAAAAAGTAGCACCATCTTTTGTTTCGCACCTGTGTGCGTATAATGTGAGGGTCAGTCATTTATTCATTATGACAGCAGTTCCCAAACTAGGGCGCCACAATGCCCCAGCCAGAGAAGCCCTGTCTCTGCTCCCTGAGGGGTAGGGTGATGGCAGCAAAGTGGGTTGCAATCACATTTCAGAGCAGTTCTGAGATATGGTGAGGCTTGCAGAGAGGGCTGTGGACTCGCTGCACCCTCTAGAGGGCCATAGAAGCCCCAAGTAAGTACAAAAAAGCCCTTTTGAGAGTTGCAGAGGTATGATTGTGGACACCCTGTCACATCCCATCCCCTGCAAAGACTTACAGGGGTTCAAACTTTACCAGAGAATTTGGGAACTGCTACAGTATGGAATAGTGCACACACTTGCAGCACAAATCTGACATACTACTACTCTTTCAATATGATGGCAATATATGGGGATCTGCCTCCACATCACTGAAGCAGCACTGTTTCAGATGGTACAAGACTTACAGATACCATAGAAGATGGGTCAGATCTGAAAGCAGGTTGTTGGGGTGCTGACAAATGGGGGTCTTGGGCCCCTGCCTGTCACCTGGTTCCCCACCAGTATAATAATAATAATAATATACAGTATTTATATACCGCCTTTCTTGGTCTTTATTCAAGACTTTATTCAAGGCGGTTTACATAGGCAGGCTTATTAAATCCACGCAGGGATTTTTACAAATTGAAAGAAGGTTCTTTCTTTCAAGAACCACTACATTCAAGATGTTACACTCCGATCTGGTTTAACATTCTGGGGCAGCAGTCTAGGTAAGGTCTCCAGGGTGATGTCAATCTGGCTTGACGCTTCGGGGCTGTCCTTCTCTTCCTCCCACAAGCCTCAGAGCAGAGGCAGGAATGGGGTTTACAGCACCATGCTCCTCCCCTGTCTCAGACCCTTGTCCAGCATCACAGTGTTCTGGAGCCTCCCTTCCAGCTAGTCTCTAGCCCTTGGTCACCCCTTTCTCATTCTTGGCCCTCTCCTTATATTCCCCTGGCCTTGGCTGGTTCCTTTCTCATTTCATCTTCCTGGCCTAAGTCACCTTCTGGGTCCTAAGCCTCCTTTGATGGGAGGCAGGAAAGCTCCTGTGGATACATGCTGTGCCTTGCTGTTCCACCACATGCAGATGCACTCTGCTCAGTGGGCTGATGATGCACGCTCTCCCCGCCATGGCATTTCTGGTCTCTCCCAGTCTGCAACCTGCCCTGTGCTTGCCAGGCAGGTTGCTCTCTGGGCCGGGTAAATCCAGTCCCAGACACAGGCAAAACACAGACAATGAAATGCAAATAGAGACACTGGAGCTAGAACTGGAGTAAAACAGAGTAAGGTTATTTATAAGCCAGTTCTTTTAGGGAATAATTGTTTTTAAAACGAGTCCACACATATTATACATTTCTTTGGTAGCTTTTCATGAACAGATGAATGGGAGTGTAGTGTTCTGTAAACATATGCCAACTAGTTTTGCCTTCCTTCTTCCTCTGCAGTAACAAAAACAGTTTGGAAGATGCTCCTAAAGAGCTAAACAGAAGGTGATAGCACTGAGGAGTCTGGGTAAGCCATCCATGTGCAATCAGGCTTGACACTGAGCCTGGATTATGCACCCAACCATTCACAATTAAATCAAATGTACAAGCTGGAGCTCTTGCATGCCAGCCTCCTGTAGTACTGCTTGTGGTCCCCGGCAAACCTAGAGGGTTCTTTCACATGTGATTATGCGTGAAGGAGAAACTAAGAGGGAAAAGCCCTAATGCAGCTTTATCCCCTAAGATAATGGGCGTAGTCAGCTGGATGGTCTGAATGTGTATGTTGTGCTTGCTGCCATACATCTTCCCTCCCTCTTTGACTGGCAACTAGAGAAACTGCAGCTAGAGCCACTATAAATAAGCTTTTCCCACAAGCATTTGAGGGATGACTTTCATCTTCATGCCCTGCTCATCAGCTTCTTAGAATCTAACTGCCCACTGCTGGAGACATTGTGTCCTGCAATGTTATTTTCTCACATCTCACGCATGGTACCTATGGCTGAGTTGCAAAATGAGTGAAACAACCAGGTCAAACTTTTCACTGTCCAATCAACACATATTAGGAGACCAAGAAAAGGTTGCAGAACTGCACACACCCTTCTCTGCATCTTCCCTGCTCTAAATATGATTAAACACTTCTAAGGCCCAAGTCCTAACCAACTTTCCCGCCCTGACACAACTGTGCCAATGGGAACCAGGTTCCTTGATAACCTAGGAGTAGTAACCAGCTTCAAACTCTGGCTAAGAATTCAAGCTAAGAAGGCAACATAGCTAACCTTAATAATGGTAGCAAAGCATTGCTTAACCATGGTTAAGTCAGGTGGGAAACATCCTTACTTCAGAAAGGAAAGGAGACAATAGCATGCAATGCTACCACTGACTTCCAATCATTAAACATATTATATTTGCACTGGCCCCAAGTTAGAGAATTTTCTTGAAACCTGAAAATGTCTATACTTGTGCAGGACATTAGATAGGGTCTGAGTCTGCAAAAAGAATAGAAAATTCTCACCCGCTTCACTAACCATTAAGATAATTCTGTTTCTAGAAATGTGAGACTTCACAAGATCAAACAACTGTAGGATGTCCATCAAATCAAACAACATATTTAAAATGCTACATTAACTATTTTTTCAAGAAGTTACATAAATCTTTACATAAAAAACCTGTCTAAATTCCATACTCTGAAATTTCCCTTGATAGCATCAGGCACCCTTTTTACATTTTGGTGGGCAGGCAGGCAGTCTTTAAGTCAACAATGGTCCTGTGTCTGTCATGAATCAAATGTAACAAAGCAGATTTGGAGACGGGGATGATCAGGTAGCTAAAGGAATACAGTGGGACTTCAACCCCCTGCAAAGCAAGAATGCTGACCTCCTATTCCTCAATAGCAGTGAGGAAGTAACAACCACGTTTCATTCTTCTTCATTCAATCCTCTTTGGCCTCATCCCTAAGTGGAACTGAGGGCCCAAAACCATCCAAATTTCCAGCACCGATGCAGCTGCAATGCAGTCCCCAAGGCAAGGAAACAAATGTTCTCTCATCTTAAGGAGGCCTATATGACTCCACTGCCCCAGGTACATCACATGCCCCAATAGCATGACTGCATTAGCACTAGAATGTTGGAGAGGACTGGGCCCTAAGCTCAGTTATACATGCCTGTGTTAGATCATATCTGTCCCCTTGCCTCTTGAAGCCTACCAGAGCTCAAGAGGCCTGCAAAAGGGGACTTACCTTGTCATCCCTTCGTCACCACCAGCTGTCTTCCTTCCTGCAGTCAACACTTCCTGCAGTAGTGGGCCCTACTACACCATCAGTAAGGTTCATTCTCCCACCCCCTGCCCCCCTTAGGTACCACCACTTGCGAAAAGTTGGCCAAATTTTCCTTCAAACCCCACAGGATCAGTTTTGCAATACAATTACAAGTTGTTAAAAATACAAAATAAAATAAGAAACACTGGCCATTGAGAACATACAAACTATGTCAGGATTATCACAATTGTATTTTCTTCAGTACTGGACTTACTTGGGCTTGGCAACCACAAGTATATCTGTAAAAAGGAAAAGATGTCGCTCCTGGGTCTGCAGGCCAGTCTTCAGCTGTACGTGCCCATCCAGAAGCAGCAATCTGCTGGGAGAGAGAAGAGACTGTACCAGCAGACAGTCTTCAGGACTGACTGGGGAGAAGCAACCTTCCCTACAGCAAAAACAAAATACAAAAAAAGGACTGTCAGCCCAACAGTTAATTACAATGAAGAATGCTTTCTCAAAAACATGGTGCTACTAACTATTTTTATTTTCAGCAGTAATCGACTCATTAGCCCTGCTGAAGGTGTTTTGCAAATGGGTATGGGGGAATGGGACCACACCATGCCCCCACACTGACACACACCATGACCCCCTGGTTCAGTGCTTGTCTGCAGAGGTTAGTACAGAACACAGGAAGAGTTTCTCTCCCTGGTATGGAAGGCTGGGTGGCCCAAGTTCCAAATCAGAAAGAGAAACTCTTGTCTCTATAATAATATTTTATAATAAAATAGTAGCAATCAGTAAATGATAGAAACAAACAAATATCAAAGCATTCTTCTGATAACTTAGAACTCCACTTATTTAAAAAATTATGTAGAAATAAGTGCATTTCACCATCCAAATTCTAACTCCGAAATTCCAGCTAAGTTTGGATTGAGCTCTTGATGTCATCAGAATTACACAGGGCCAGATTTGATTTCTAGAGCAAACCAATTGTGGCAGTGACATAGCTGGGGGGGCAAAGCACTAGGTTTTGAAGGTAGCCTCACTGCAGCATGCAAGCAGCCCCTCCCCCTCAGAGCCATTCTGGGCAGTGAGAACAAAACAGAGGCATACACCTCCATTTTGCTCCCACTACCCGGAATGGCTCCAAAGGGGAGGGGCTGCTTGCATACCACAGTGAGGCTCCCTACAAAACTTAGTGCTTTGCACCCCCTCTAGATATGCCACTGATCTTTGTGCTGTCTTGCTTCATGCTTTCTCATCCTCCCATACTTTGCAGCTAGTTATGTGCTATACCCCACAATCCTCAACCCTGCCTATTCCACTCTGGCTTACTGGAAGCAGCAGCACTAGAAACAGCTGGTCACTCAATGAACTCCTCAGGCCATTGCTTGGGGGAGGAAGGGAGCACTAGTGCTATTCCTGGATGCTTCTTAGCTTCCCCATCCCAATGTTTGTTATAACCCTTGCTGAGTGCAGCTGGATTACTCAGAGGGGTCTAGAGATAATGCTGACTTAAGGAACCCTGTCAGCTGGTGCTGGAAGGACATGAACTTCAGCATGAGTTGAGCATGACTCCCACTCACTGATCTGTAAGGAAGTTGCATATAGCTGCTGCCTGACAGCAAGGGGCGAGACATGTCGCCTTATTTCTTTGCTGTGTCATGAATACAATATTTCTTTATACCTTAATTCCATTAAGGATTTTCTGTTTGTTTTATGTCACTGAATTCATCGCTTGTGTTGAAGATAGTGAAGATAAAATGAAGATAAAACTGATTGTGAAGACCAATTGCCAATTACCCAGCTTACAATTGTCCTGTTTGGATGGGGGGGTCTGATATCACAGGCCAACACACATTTTGCTTCCTTAAACATTACACCAATTCCTGGGTATATTTGGGGTGCCGATTCCAAAAATGGCATCCGTTTTGCCCTATCACATCTAGTTTTGGAGACACGGCATAGCCTCTTTAGTGAATGGTTCAAGCAGCCTCCTCATGAGGAAGCCTACACAATGGCTTCCTCATGAGGAAGCTGCTTGAACCATTCACTAATAAGGCTATACTATGTCTCCCAAACTAGACGTGATAGAGCAAAATGGATGCCATTTTTGGAATAGGCACCCCAAATTCATATCAAACCATCATAAAGTTTGGGAAAAACTTTTCTGACCCTCAATTTTGTAGGCCTGTGTATTTTTAGAAGCTCTCTCAAGAGGACAAGATGCAGCCTTTCATACGCCATCTCCCCATCCCTTTGGGTTAGGGGTCTACAAGTGGAAAACCAGGAGGCTAAAGTTACATGCTTATTCGACTTGCCGTTCTGTCTCAGAACGATTAACTTCAAATGATGAAATTTGCAGTTCCTTAGAAAAATAAGAAAGCCTTCAAATGATACAACCAATTCAACAGGAAGGTGTGGCTGAAACTGCCTAGATCACATTTAGCACCAGGACCCACTTTTTAGAATAAGAATCTGTCAGGACACACCAAAAGTGATGTCATGACCGGAAGTGACATCATCAAGCAGGAAGCTTGATGCAGGGAATGGACAGAGTGGATAGGGAGATGCTCTTTACACTCTCATATAATACCAGAACCAGGGGACATCCACTAAAATTGAGTGTTGGGCGGGTTAGGACAGACAAAAGAAAATATTTCTTTACTCAGCGCGTGGTCGGTCTGTGGAACTCCTTGCCACAGGATGTGGTGCTGGCGTCTAGCCTAGACGCCTTTAAAAGGGGATTGGACAAGTTTCTGGAGGAAAAATCCATTATGGGGTACAAGCCATGATGTGTATGCGCAACCTCCTGATTTTAGAAATGGGCTATGTCAGAATGCCAATGCAAGGGAGGGCACCAGGATGAGGTCTCTTGTTATCTGGTGTGCTCCCTGGGGCATTTGGTGGGCCGCTGTGAGATACAGGAAGCTGGACTAGATGGGCCTATGGCCTGATCCAGTGGGGCTGTTCTTATGTTCTTATGAAGCTGGACTAGATGGGCCTGATCCAGTGGGGCTGTTCTTATGTTCTTATGGCAGAGGCTCAGAGGTTCCTTGGCAAATGAAGTGAAAGGGGAACGGTATCATAAAGGCAGTCCTTTCTGCAGCTCTTAAGGGAAGAAGCCCAGCCCAAAAAATTAGCAATTGAAGTACAAGACAGAAGAATTTTACTTAAAATGATCACGAGAAATCCCTAACCAGGGCCTAGGAGAGGGGGGGTAAAGGGGGTAATTTGTACCTGGGCCCAGGGTCAAAAGGGGGGCCCAGGAACCAAAGAAGGGGGCCCAGAAATTTCATAGGATCTGACATTTTCCAATCTACTCAGACTTGTTGCCCGTACGGGATGCAGGGGACACTACCATGACTGGGGATGCTGAGGACACTACCGATGCCACACGGGTGGGTAGACCTGGGCTCCAAAGACTTTTCCAACTGTCTCTACTCTCCCCCCAGCTTGCTTTGCCCCTCCCTGCCCCTATTCTGCCTGCCCGTCACCACCCTCCCCCTCTGTTTCACCATTCCCTCTTTGCAAGGGGGCCCAAAAGAAACTTTGTACCCCCTGATACAATTCAGAGGCCCTGCCGTCAACACTCAATGTCCATGGGGCCTGCCCCACATGGATCCAATGTAAATCACTTCTGAGAAGAATTGCATTATCATGGCTCCCTTTTTCTTTCTTAAAAAAAAATCACATAAAAACACAATGGTTTCACTTGATAGGGTTTATTTATTTTATTTGAGAAATTTATATCCCACCTTTCCTGTGCAGAAGCAAATGCCCAAGTTGGCTTACAAAGCTCCATAATAAAGTACAAAGTATCATAATAGGTAAGAAGAAAAACAACAAAGCATTAAAAAAAATAAATTTTAACATTAAGCAATGAAATGTAAAACAAAAAGAAAAAAAGCAAAGCAAGACCCAATACATATTGTTGAGCCACTGGGGGAACAAATAAGTCCAGGAAGGCAAGTATCAGAGGTGCAGGGGGCAAATATCTTCTCAGCAACTAAATGACAGATGAAACAGGTATGTTTTGAGCCCTCACCAAAAAGCCAGGAGGGAAGCAGTAGCTTTCAATCCCCCTGGAAGGGAATTCCATAGTTGTGGTGTCACTACAGAGAAGGTTTGCCCCCAATTCCCACCCCTCTCACTTGGGACAGAGACAGCACTTGTACCCCCTCATGTGACCTAAGAGGGTGGGCTGGAACGTATGGAAGGAGGCGGTCTTTCAAAAAGCCTGGACCCAAAACATGGAGGGCCTTGAAGGTAAGAATAAGCATCTTGAATTGGGACCGGAAGCGAAACAGCAGCCAGTGTAGCTGCTGAAGCCGTGGTCCAGCAGAGTTATAGCCCCCAAGCTGCCACATTCTGCACTAATTGCAGTTACCGAACTGTTTTACAGGGTAGCCCCACGTAGAGCATGTTACAGTAGTTCAGTCTTACTAAAGCATGGCTCACTATGGCTGGTCAAAACGGTTCAAGTATTGTCTCAGTTGGTGCACCAGGCAACGTTGGATGAACATACTAGTTTCCATTGGCTAGTTTTGTCAGTTTTTAGGGAAAAAAGGTTCTTAAGTACACAGAGTTAGGAACCCATTGCTGTGACTGCTGGAGAAACACTGCTGTAGAGCCTGCTGCCCCTCCAGTATTATGCAACTTCAGCTGTGCAGAGAACTCTCTTCCTCACCCTCCACTTTAGCCAGAACTCTGATTCCATTCATAGTTAAGAAAAGGGTGCGGCTGTCACTCCCACTAGATAAGCTGTTTGCAAACACTGTCCTTCTGAAATACAAAAGATTATTCACAAAGCCAGAATAAGGCTACAGTCTTCAAACTAATTACCGTATTCTGAAAGCACCCATTGACCTCAGCCCCTTTGAGGATTTGCTGTCTCAGTTACTGCTTCAGAAACAGGAAGTATCCTAAAGTTGCCTTCTTTAAAAGACACACACACACTCAAAAAAGAAAATATGTCGTTCACACACATGTAAAGTTTGCTACTTCTTGTACTTTAGTCATATCGTGGCATTGAGCTCAGACTGTTATGATAATGGGAACTTCAGAATCCATGGAAAACATTTCAAGGATCTTTTTTATCGTATATTAAGAACATAAGAATAGCCTTGCTGGATCAGACCATAAGCTCATCTAGTTCAGCTTCCTGTATCTCAACAGTGGCAAACCAAGCACACAAGTGCCCCAGGGAGCACACAAGACAACAAGAGTCCTGTATGTATTCTTTGGTTCTTCCCTATATTCTCTTGTTAATTACTGTTAAGTAAATTTCCCTTGGTGTTAGAGACAAAAGTCATCAGAAATCAGTAATACAGGCTGCTTCAAATCCATATAGTAAATTCCATGGTGTTATACCATCAGTGGAGAGGGGAGGCAAAAAGGAAAAATCACTAATGTAGTGTAGGGAATGCAATCCCCACAACAAACTATTTCAGTATGACACTGTCCCATATTGCATTGTTCCTGAGCCTTCAGAAAGAAAACGGTCACATCTAGCGTAACAAGCTGGAGCAGAAAGCCCATGTGCAGGTAGAACCTTATTTAGCTTCAGTTATTCCACCAAGGGTGCTACGGAGGCTGTACCAAGCAAGCCAAACATACTGACTTAGCACATGCAGATGGGAAAGGGGCAAGATAACAGGTGGAAGTATTTATATAAAAATTAGTACTTGGATAGGAGACCGCCTGGGAATACTGGGTGCTGTAGGCTTATACCATAGTCTTTCGAGACTGAAGGTTGCCAACCAAGTCCCAAGACCAAACCATCCGAAGGTCGCCAGTTTGAGGCCACCAGCACCGGGCGACCTTGAAGCAGCTGACAAGCTGAGCCGAGTTATTCCATCTGCTCTGAGTGTGGGAGGATGGAGGCCAGAATGTGAAACCAAATCAGAAAGAAACATCTGAAATGTTGTGGTTCTTGAAAGATATAACCTTCTTTCAATTGTAAAAATCCCTATGGGATTTAAATAGCCTGCCTATGTAAACCGCCTTGAATAAAGTCTGAGGAGAAATCTGATGACCAAGAAAGGCGGTATATAAATACCTGTATTATAATAATAATAATAATAATTATTATTATTATTATTATAAAACCTACTAGTGATTTACCATCATCAGGCATAATTATCTTGCTCAATTTGTGAACATTTGTTGAGCAAGCATCCTCTAAAAATTCCTGTCTTTGCAACGCAGAGTCTGCTTAGTAGGCGCAGATCACCAACCACTTCTGAGAAATTCATCTTAACAGATTACCAACTGTAAGTTACCTCTGAATGACTTTTCTCTGAACTTTAAAGAAGCCTCTAACTGGTTGGCTGCCTTTCTTAATAGCAGCTGTCAGCCTTGGAAGTGAACCAAGGACCACCATGGTTGACCCTACCACTTGAAGGGTTGCCACGGCACCTGGAAACTATCCAAAATCCAGGCACAATCTAACTCCAGGGCAGGGAGGCATTTGGCCAACTGAATGACTCTGAAAATGTACATATACCCAAAGGGTTATGACTGAATTGATTTTACCAATGATTTTCATCTGAAAAAACATTTCTGGCTTTACCAACTTGGATCCTGTCTAGCCAGCTAGCAATAGGATGGTAGGAAGCTGTTAAACTACATGTTTCTTAAAGCGCATGCTTTGCAAGTGGTGGTGGTTTAATGTTAACTAAAAGCCAGACTGGGACCCCCGCCCAGTGGCTATTTGCTGGGGTGAAAAAAACTCCCACCGACATCAATGATAACTTATTTTTACTCCCTTGGCACAAAGCAACAGCAATGGGGGGAAGGGAGGGAATTTGATCCAATTGGGAATCACAGCAGGGTGTGTCTAGGCTCGGGCTATTGCTGTGCAGGTGATCTATTTAACTGCTATTTAACACCTAAAGTCATCCTGCAAGAGCTTTGCCAGTCCACATGTAGTAAAGGTTACTGAGAGCTCTGCGGCCAACATTAAGAAACAGTTAAATATTGAAGGAACACCCGCACTATGGACAGAGTGAAAACAAACATTGTGGGTCTCACATCATTATAACGTCATTGGCTTTACTAGGAAATTAAAACAAAAGCCACAAGCAAAGATATTTTTCCCCTCCCAGGGCTTTCATCAGTGTTTCTAAATAAAGCCGGTATCTTTATTATGTGTGCACCAAAATGTTTATTTTCAGAGTGGAATATAAATGCAGCTTAATATCAATTGGTAGATGGAACAAGACCAAGATATTATGATGTCTCCTTGGTAATGTACTAAAAGCACACACATTATTCGGCAGCACAGACATCTGGATCCACCTCCGTTGAAGCAAAGTGACCTTTCTGGGATTTGGATCAGAGCGATCACAGCTCTTTACAATACACAAAACAGAGAGGTCAAATGGAAAGAAAGAAAGGCCCTGTTAATCTGAGAGAAAGAGGAACATCACCACTGGACCAGACCTGATCAATTAACAATGCACTTTTCAAGGACACTACTACAAATGAGGTGATAAAACCTAACAGACAAAAGCCGAAGCTATGAGTTGGAAAGTTCCAGTTTCAAGTCCCTCCGTTACATGCTTATTAGATGGCAAGTCAATTCAGCTCTTTCAAAATACCACCTCTGCAATATGGGTATTATGAATGATGGATTTTTATCAGGGTTATTGATATCTCCCAGCCTGCGTGGGAGAACTGGAGGCCAGAAGTGAGACCAAACCAGGAAGATCCATTCTGAAATGTTGTTGGTTCTTGAAAGAGAGAACATAAGAACATAAGAACAGCCCCACTGGATCAGGCCATAGGCCCATCTAGTCCAGCTTCCTGTATCTCACAGCGGCCCACCAAATGCCCCAGGGAGCACACCAGATAACAAGAGACCTCATCCTGGTGCCCTCCCCTACATCTGGCATTCTGACTTAACCCATTCCTAAAATCAGGAGGTTGCGCATACACATCATGGCTTGTACCCCGTAATGGATTTTTCCTCCAGAAACTCGTCCAATCCCCTTTTAAAGGCGTCTAGGCTAGACGCCAGCACCACATCCTGTGGCAAGGAGTTCCACAGACCGACCACGCGCTGAGTAAAGAAATATTTTCTTTTGTCTGTCCTAACCCGCCCAACACTCAATTTTAGTGGATGTCCCCTGGTTCTGGTATTATGTGAGAGTGTAAAGAGCATCTCCCTATCCACTCTGTCCATCCCCTGCATAATTTTGTATGTCTCAATCATGTCCCCCCTCAAGCGTCTCTTTTCTAGGCTGAAGAGGCCCAAACGCCGTAGCCTTTCCTCATAAGGAAGGTGCCCCAGCCCCGTAATCATCTTAGTCGCTCTCTTTTGCACCTTTTCCATTTCCACTATGTCTTTTTTGAGATGCGGCGACCAGAACTGGACACAATACTCCAGGTGTGGCCTTACCATCGATTTGTACAACGGCATTATAATACTAACCGTTTTGTTCTCAATACCCTTCCTAATGATCCCAAGCATAGAATTGGCCTTCTTCACTGCCACCGCACATTGGGTCGACACTTTCATCGACCTGTCCACCACCACCCCAAGATCTCTCTCCTGATCTGTCACAGACAGCTCAGAACCCATCAGCCTATATCTAAAGTTTTGATTTTTTGCCCCAATGTGCATGACTTTACACTTACTGACATTGAAGCGCATCTGCCATTTTGCTGCCCATTCTGCCAGAGAACCTCCATGATTGTAAAAATCCCCTTGAGGGATTCAGAAACGCCTGCCTATGTAAACCGCCTTGAATAAAGTCAGAGGAGTAATCCGATGACCAGAAAGGCGGTATATAAATACCTAGTAGTTTATCACCACCACCATTATTGTAAGAAACACCAAGATAAAACTACAAGTGAAAGCCTACTCAGAAGCAAGTCCCACTGAGATCAATAGGTGAGTGTACAGTATTCCGGACTTCAGCCTACATGAAGCACTTGGAATTTCACATTTATGAGTTCTGAAGGTTGAGTGCAGCCACCTTGCTCCAGCACAGCTGGCTTGGATCTGGCCAGTGTCTGAATAAGAGATTGCTTAGGGGTCCTATTCTGGCCACCTTAAAATTTATGGGAAAGCAAAATATCTATGCAATTATTAGTATTACTGACCTTCATAATTCAACAAGTCCTTTGCAGTCCTTGTTGTCATCTTCACAACACTATGAGGCAAGTAATTCTTCATTCTCTTGCCCCTTCCCCCACTTTGCAGCTGGGGAACAGAGTCATCGGTCATCAGAGTCACCAGGACCACACACATACTTAGTTTAAGGTAAAGATGGAATTTGAACTGAAGCACCATCTCCCAAATCCTGGCATTGACCACAATGCCTTTGTAAATATGTACAAATCCCATCAGTCAGTCTAAAGTATCCTTATCTAACCCATGGCAGTTTCTTTCATCAAGCCAGATAATGCTAACTATGCAGAAGATCCACACAGAGGCTCAAGAAACAGGGACATCCTCCATTAGACTTCAGGGTGGCCTCAGCCTTTGGACTAGCTGCACCAGGGATACAAGAGGACCTGAACATCACCTAATGGGAAGACCACAGCAACACAAAGGAAGGTGCAGGTAGCTGACTACCAAAGTGACCATTCTAAACCTACTGAAGGACCATTAAGTTCATGAAGAGGAGTTATCACTTCTAGGGGTAAGTGTTAAGATGGATACGTCATCTTCCCTTACTACTTTTGGTACACCTCCCAAAGCATGTTGGGCAGGAGTTCAGGAATCCTGTCCTAGTTCTAATATCACTATTTGCATGTCCACTTCATAGAAAGACAACAGTCCCCTAATATACTGGTAACTTCAAAACCACCAATTACTGAGGGTCCAATCCAATTTTCCAGTGCCAGTGCAACTGTGCCAATGGGGCGTGCACTGAATTCTGTTGTGGGAAGGCAGTCTTAGAGACCTCCTTAAGGTATGGGAACATCTGTTGCCTTACCTTGGGGTTGCATTGCTCAGCTGGAAAGTTGGCTAGAATCGGGCCCTGAGTCAGGTATGCATAGGTCAGTACAAAATTACCCGTTTCTGAAGTGGCCAGTGTCGTGACATAAGGGTTGATAACATACGACATTTCAACTAAGGTATGTGAACGGGATACAGCCTTCATTATAAATAATGAGTCCTTCTGGGGCCGGTGATTACTAGTCTAGTGCAAGGACATTTGTATGCTACAAAGCTGTCCTTGTCTTGGCTGTCTTACTTGCTGGATACGAAGTGGTTGAGCTGATGCAACTAGATATATGAAGCTGAGAGAGCTTCCAGAAACTTGCAAAAGTTATTAACCCACAGAAATTTCACCAGCTCATCTGCAAATGCTTATCAGTATTAACTTGTGGCACAGCCTGAAGTGATTGGGGAGGGCTATTCTCAAAATGAGTAAAGGCTTTCCTACCTCCTCACCTAGAAGCAGAGCTGATGAGGACGGCAACTGAGGCATTTTGCCCTGGGTCCCTACTAAACAAGGGGCTGGTTGCCTCTGATGGCCCCACACCACTTAACAAAACTCTTATTTTGTTTAATGTTTTCATAAAAAGAGGACAGTATTAGAAAACAAGATGACACAGATTTTTCACATGTGACTGTGACATCAACCATGATGAAGGAAATATTATACATAGTTATCTGTGAAAGAGAATATGTAGATGTGAATTATTAATTAACATTAATTAACAGTATTTATATACCGCTTTTCAACTAAAAGTTCACAAGGCGGTTTACAGAGAAAAATCAAATAACTAAATGGCTCCCTGTCCCAAAAGGGCTCACAATCTAAAAAGATGCAAAAGAATACCAGCAGACAGCCACTAGAACAGACAGTGCTGGGGTGAGGTGGGCCAGTTACTCTCCCCCTGCTAAAAAAAAGGAGCACCCACTTGAAAAAGTGCCTCTTACCCAATTAGCAGGGGTTAATTCATGGCTAAAGTTCATGGAATTCATGGCTAAAGTTATGGTTGAAGCACTGATGTGTATATACTCATCTAGAAAAGTACCTGTTAAATGAATTATTTTTTGCTTTTTAGTCAAATTTAAGCTGACTGTGAGATATATCCTTGGGAGATTGGAAGGGAGAATTTTTACAACCCAACTGTAAATTACAGTGTGAAGCACCTGCTGGGTCTTTTATTATTTAATGTCCTATGTTTTAGCTGCTATTTTTATATTTTTATGTATGCTACTGTGTTTTTAATATGTGATTTTATTGTGTACATAAGTTGTAAACCATCTTGGGCACCAGATTTGTTACCTGGGGAAAGGTGGTATATAAATTCACAAATATAAATACACAGATGCAAGGCAGTAAGTTTTTCTTCATGTTTAGACATCAATAGAGATGAGATTGGCCCAGGCAAAGTTAAAAATTTCTTGTAAGGAAAGAAGGCTTTAAAGAGGGATTCTGTGGCAGAACAGAAAGATGACAGAAAGAACTCCAGGCTGCATTGGAATCTCGGTAGATCTGGCAAGGAGGTAGGGTCTGGTGTTAGCAGTGGCCCCTTTAAGGGTAAGGCCTGGGCATCCAGCAGAGTGTGCTGCACAGCTGTAGCCACTTGAAGGCAATAGGGCCCTCAGGGATATAAGGAGCACCTGAGGCAGGAAAGGTTTGTGGGTAGCAGAAGGAGCAAACCTTGAGGAAGGACAGACTGGACTGCTGATTGGTGAATGGACTTTGGAGACTGCTGGAAATGATTACTGGGCTGGGGCACCTTTCTTATGAGGAAAAGCTAAGTGTTTGGGCCTCTTCAGCCTAGAAAAGAGGCGCCTGAGGGGGGACATACAAAATTATGCACGGGAAGGAAAGAGTGAATAGAGAGATGCTCTTTACACTCTCACATAACACCAGAACCAGGGGCCATCCACTAAAATTGAGTGCTGGGTGAGTTAAAACAGACAAAAGAAAATATTTCTTTACTCAGCGTGTGATTGGTCTGTGGAACTCGTATGTACAACCTCCTGATTTTAGAAATGGGCTATGCCAGATGCAAGAGAGGGTGCCAGAATGAGGTCTCTTGTTATCTGGTGTGCTCCCTGGGGCATTTGGTGGGCCACTGTGAGATACAGGAAGCTGGACTAGATGGGCCTATGGCCTGATCCAGTGGGGCTGTTCTTATGACTGCTGGAGACACTGGAGTTTGGTGTGTGGCTGCTGTGCCCAAGACCTGCTGAGGACCAAGGGGCCTGCTGTAGTGGCGGGAGGCTGCTGGCAGGAGAGAGGACCTCTGCAGGTTGAACAGGCGAGCTACCCTGGAGGTGGGGTCCAGCAGGACTGCAAAGCAGAACCAGGGTCATTCTTGGGTAAAAAAGGGGTGCTAATTAGCTAAATGTGGGCATAATTCTCCAGGCAGAGCTTGGATTGGGATTTGGCAGAACACAGGCCCACATAAAGAGTTCAAATAGTGAGCACCAGCTCAGATTTCCAGGATAGGTGACACTGAAAAGTAATTTTCTGTGGTCCTTACCATAAGGAAAGGCCTGGGAGTGATGTGTTTAATGTTTTCATGAAAAGAGGACAGTATTAGAAAGTAAGATGACACAGATTCTCTGCCTGTAATTGACATCAACCACGATGAAGGATTAGAGACCAGCAGACCACAACAGAAGATCTGCAAACCTCAGAAAGCTGGAGAGAGTATCTGCCAGAAAAGATTTGGAATTGGGAGGAAGTATTCAAGAGAAGCAGAACCCTATTCCCATTTTCCTATCCTGGCATAAGAAAAGCTGAAATACATCTATCAGTCCAGGGCAGCAAAAGAATAGAGGGGAAAAAAAACTCAGGTTGAAAAGAGGAAGCAGACACTGTATCAGTTTAGATGGGCAGTGAAAGGAAAGCAGAAAAGACTATGTAGGTGGCACACTGCTTGTGGGGACATTCTGATTACAAAAATGTCACAAAAGAAATAAGCAGTGAAACAACAAGAGAATGTCAAAATGAGCCAGGTTTAGGGGGTGTAAAGTGAAAGGGACATAGTATCAGGTGAAAAAATCATATATTCCCCCAGTTCCTCTTGCATGAAAGTGTCTCCAATAGTTTCAATTAGTTCCTCCAATAAAGAACTCCAATTGTTCTTTAGTTTCTGGCCTTGCAACACAAGTTTAATAAATGCTTCTCTTGCAAAGTGTTAATGTTATTTTGCTTTACTAACCTGTCACAGAGGTAAACTCCCTCTGCAGGGAAAGCCTGCTTGTTCCCGGGCAAGGAGAATCTGCATGCAAGCAATGGCACCAAGACGCAGGTCTCTTGTTGTCTTGTGTGCTCCCCGAGACATTTGGTGGGCCACTCAATTTGGTGAGATCCGCTCAATTAGATGGGCCTATGGCCTGATCCAGCAGCGTGGTTCTTATGTTCTTATGCATGGAGGAGTACTCATAAGTGGTTTGTGCATGCAAGACTTCTGGCATGTGGCTCCCTGCTTTTGTACAAAAATACATGGGTCCTTGTTAGAGGCTACCAATACTGCACTTGCCCCTGGCCCTCTGGGCAGCCCTACCTAGAAACAACTTTCCACAGGCAAGTTTCTACATACAAATTGGTGGTATACTTCTGAATGCCTAATGCCGGCAACAGGGCAATGCTACTGCCTTCATTACCTGCTTATAACCTTCTCAGAAGCATCTGGAACAGAATGCTGCTCAGATGGAACTCTGGACTGATCCAGCAAGTCAGCTGTATTGTTTTATCTGCCAGAGTATCTGTGCCTCAAAGGACCAAGAGAATCACGTACAGTTCATTCATTTTGCAAAAGCAGAACCTTTATATTTCAGATGCTATCTGCCAGCTCTGCTTTGTGAGGGCAAACAACTTAAATGAACAGACACAAACTGTAGGTCTTTGGAAATATGAACTCAAACTATCATCATTAAGTTTATTTTTAGAATGCCTTTCAAGTAGCGAAGAGCAGCAGGCATGTTATACACTATGAAGCATTAGCGGTTTTAAGGGTCTAGAACAGATTTTGCTAGCACAATCTCTTACTGGTTGCCACCAGCAATTCTACGCAAGCCTCTTGAACCTTTAAAATATACATCATTACAAGAAAAAAAAAAAGAATATTTCCATCCACAGAAACAGTATTTCTTCTTATTTTTGTTTTGCCAGTTAAGGAGGAGGAGAAAGGAAGGGAAGAAGGAATAACTGCATCCTAGGCATGTCTACTCAAAAGTAAGCCTCAACAAGTTCAGTGGGACTTATTCCCAGGTAAGCATGTAGCATTGCAGTCTAATACAATGAAAAATATTTTCCTTCATCTATATGCACTGGAAGTCAAAATATCAAAAGTTGAACTAGAAGGCTGGTTTGCTTTGTTTCCAAACACAGGAAGTTAATCTTTTCCCCAAATGGTACAAGTTGTTTGCTTTTTGTCAATTTGAAAAAAAAAAAACAACAACTGAAAAACTCACAATCCTTACAAAAGCAGCAAAACAAAGGACAAGGATACCTTCTACCTGACAACTAGGGAGTCATCACTGGATTACCTGAATTTGTGAATCTGATCTAGTCAATTCCCAGGGTACCAAGACATCATGAATCTTTGGTTATCATCAGTTGAAGCAATCACCCAAACTATGGGAGACAAGCTGATAGGGAATAATCCCATCACGGGTTGGCTTTCACTCATCAAGAGAAACCCAGGGTTGGAAAAATCCCAGGGGATTAGGAGAAAAATATTGGTTGCTTTCCAGCACAGCTGCTACAGGTTAACTCACAGGGCCACTGCTGACTAACAGAACTCAAAGCAACTTCCAAACCACATTCCGTATCCCACCTACCGTGGCAACCTAGTGAAAAAGTAAGGAAACGGCAACATTTAGCTTCTATTCCTGTTCAGTCTCTTAAATTATGTTCAGCCTATTTGTATATAAGGCTCTGTGTTGATGCCACTGGCATCGCTAGGGGGGTACAGGGGGTGTGGGCCGCACCGGGTGACGCACCAGGGGGTAACACACCCTTGAGGTGACGTGCTAACTTTGCGGATTTAGAAGCTACTGCGTCATGCCATACACCATTGGATGCAGAATGGCCAGGGGAGTGCAGTGCAGAAAACATAATTGAAATCTCTCCTTTCATTCAAACGTTATGGCCAAAAAACCAGAAGGAAAAAATGGATGGAGCCCTTTGGAAAGTGAACCGTACAGCTTGTTTACTCATGAGTAGGCGTACTTGCCATAGTCTGTTGGAAAGGGCAGGCTGAGCAGAATCCAACAACACCAGAATGGTCCCGATCCAATGAATGCAGCTTCCCAAAAACACCCGAGAAGGTCCCATCCCTCCCAGCTGTGAGTCTGAGCCTGAGCTGGAAACGAAGTCACGTGGACATGTTTACTCATGAGTAGTCCATCAGAAAGGGCAACTGAGAGGACGTCAGAATGGTCCTGATCCAATGAATGCAGCACTCAAAAACACAAAAGGGAGAAGGAGGTCCGTCCCTCCCTCCCAGCTGCAGTCTCCTGAGCCCTATGGAAAGCAAGCAGCCTCACGTCACGTTTACTTGTGAGTAGGCAGGCGCGCCTTGGCTGCTGGTCAGGCCAGGCAAAGGGAAATGTGAGGACACAAAATGGTCCAGATCTGATGGTGCTATAGATGCTCCAGATGGCAGCCTCCCCCCCCTACTAAAAATGACAAAAAAGAGGCTTCAGCTGGTAAGGCTGCGGTTTTCAAAGTCTCAGGGAGTTTGAAACCCACAGTAAGTCTTTGCGGGGGCGGGGGGAGGCAGCAGGGGCAGGGAGAAGGCAGCAACGCAATCCCCAGGATCACGTTGCTCAGGGGGCTGCAGGAACTGGGGTGCACTCTCCAGTCCCTGCAGCAGCCGTCCTTGTGTGCGGGGAGCCCTGCGCGAGCGCCTGCAGGGCTCCCCGGGTCAGGGAAAGGGAGAGTGGGGCAACTGCGCTCTGCTTCCTCTTTTACAGAGGCAGAGCAGATCACTCCACTCTCCCTTTCCCTGACCTGGGGCGCCCTGCAGGTGCTTGCGCAGGGCTCCGCACACACAGGGATGGCTACTGCAGGGACCGAAGGGTGCACCCCAGTCCCTGCAGCCCCATCAGAAGGGAAAGTGGAGCGATCGTGTTCTGCTTCCAGTTTTGCAGAGCAGGGCGCGATCACTCCACTTTCGCTTTTCCTGACCTGGGGAGCCCTGCCAAAGGTTGCGCAGGGCTCCCCACACCCCCGGGAGGCTGCAGGAGACTTGGGCAAGTGCACCCAAGCCCCTGCAGCCCCCCTGAGCACCGCAATCCTGTGGATTGCGCCGTTGCCTTCCCTGTCTCCTGGCTGCCCCCACCCCTTAAGGGGGCAGAGGCCAGGACCCACACGCTGGGGCAACGTGATGACCCAATTTGAATACCACTGTGGTAAGGGGAAAGTTTTCTATTTTGCACTTGTGAAGCCAGGTGGGTCTATCTTGATATGCCTGAAATAGAAGAACTTTAAACTGGGCACTGGGGAGGGCTGAAAATCTCAGTCATTTGGGGGGGGGGGGTATTGCAGGTAGACTACAGAGTAAGCTCCATTGACCACTATGGGACTTACTTCAGAGTAGACATGCATAGGCTTGAGCTCACAGGCTGCAATTCTACCCACACTTTCCTGAGAGTAAGTCTCATTGACCACAATAGGACTTACTTCAGAGTAGATTCACTTAGTGGAACAGGACTGGCTCCCCCTTATTTTTTTATTTCTTTTATTTTAATTTAATTATTTATTTTAATTTGCTTGATGATGTCACTTCTGGCCATGACATCACTTCCAATGGGTCCTGGACAGATTGTCATTCTAAAAAGTGGGTCCCAGTGCTAAAAGTTTGAGAACTGCTGCAATAAGGTGTTAGTAAGTTGACACAGGGGTGCGTGTGTGTGACTACAAGTTTTCAAAATCACTAAAATTGGAATTTGGAGGAATAAGACCATCATGTTATATATCAATCAATGCGTAATTTAATGCAGAATGCAATGAAACAAACCACATTGAAATATCTGTGTTCTAACAAAAGGTACAGTCAAAAAACCAGTGGGGGCAGGGCAATGATACATCACCACACCCACTACCTGGGGTGTTGCCCCGCCCACTGCATGGGGTGATGAGCAGGCCTCCCGCACTGGGTGACCCGAATCCTAGTGATGCCACTGGTTTGTGCTAGAGCTTTGAAACAATTTTTTCTGAGCACTGGTGATGAATTCTACTTAAGACGAACATGTGAATTTATTCTTAGGACAGTGGTTCCCAAGCTGTGAGCCATGGCTCCCCAGAGACCCACAGAAACATCGCAAAAAGAGGATTCTATACATCCTATAGAATGTATAGGATTGCAGCCCTAATAGGGAGCCATAGCCAATGACCCAGTAGGTCAAGAGAGCCACCAGTCAAAAAAATTTGGGAACCACTGCCTTAGGACATTCTAAGAAAAATTCAGGATGGATGAGAATGGAAGGTCTAGACAGAAGATGGCAAAAACCCAGCCTGTATCCTTCCAGTTAGTTTAACTGGATCAGGCCAAAGGCCCATCTAGTCCAGCTTCCTGTGTCTCACAGTGGCCCACCAAGTGTATGCACGAGCATGCACAAAGGGGGGCACATCTTTTCAGGACTAGAGAAAGATTAGCAGCTCCCATCTAGTAGTTTGTTTTCACCGCAATGTGGCCAAGAGAATGGTGTTATGTGGTAAGGCTGCGCAGAACAACAATATTGTCTCTTTGTCAAGACCATGGCCACATTTCCCCCTTGGATCTCCTATTTTGCTTCCTGTCTAGATCGGAAACATTCCCTGGGGATCCCTCCATGAGCTTATCTGAACCATGTCCATCCAATTCCACAAGACCCAACACACCCACTTAAGCCAATGGTGAAACACAGGGCCCTAATATTAGTGAAAAGGAATTCCCGCTAATGTACAATCTCACTTGCATTTATTCTTTTCCTAATTTAGTTCTTATACTGTTCAGCCTGTGCCAGAGTTTCTATACTGCGCACTCTTTTGGCAGCCATTATCCCAAGATGTCAAAGCTAGGTCAAGTTCATATTGGAAAAGGAGCAAGCAGATGGTCACCTTTGCATGGTTATTTCATAGCCTGATTTTCAGGGCCCAATCCTATCCCCCCAGCCCAGAGCACATAGCACACTGATGAAGCATGTGCTGCATGTGTGCTGTTTGTTCTAAGAATGGGGCTCTTTATTTAACAAAAGCAAATTATTTTAATGGTTCAAGGCCTTCTGAATTTGGAAAAAAAGACAATGTTATTCTATAAAGCTTCATTGCAGCCCTTCTTGAACACCATAGCACATGAACTGCTTTGGGTCCAATTTAAATATTGTGTCCAGTTTTAATTTTACCAACATTTAAAAAATGAGTTTTACACTGCATTGTATGCATGTGCGCACAGAAGGTGGGATTTTTTTTTTTGCTTATTAGCACCTATGATTTCCAGTATTCAGTGTAGCTTTCAGCAGTTTCCAGTTACTGCAATCATCCACCTGCCCCTCTCCAACATACTTCAGTCACACAATTTCTACTGCTGCAATTGCTACAAGAGATCTGGTCTTCAGTTACCAATTCAGCTTGCGAGAAAGTAGTAAAGGTAGTTCTACTTGCTGCTAATGAAGATGCATTTTATCAAAAATTCTATTGAGAGGTGTAGCAGAGGGGCTAAGAGGTCCAAATCTCATTTATCTCATCCATTTGTTCACTGGATTATTTTTGGCCAGCTGGTCCCTCTCCATCTCAGTCCACCTATGCCCAATCTGCAATATGGGGATAATGACACTGACACACTTAAAAAGGTTGTAAAAATTGCAGCTAGGTAATTGCAGCTACGTGTAAGGCTCTGGACAACTAAAAACACTGTACCAGTGCTTAAGGACTTTGACTTTCAAAAGTACTAGTTTGCTAAATTCTTAAAAAGACAGTGTTAATAGCGGGCAGGAGGTCTGGTCTAGAGGGTAGAGCCTCCATTAGCCTGAAGATAACATCAGAAGGTCCTCAGTTTGAGGACACCGGCAGCTCCCTGAACGGCTGAGAATGGTGAGACCTTGAAGCAGCTGACAAGCTTGGCTGCCCTCCATGTGAGAGATGGAGCTGCTTGCCAGCCTGCGTGGAAGAACTAAAGGCCAGAAGTGAGACCAAACCAGGAAGATCCATTCTGAAATGTTGTTGGTTCTTGAAAGAGAGAACCATTATGATTGTAAAAATCCCCTTGAGCGATTCAGAAACGCCTGCCTATGTAAACCGCCTTGAATAAAGTCAGAGGAGTAATCCGATGACCAGAAAGGCGGTATATAAATACCTAGTTATTATTATTATTATTAAAATCTTAACTGGAAGCTATTATCAGCATTAGTTTGCCTGCGAGCTACAATAGATTCTCAAGAGGTACAAACTTCTGTGATGTGGAGAACCAATTGATTTTCAACTTGAACAAAAAAAAATGAGCATCCGAGATTCAACCCAAGAACAACAACATCTGGAAAAGGTTAAATCCACATTGAAAATCACCATTTATCAACAAATACCTCACGAAAATAACTCCATAAAACAAGTACTGTACATTGAATGGCGATTGTCTGTTCTCCAAGTGCAAAGTTAGAACTCCATTCAGCAGTATTTCCAAACACAGTTGTGAGTAGACTGCAATTGTGCAACATTAGCAAACATAATTAAAGTTTATCAAAAAATAGGTTGCAATCCTAACCCCTGGGTTAGGCCAGCACAAGTCACTTGTGCCAACCCAGGGTGTCCCATGCAAACCTTATGGCATGTTTGCATCAACCTAAGAGTTGAGGAGGCCAGCACAAGGAGTTGCACTGGCCTCCCCGTGCCAGATCCAGGCCTGGTGGGGTAAGTTTGCATTGGTTGAGCTTGGCCAATGCAGGTGTCTGGGGGTGTGTTGAAAGGGCAGGGAGGAGGCACTTCGGGGCAGGGGGAGGGCAGGTGGAGGCTGTAGCCAGGGGCAGGCAGGTGGGGAGAGGAAGGCAGGACCAGGATCCAGTGGTTATGCCGGATCCTGACCCCAGGCGACACAGAGCTGTCTCTGGCCACTCCATTCTACTCCACCACCTGAGGTGGCACAGATCCAAGTAGATCCATTGGGGGCAGTGCAACGCGACTTGGGGTCAGGGGAAAGTTTTTGTCGTGTCTTGGGTTACACCAATTCTGGCCCCAAACTTGCAATGGATACAGCGTAGGCCTGCTGGCCTGCCTATTCCAGCACAAGTTAGGATTGGTCTGGCCATGATTTTTTTTTTTTTTTTTTGGCTTATTAACACCTATGATTTCCAGTACTCAGTGTGGAAGATTCAGGAGTTTCCTGTTCCTGCAATCTTCCACCTGCCCCTCTCCAACATATTTCAGTCTCACAATTTCTACTGCTGCAATTGCTACAAGAGATCTGGTCAACAGCTGACCAATTCAACTCACTAGAAAGTAGTAAAGGCACAGAGAAAAAAATGTTTCCGGAGCTGCTATCACATAACACAGTGCATTGAGTTTGGGGTAAAAAACAGAAGAGTGATACTACGTTTTAATACCTGGTTGTCTGTGGCAAGATGAATGATCTAAGAAATAGAAGAGAATGTTCAATACAACAGTATATGGTAGCAATATCCATTAAATTTTCCTTTCTACAAAGAGTAGAGCAATTGAACCAGGAAGCTGGAGCATGAGGTGGTATAGCCCTGAAGTAGTAGAGTGGACTACTCTACAGGGTGAAATCCTACTTTGGAATACTTCCTTTAACACAAATTAAAAAAATACATTACTTACAAGTAGAAACAAGTACAGCAGGAAGTAGGTGTGGTCTGCAGTGCTGTATGTGTGCGTTTTTTAAACCTGCAGGGAGTGTTTTTCTTTTAATATTGGGCTGCATTCCAAAATAAAAGCGTGGCACACTTCCTGCATTGTAAAGAGGTACAGGTTGAGCCTATTTATCCACAGATTTTCTGTTTGCGGATCTGGTCAAATGCAGGTCTCCTGGACCCAGACCTGGCCCAACCCAAACCCTCTCCTCCCCTCTGGAGGACTTTCTGAAGCCTGCTTCTTGCATCTTCCTGCAGCCTGAGGTCTTCAGAAAGTGAATGTGGCGTTTTTATGCTTTTAAAAGGCATTCTGAGGGCCGGAGAAGCACAGGAGGGCTGGAAGTAGCGTTTTTTGTCTCTAGGAGACATTTTAAAGCCCATAGAAGCTGTGAGTCTAAGAACAGATCCCCTGCAGATAACCAGGCCCCACCTGTATACAATCAACTTTACTAGCTCAGGATTCTACCACCTGCTGCACACATAGACCAGGTCCCGTCTATAGACCATAGACCACAGACCATAATTAAGAAACACAGGAGCATGCAGTAATTGAGAAAATATTTTAGGCTGCTGAAGGAATGATCCTGTGCTCTCAACCGTAATCCTCATTAATGTATTCAGTGATGTCGCAGAAGCCACACTGAGGAGAATATATATAATTAGATCAATTACATGCCATTCCATGAGCTATTTATCAAGACAAGGACTTTGTTTTTTCATCCTGATCACAACTAGCTCCTGAATTGAAAGAAAGAAAGTGAAGTGACTAATGGCCCAATTCTCTCACCTGCCCCATTACTGGCTACTGGAAATTGATTGCTTTAGTCTTTACCATTACTATACACTGCTTATCTTCAGCAGGCATCTACATTTTAAAACCTATTTCTTCAATTTGGAACAAGCTCCTGAACTTACCTTATACTCTTACGTGGGAGTAAGTGACATTAAACTCAATGGGGCTTAATTCTGAGTAGACAAGCATAGGCTTGTGCTGCAATTCCCTTTTTTCAGTTTCTGGACTGCACAATGATGGTAGAGGCGCATAATCGATAGCCTAGTGTCGGCACTGCAATGCCACAACAGGCCCATTACAATAGCAACCAATCCCTGCTGTCATACTGAAGTGCTATGCACATTTATTTAAGTAGTAGTAGTAGAGCCTGATCACAGGGCAAGATTCTTTTTCTGGCACTGTGATAAAAATCCTTGATTCAGGCATATATGGACTTTTTGGGATTAGTGCAACCCAGCTTAATCTAATTGGTCGAATGAAAGTTGCACTATGTCAGAGAGACAACAGACCAGACACATCTGTCTAGTTTCTACCAGCTATAGGATGCCACGGTATTTGTAGTATTATAAGGAACTGCTTTTTAACCGGAAGTTTTTCCTACAGGAAAATAAGATCATGCTTTTCGGTTGAATTGAGTACTATCTAATGGTGATGGTCACATGACAGACCAGATTCCATGAAACACATATTATAGCCTCTATGCAAGATAAAGCATTGATCTCATCACTTGTATTAGGTGAATATTTCAAAATGCAACCAAAGTCCACACTCAAACGCAGATTGAAACATGTGACCAAATTGCTAGATAATCATACGAAGAGCTCTGCTGGATCAGGCCAATTGCCATCTAATCATTTTTCCCATTTCCCACAATAGTCCACAAGCAGGGCACAAAAGCAACAGACCTCTTTCATGGTTTGCCCCCAGCACGTGGTATTCAGTGTCATACTGAGAAGCTCTATGTAGCTATCATAACTGTTCATAATTGTACCCTCCATGAATATGTCTAATTCCCTTTACATTATCTCCACTAGTGAATTCCTTACATTAGTTATTCAATGAAGTGCTGTACTTGCTTTTATCAGTCACATATGTCATGCCCATCACTTTGACTGGATCAAATAAGAACCAATCACATTTTAATATTTGAGAGAGCCAGAATAATTTATTTCTATCGGTTTTCAAACTGAGCCACAAAATTAATGTGAATAAATCTGACCTTGATTTGACTGCAGAGCTTTAAATCATATTTTGATGCTCACCCTATTGCACGGGGTTTATCCTATTGTAGTAAAGAGATTAGAAGATAATAATTGATTCTTCTGGACTTGCTCGCTGTGGCAATGCACATGCAGAGTGACCCAGATTCCATCTGAGCTAGCACAAATAGATAAGTGAGTGCCAACTACATCAACTTATTTGCCCACAGACATCTGGGCTGCTCCAAAAAACTGAGACTTCTGCAAATTTCTATTTGGGACTGTATTCTTGATATGAAGGAAGATATCAGAGAGTCTGATATTTAGAATGAGAATCTGACAAAGAGAGTCTTATTCTTCACAACTTTGAAAAGTGCACAAAGACTTATACCTACATAAAGCAAGAGAGAGCAAGAAAAAAACCATTTTCTTCTAACTTACCTCACTCACCCAAATGGCAGCCCCTCTACCTTTCTCAAGCACATGGGACCAGGGACCACTTTGTCTGGAGGTTGTATTCTGCCAGCTATACCAGTACCACCTTTCAGAGCGCGATACCATAGTCTTTCGAGACTGAAGGTTGCCAATACATACCCATTGTTCCAAGAAGCCTAGTAATGTCATCAAGCAAATTTACAGTGCCAACCCTCCAGGATCAGCCTGGAGTCTCAAGGAATTGGCATCAGACTCCAGGTGACTACTGAAAGCAATCCTGGAGCCTCCAGAAATTTCCAGTTTTGCATCATGTTGGAAAAAAGACCTCTAGCTTCAATCAGAGCTGACAATCTCAGAGAAAGACTGGCCTAACATAGTGGTTTCTAAACAGTACACCCAGAACCATTGACACCCAGAACTCGGTGGGTTGTTAATGTTTAGAAGGAGGCCAATCGTGTAGATTCACATCCTTTACTCACTTTGTATTCACCACTGATTATTTATAAGTGTGAATTGCTATTAAACATATTTATTAGATGTACATACTGCTTTTCTAAACACTCAAAGTGGTGCACAATAGATAAAACGCATAAAGATAAAACGTTAAAATCAGTTGTTAAAATAAAAACCATTTAAAAGATAATAAAAGAGCAGATTAAAATGTCAGCAACATGGAAGTGTATAAGGGGTCCCTAAGAAGTGTCCTCCTCTCCAAAGGCCAGGCCAAACAGATGGATCTTTAAACTGTTGAAGTTGGCTTCAACAGTGATAGTGAACAGAGTAAAAGAAGGAAAGAATAATATGTACAACTCCTAGGCATTCGATTGTTTTTTAAAAATCATGTGTAAGATGCTTTCAACTCGCAAGAAAAATAATCAAGGCCACAGCTAAACTCTTCATAATATTTTAGAACAGTGGTTCTCACACTTTTAGCACTGGGACCCACTTTTTAGAATGAGAATCTGCCAGGACCCACCAGAAGTGATGTCATGACCAGAAGTGAGATCATCAAGCAGGGAAATTTTTAACAATCCTAGGCTGTAATCCTACCCACACTTACCCAGGAGTAAGTCCCATGGACTATCATTGTTAAAAGCATATACACAGTGGCCTGTTCAAAGTACGATCTGAAACATTTCCCCAAATGCAGTCACATATCATGGGAGCATCAACTCTATTATATTAAAAATAAAATATTGAAATGAACTGAGACCCACCTGAAATTGGCTCACGACCCACCTAGTGGGTCCCGACCCACAGTTTGAGAAACACTGTTCTAGAAGGTTATCAAATCAAAAGTCAATTTTACCAGTTGATCCATAATCACATTATTCCAGGTGAAATAAAGTACCTGGCCTTGCCAGTCACACCAGATCTTATACATCACCATTTGCTTTCTCATTTGTTTATGTCAGCTAAGAGTAAAGGTCACAAGAGATTTTAACCATGACAGTCTTATTTTTTTTTCCTTGAGGTATGCCAAGTTACCAATAGGTGTTTCTGAAGTATTGGATATTAACTAGGGAAGACTTCCCCAGATCTTGCCATAGTAATTCTCTATAGATTAAGGAAAAAATGTGAAAGCATTATCCACTTTTAAACTGCAATTTCTTTTCACCTGATGGACACAGTTAATTCTCCAATTTCAACTGGGGAGGGAGGGTGGGGATAACAGATTAGACCAAATTCTTTCATTCCTCCAATCTTTCTCAAGGGAGAACAGGTCATAAAAATTGTTGACAATCAAGATGCAGACCAGAGGATAAATGATGTTAACGAAGTGAGTACAAAACATATAATCATAAAGAAACATAAACCACACCCTGACATGCAATTGTTATCCTGGGTTATCTGACAGAGCTGGGATCTAGTGAGGAAACCAAGTCCTGGGGACATTCGGAGGGACAAGGAAGACCTTGTAAGGAGGCCCTTCCCCAGCTCTCAGAAGACCACGTAAGGCTTCTGGAAGGCCGAAAATAGCGACTTCCGGTTTTCGGCCAAAAACCAGAAGTTGTGACTTTTGGCTTCCTGGAGCCAAAGAAAGCCTTCTGAGGGGCGAGAAGACCATATATGGCTTCCACAGGCCACAGAACATCCTGCGGAGGGTACAGGTTGGACCCACCCCACGGGTTCTGAACCCATGGATGATCAAATTCGCAGGTCCTGAATCTGCGGGTAATGTGGGCCGCCGGTACATGCAGTTTTCCAGGAATGTAACCCCTGCATAAATCGAAAGCAGCCTGTACTTTGAATCTCTTCTTTGATTTAGAGGGGCTAAAATTCTAGTACAAAAATATAACCTTTAATACAATCCAGGGTGCTAAGTTACATTTTGAAAATGCACTTCTTCTGAACCCTTCCCTTTACCTTTTGTCTAATAAATAAAAGAAGTGTACTACAAAAAGTCTAGCAGCCCAGGTGTACAAACACAGCCATAAGCCACTTTTATGTAATAACCATAGAATTGAAATGTCCTACAAAAACACAAGGGGAAAAAAAACACAGCAGGAGAACAGGGATTTTTTAGTTTGTAAGTTAATTGGGGGGAAAAAGGACCACTTGAGGCCTCCAAGGGTTCATGTTGTTCCTTATTAACAGTTCTAATGAAATTTTATCCCTAGCTATTACTGCACAAAAATAACTTCTGAGTTCAAGTGCACAGTTTGGGGAAAAAAAAATTACAACAGCATCATAAGTGACCCGAATGAAACAGAAATCAGAGGATCCTGAAATTCCATTACATGCAATAGTATTGCCAGTCATTAGAAGTGGGTGTAATTGAATTCAGATGAAGAGGACTAAGGGCACAAGCCTAACCACGTCTACTCAGAAGTAAGTCCTATTTTGTTCAATGGGGCTTACTCTCAGGAAAGTGTGGTTAGGATTGCAGCCTAAGCAACTTGCTATGTTGGCATACTTCCCACTCTGGCATGTTTACATACATCCATATCTACTTTTGTTATCCTTTCCTTTTTTCCTACAGACAACAGTCCCAAGTAAATATCAGCCACATTAGCTTCTCAATGATGGTTTTGACTACTTAAAACACAGAAGCATAATTGGTTCACTATCATGTTTGATTCTTAAGGCCAAACAAGGATACTTTATTTCTTGAATATGTGAAGGGCCAGTAATTCAGAGTTCACGAATTAATTTTCTAAGCATGCTATACTAGGTTGCACTTAGGACGGCGCAAGTCCCTTGTGCCGGCCCAGGAGGGTCGCAAACATGCTATAAGGCAAGTTTGCGCCTCCTCGAGAGTTAGCTGAGCCAGAGCGCAGAGGCACGCCAGCCCACAGCAGTTGTATCCAGCCTCTGTGCTGACTCTTCTGAGAAGACCTGCATCGGTCGAGTTCGGCCAGCGCAAGGCTCTGGGGTGGGCGGGGAGGAGGCAGGAGGGAGGCGCTCCAGGGCAGGGGAAGGGAGGGCAGGGAGTGGAAGGTGGATCTAGGACCCGACAGTTATGCCAGATCCCAACCACATTTCCCGAGCAGCGCGGAGCAGCTTCAAGCTTCAGGAGGTGGCGCAAGTCCGACGAGACCCACAGGGGTTGTAGTTGCTTACCCAAGAGTAAGGGGAAGAGTTTCTTCTTATCTTCGACTGAGCCGCTTTGCATCTGTATTTGTGCAGGATACAGCACAAGCCTCCTGGCTTGCCTGTTCCAGCGCAAGATAAGATTACACTGTAAAGTAGTCACATGGGCCCCTCCATGTAGAAACAATACCTGAGAAATCTACTTGTTCAAAAATATTACATGTTCCAGGTCTTTCTGGGCTTTATACTTCATCCCAGCAGGCAGGGGATACTGCATATTTAAAAGCATATGTGCTTTAAAAAGACTGACTGAACATGTGAAGCTAGTATTTCTAGTAGGAGGTTTAAGAACATAAGCCTTGCTGGATCAGGTGAAGCATTCATCTAGTCCAGCTTCCTATGTCTCACAGTGGCCCACCAAATGCCCCAGGGAGCACTCAAGGCAACATGTTACCTGAAAGGGTTTTAGCTTTCTCTCTAGTGTGATGGTTTGCTGTTTCTTTTTAAAAAAACAACTCTATGTTTTCAGGACAGACAACAGGAAAGCAAAGATCACTAAAGAACACAACAAAGAGCCTTGTGACACCTTGAAGATCAACAAATCTATTGTTGCACAATATTTCATTCCTGCAGTCCACAACACCATCTATGAAAGTCCACAAAAGCTTAAGCTATAATAAATGTGCTAGTCTTTAAGATGTCACAAGGCTCTTTGCTATTTTTGCTGCTGTGAGCTAACATGGCTACCTGTTCAAAATCGAACACAGAAGCAAACACCTCAACACCACAGCTGGCTTCCCACATGATCCCCACACTTCAGGTTGCCAAATGGGAAGTTTCCATTTCAGGTTTGCTGCAATGTGAATGGGACAAAAGTTATGAGAAGCCAGTGCTGGAGGCAGAAGATGTCTCAATCCCACAGCTAAACTGCTCAAATGTGCAGCTCAATGTGCTCAAATGTGCATCCTCCCTCACACTGCTGGCATTATTGCTGGGGGCTCTGGGACAAAGCCTCCCAGGACAACCCCTGATTCTGCACTGAGTACTGCCACTGGGACTGAGAGTTCAGGGACTGGACCAGCCAAGAGGGCCTTCCAATAAGCCTAGGTCCTCAGTTGGTGCCCAAGATCTGTTAGCCCACTTTGTATCTTGCATAAAAGTGTCTTGGAGTATGTTTTTGTGTTCCTCTTACTGTGCACCACTTGAAAGGTTTCCCAAACAATCTATGCTGAAAAATGCTGAAATTCTGGGCATCTCCACCTATTAGCTTTCTGCTAATGATGACTATCTACAGAGGAAATGAAAGAACACTCTTCTTGCCCTTGGAAGGTAAAAAGCCTTGTTGCCCCTTTTTTCCCCCAACAAGGCCAATGCAGGGATGAGCAAAGGTGTTTTCTTAGGTGCGCAGGTCACGTCCTTATTTATCCTGGAACACTTCCATGACAGCATGCCCTCTTAACTATGAGGTCAGATTATTGTCATTCTCTCTCAGCAGAGCTCCCTGCAGGGTCTGCCCATGACTTGCAGCTGAAGATACAACTGCACAATTACTCAGTGTGATAATGTTACGCATACCAGTTCTTCAGCTGCTTGCAAAGTGGCTACAGAGAGGCGGTGCTGCATTTCTCAGGCTTTAACTTCTAGAGCTCAACAGCAGTGTTTGAAAATGTTTCATCTGTACAAAGACAGAGATATAAAAGCACTCCGCCTTCTTTCATGGCACACAATGCAAGCTTTAATTATTTTCTTTGCACCTTCCATCACTGGCAAACTATGGTAGATTATGGAGGCTATTATTGTAAATTAGGGAGGTATCCACTAAAATGTAAAATCTCTCTCCAGCCTCAGAGACAATTGATGTGTGCCCAGAAGTGCATTTTGTTCTATAGGTTATGTTCTAGTGGTTTCCAAACTGGTGGGTCGTGACCCACTAGACAGGGAAGCACTTATCCCTTCCCCTTTAAGGTGCAGGGGAGGGGGATTGCAGCAACACAATCCCCAGGATCATGTTGTAGCTGGGGATGGGAGGGGGGCACTTTTTACTTTCCTCCAGCCATTGCTGAAGTCCTGGGAGGTCTAAGGAGTCCCCCGCAGGGCTCCCCAAGTCTCTGAAAGTGGCACCCAGGATGGGAAAAGCTGACCTAGGGCAAATGTAGACGCTGAGGTGTTGGGGTTAGCAGGGTCTGTTTGCTTCCCAGGATGCTCCTCTAGCACCAGATTCTGTACTGTAGGAACTCTGGTCTTTTGGGTCTTGCCCAGATGGGAGGCAGAGTGAGAAAGGATACCCTGGTTTTGGGCTTCTTCCTCACACCCCCACACAGAGGGCCACAAACTTTTTCTGGGTCACTATGCTTTCCATTATAATTTGTGTTTTATGTGCATTCTATCCCCACCTGTACAGAAATGCACATCATCCTTTTTATTTAAAAAAGCTGCAAATAAGTTATTCCTTATCCTCCAATTACATGTGTGGAGTGATCTAATTATTACCCTTTAGACTCAGTTAATGCCACCCTGGCACAGTGAGAAATCATTTCAACATTAACCACTCACAACTACCACAGGCGCTCGCCCCTAAGTCGACCCCACAGATAAGTTGAGGGCAAGTTTTGAGCAATCATGGAATTTTCTATGACCCTCGGATAAGTCAGGGGTTAAACTTAGGGGGTTGTCTGACTATAGTTTTATCTGATTTTACCTGAGGCCAGATCCTGAAAAATAACCTACCACTAATTGTTACCTAAGAACTGTAGTCTCTAATTTATTAAAAACACAGTAAAAGATCATAAGATACATTTTTATTCTTTTAAAAATTCTGGTATTCACCACCTTTTTGTAAACACTATCAGAGTAAGTGCACTGTAAACAACATACCAGTAGAACAGTGGTTCCCAACCTGGTATTCATGTACTCCCAGGGACACTGAACAGGACCTTTAGGGGTACTTGAAAAAGAATGGAATAATGGCAGAAAAAGGCAGGCCGTGCTCCAGAATGCACGGCCTGGAAGGGAGATAGCTGGTTGGCTGTGAAAGCCCCAACAGTAGCTAGTTTTTGTCCATCAATTCATGTATGAACCAGCGATTGAAAACCAGCACAGTAAAAAAGCTGAAACATAAGATGGAAAGTGATCAATCACCCAGAATTTCTCAGCAAAACCCTGCAAAGGCAGAGTCTTCTGTTCTTCAAACAGATAAAAAGAGAAAACACTATGATAAATACATGAAGTCTGGGCTTTCATATGGAGGAGATGAGGGCTTGTCTCACTAATTACAAACATTTTGCTAATAGGAAGTGTACAATTTATGGAAATGGGCTGCCAAGGGATATGCTAGTGAAAAAGGTGAAACCATGAATCAAATCCACCTTTAAGGTGTCTGGTGTGTTAAGCCAGAAGCTCTACATACAGCATATAACACATAACTGGGAGTGTGCAATTCAATTCACAGCAGGGAGATGCAGCTGCATATATTTGCAGCCCTTTTTCCTCAGAAGTAGACCCACTGCTTTCCATGGGTGTTATTCTTAAGTAAGGGTGCACTGAATTGTAGCTTGGGAAGGAGGGTCCCATCCTGGTGTTTCAAAAACAGACCAGCTTTGCAAGCATTTGCCAAGCAGAACCAGGCTGCAGCAGAAGGAAGGAGATGCTTTTTTCAGACCAAGGGAAATAACATACTTGCTTGCATTGGGAGAAGCTCACGTTTTGCCAGTGAAATCTTCAGAATCATTATGTGTTTATTCTTACAATCCAACACCATCAATCTCCTCACTTGAAAAATGCATTCAACATTCTCAGTTCTCTCACTAGAGAAAGAGCTTTGCTTTTTTTTAATCCAATAGTTATTTACACTAAAACAGGGAAAGGATGGAAATTGCACTTCACAACACCTTCACACCTGCTGTTCATCTGGCTCCAACACAGATTGTGGGAGATGTCTTAACCAAGTCTGGAATTTCTGATGGAAAAATTCTTCTAGGGCAGAACCAGGTCTTGGTTCACACTTAGTATCAGTTATTTTGAGGCCATGGTTATCAGAAAGCAGGTCCTAACAAACTTACGAAGTTGCTTCTTTTGTTTCTCAACTCTGCTACAGTGAACAAAAACCTACAGCCCAATCCTAAATAAATCCAACCCAACCCCCAGCAATGCAGCCATGCCACCAGAGTGTGCAAGGCATCCTGCATGGAGGGGGCAGTCTCAGAAGCCTTCTCCAGGTAAGGGAACATTTGTTCCTTTGCCCAGGACTCAGCCTTTGCTGCCCAAATGGGTCTACTCAGACCTGCACCAGCAATTTTGTTGGCACAAGCCTGAGTGGACCCAGAAAGTCAGATCAAAGTTGAAAAGGTTCCAATTGGCCAAAGTGCCAATACCATTCTTCCTGGCCTCGATCAACCCCCACTCCACCCCAGTTCACCTCGTTCCTTCCCTCTCTGTGCTTTCTCACCCACCCTTGTCTCCTACCTACCTCCTTGTGCTGACATACTAGTGCCAGGGATCCTTGGTAGGTCACTAATGCATGATCACTCACCACTTGCTGTGGTAGCCTGGCTGTGCTAAATGGCATGTCACCTTTTGTGACTTCCAGAAAGCATGTTGTGCCACCAGAATTCTGGCAATGCAGCAATTCTGGAATTCTGGCAGTGCAGAAACCCAACAGTATTGGACCCCTACTCAAGTTCAGCTTTGGAGACATTAACCAAAAGACAAAAAATCTAATCTACAATGTAAGGGACTAGGCAACATAGAAGGGGCTGAATCTGGACCTGGCAGCATCTTCTTCTAGGTACACCCAAAAAGGAGTTCTTTTGAAATATTAAACCATATGAACAATGGCCATACTGAAGAAGGGATGGGAGAAAATGCATGTAAGAGTTTATGTAACCCTAAGAATCTTAAACTCTTTAATTCAACTGAATTTTGGGTTTGCTGAACTGAACATAAAAGTTAACAGCTACAGTATATCAAAAGCTCCTGGAGAACAAGGTGCTCTTATGTTCTGGGCCACACAAATAGTAGATGAAGTTATAAAATTGTTCCCAGACTATAGTACTTGGAATTGCAGGCAGCAGTGATGCAAATCATCACATATCCGAACACTGCCACATGAAGAAAAAAACAACTCTATATAGAGAACTAGAATGTCATGGAGATGTCTAGGACAGAATTCTTTTTCCCCTCTGTGTGTGTGTGTGTGTGTGTGCGCGCGCGCGCGCGCGTATGTGTTTGTGTGTTAGTTATTAGGAATATTTATGTACTGATTTTCAACAAAAAAAGCTCACAAAGCAGTTTACAGAGAAAATGAAATGGCCCATCTCAAAAGGGCTCACAATCTAAAAAGATACATAAGAAACACCAGCAAACAGGCACTAGAAAAGACACTACACTGGGATGAAGGAGGACAGTTAGTCTCCCCTTGCTAAATATAAGACGAGCTTCATGGGAAAAAATAACTCTTTGCCAGTTAGCAGGAATGCTTCTAATATGAAAGAGAATTCATACGATCTCTGACCTACAAGATGAAGCTGGCAGTCTGAGAACTCATAACAGCTACCTCATATGCTGTTTGCATACACCAGTCCTGTTTCAACTCAGGATAAGTGAACATGTGGACTGTGGCATGGAAAACTCCTAAAGCAGTGTTTCTCAACCAGTGGTATGGGTACCACCAGTAATACTTGGGGTAGTGTCCGATGGTATGCGCAGGACCCCCAGACCCTTGCTGCCTGGCAGTGAGACTAGCAACACAATGCAACTAGCAGCAGTAGGAGGCTCAGTTCAGAGGGCAGAGCTCTAGCAAGTGCTTTTTGTGTGCTCAGAAAATCCCTTCTATCTGTCCTGAGCCTCTTACCAGAGTTGAAGTAACTGGTGACGACATCATCACCAGTTACTTCTGGCAGAACTTCCAATAGGTGGATGATGTGAGGTGCTACAGCAGGGGAAAAAGGCTGAGAAACACTGTCCTAAGGTATATAGGAAGTTGGTGGAGTTAATGATTCACTATGAGCCACATATAACACGATAGTGATCTATGAAAGCAATCAACGGCTACTGCTACAACACATTAGAGCACCAAGCCTATGTACAGAAGACACTTGTATAGCACAAATAATTCTCTGAAATCGCAAGCAGCCCTCAGATTATATCCTTGATAGGATCCTTTAATAGCTGTCATCAGCTCTCCTAGGGGTGAATTTACTATAGGAGGTCAACCTATAAATTAAAAAGACTTGAATAGTCTACAAGATCATCCCTGAAGATTAAACATAATGCACTATCAGTTCATTGAACAGCAATGCTTTGAACTACACTAATTTATGCACTAGAAAATCATGATACATGATACCATGAATACCCGCAAAGTCAGAAAACCAAATTTATGTACAACACACAAGTGTAAACTGATGCACATTCTGACAATGTTTGGAACAAAGTAATTCTCCCAACCAGATTTAGATGAAACATCCATCATCTACTTGGGCCTCTTGGAACAGGCAATTAAGGCCTCCTGGCAATTTACATTTAATAAATTTCTGGTTCTATCCTCTTCTAGTCACATAGCTCAGATGATCCACATGTCTTCAGATTAAACCTTTTGGGAACAGCCTGTGCAATGCTTTAGGGTACACACTGTATCTCCATAGTAGAGCTAAGCTGTTTGCGTTACTAGATAACACACATGATCTTTGTTATCTAGGAGTACTTAGCATTTGGCATAAGACCGTAAAATAACATGTCAAAATCATTTACTGTGATCTAGACAAGACCGAGATTTCCACGGAACACAGATTTTTGATATTATTCAACAAAAATGGAAGAAAACCAGGGAAATGTCTCAAAACCACATCTTTTCCTCCGTGTATGAAATGCTAAACTTAGAATTATAAACAGGAGGATTCCAATACATTTATTTATAAAGTCTATTAAAAATTCCTCCTTAAGTACTCTAGAAGTTCGCTTTTAAACAAACAGTCGCCATCTCTAGACATATCTTCCCACAGAGGATTTTTGGCCACTGGAGGCTTCCTCAGGGTCAGGGAATATTGGTTTCTCTGCCCTGCCGTAACCTCCAGTAGTTGCATGGGTCAATTCAGATCTGCGCCAGCTTGACTGATCGGTGATGGGGGTGAGGAGGGAGAAGATCGGGCCCAGGTGGGTTCAGTGGCAGCACACAACAAATCCTGACCCCGTTCCCTGGCCTGATTTGCCTTCCCAGGTCAGCGTGGGGATTTACTTAGATTGGGTTGTAGGTTTTCCCCAAGTGTTTCCTAATAAAATTCCCTCTTTAAAAGTTCAATAAATGAGCTGAATTGCTCATCACTTAGTTGCTAAAGAGATACTTTTCATACAAATCCCCCACAGACTTATGCTAGAGTTGGAAGAAAGTATTTTGTGATCTAATGTTTATATTGTTAAAGGTTGTTCAGCCACTAAAGGGACAGTATACTGAGCATCAACAATAGGATTGATTGCTTTAGTGCCCAAATGAATCTATAATCTAAAATTAAATCAGTGCTTTGTCTACAAAGGGGTACTAAGACAGCTTCAAGACAAGAATATGTGATTACCTAGCTACAAGACACATCACCTGTTGCTCTTAGCTGCTTAAAAAAGGGAGCAATTCTGAAGAGTTAAGCATTTACAGGACAGAGAAGAAAATTCAAACATGGTTTGTTTTATTACTGATGAAGAGGAATGGAGTCTTGTTAAACAGATCAGGAGAACAGACCAAGCTAAGGAAAAGAAATCAACTGAACCAAGGTCAAATGGTCAGTTCTGGTCACCTGTAATTTTACCAGTGACCTCAGCAGATCCAATCCCTGTAAATTATATGAATTATAGGCGAGACTGGTAGAAATTGGCACAAAAGATTATTGAGAAGATGAATCATGAAGACACAAAATGCTGGAAAAGTATTGGTTCAATAGCAACATAATCCTCTGGGAGAAAGAAAATGCAACTAGAAAATGCTGTGCAGACACTCACTAATTAATTTCATCACTTGACAATCTCTTTACAGTGTCATACACACCACCACATATCACACACTGGTGCTGAGTTTTGAATTTAGTAAGTGGTTTTGAAAACCATACTCTGTGAAATGCTAGATCTTGAAAGTTTATCAGGATTTTCAAGAAGTAATAGCAGGCAAGCTTCCCTGAAGGACAGTTTGCCCACTACCACTGATCTTCCCAAGGAACACACAGCCACTGCAGATTTCTCCAAGAGTATGTTCTTCATTCATATAGGAGTGAGGTCCTATAGGCCTGGCTAACACTTCATATGAAATAACTACCCCCTAGAATACACCCCAGATTGCTTTAAATGCATAGGAGTTTCACAGCAGAAAGCTTTTCTGGCAGACAAATTGAAGTAGCAAGTTTGAGAGCTACTGCTCTAACAGATAGGGATACCCATGAGCTACTTAAACAAGTACATAAACAGAGCATTTTGGCTGCCAATATACCCATGCTCAGGCCCTTGAAAAAGGAAAGAAACTGATATGTTGGGTAACTAAAAGCGCCAAGATTTTGAAGACACCTCCAAAACTGAAACACTGTTACAGCCTTTTTCCATTCTAGATAGGCTGTATATGAATGGAATGCACACTTTCCCCTCAAATCAGAAAAATTCTGAATGCAAAGGCAGTTTCAGGAAATGCCTCCTGAAAAAACCATTCTGGGGATGGTTTGCATCTCTGCAGATGTCATTTGCAGCCTTGTGTAGTTAAATGCCTACCGCTAAACACATTACAATCTGGGCAGGGAAACTTGCAAAAGAAGCACATTCCACCTCACCTGGCAGTGGTTCTGGACTTGTTCAGAGTTTTGCTGTGAACCAGAGATGGTGCTGACTGACGTCTTTGGACCAAGCTCCTCATCCTCTGATGAAAAACAGAAACAAGACTAAATGTAAGACAATCTTTACAATAATAACTTGGGGGAAAAATACTTTTAAGAGAAGGGTTTCAACACCATACTGGCAGAGACTACATCCCCAGTCCTCAAGAGATGGGACAGGAGAGTCTGCAGAATGTTACATACTGGGAAAGTGGAAATGTTCAGGTGAGACAACACAGAAGGTTACCAGTCTTGCATGATTTATTCCAGCAAACACCATCACAAACCATTCCTGCATGGCCCAATTCTGACTCTGGTCTTTACTAGCATGCTGAATATTTAAACAAGGGACATTGGGTTGTATCCTAAGGTTTCCTCCTTCCTGTGGAAGAAATGTTCCTCAGGAGTCCTCCTGCAGTAGGAAGACTCAGGAGGAAGGAAATCTTAGGACACACCCCACTATAACAAAGCCAGCACCTGTTTTATGAGGAATACCAATTTCACTGCTAATAAGTTTTTCTCAATGGGCATCATTCCTATCAACATCTCACCCCACCTCCACCACTTCGATCCGGAAAAAAATTGTTCCACTGGAAACAGTTCATTCACCAGTTTCCTAATATATACCTCGTACATAGCCCTCCCAGGAGAGTTTGACCAAAGCTAAGCAATTTGGGAAGAGAGTATCATACAGCACAACTTGCCCACGTTGGGTGCCACCTTCTCTCAACATGTCTCTGGTCCTCCCCTGTTCTGCTCTCCTCCACCCCATTTTGCCCGAGTTGCCAACTCACTGTCACTACTGGGCGTTCCTCTGTCTACCAGTGCACACTGGGCCTGTGCGGTGGAGGTCCAGAAGTGTGCTGCTCTGGAGCACCTTTGGCTATGCCAGAAAAACACATTCCACCATGAGAACACTAGTTCCGGCAGCAAAGACCATCAACAGGATTGGGCTGTGACTGTCAGGGTGTGACCCTCGGCTCTAACTCATTCGGGGGGGGGGGGCTCACATCATGAGAATGTCAGAACTCCAGTCTATGAAGCATAAGTTCAATCCCACATAATGCAGAATACAGGTAGTGTTTTTTTAATAGACGTCCAATACACAGCAAGAAGTGCAGTAGAGGTGTCCCTCTACTCCTCAGATCTTGATAAGTTTAGTATACATTTTGGTGTTTTGAAGGGAAACTAATTATTTGCTTAGGACTATGGGGCTCAGTTGCTAATCAGAGGAGACAGTATGAAACCAATGGCAGTCCATTTAGCCCAACTAAATATAAGACAGCACCTTCTGCTCCAGAGGAAGCCCAAAGTAGTCCTGCAAACAGATCCCATGACGTGCGATCTGGAAAACAGGGTCCAAATTTTATTTCATTCTAAGTCCGGGGACATACAGTATACATATAAACAGCTCTTAATCTTTTTTTCTCCCACCTGTAAACTGGAAATGATAGCAACTCCATTTCCAGGGTTGTTGCAAGGATAAAAAAAGTTCCATAAAGTATTCCGTACATTGCATACATCAGCAGTGAAACAGTTAGCCAATTAACCTTTTTTCTTGACTTAAATTTATACTTGGCAGCTAAATGTCACTTGCCATTTATCAAACGTTGAGTGGAAAGGAAAGCCAATCAAGTACACTCACAGAGTTTTTAAGGGGGAGAGGACATTCTCCCAAGAAGCTTTCATGCCAAGACTACTTCACAGTACTGCAGCACAACATTTTTTTTTAATTCCAGTCTCTCTTTGACCAGAAGAGCGCACACATACAACAAGTGTACACAAACGAAGCAAGTATGCTTGGCAAAGTGCACTTGTGCTCCTAGACTTCAGGGCTTTCCCAGTGGGATTTTAAAACCAACACAGCTCAGATATTCCTAAACTAGTTCCAAACTACTACCGGGGATATGACTCTGTGTGGGTGAGCCAACACAAACACGGGCCAAGTTCTGATGCCGAAGAAACCCCACTCTGAGATCTCATAACACGCAGGAAGGCTCTAAGTGAGTTGCTTGCTCTCAGATTCTGTTTGAGAGCACCTCCTCACAGGCACTAAAATCACAAGGTGGAAATTAAAATAGAAATGTCCCTAAAACTTTGCCTACAGATAAATTCTAAGTAATTTTTAGAGCAGTGACAAATATAAAGAAACATCTAAACACGGAAACACAGAAGATATCTACAACCCAAACCTATATCTTCCCCCCCCCCCCGTGTAGCCATGCCAAAAACAGGCAAGCGGTATCCAGTTGGTGGGAGGCAATCAAGAGGCTTCAGAGGCAAAAGGGGATTTAAATCTCCTTACACTTCCATAAGCCTCCTGCTCCGCAATGGGTCTCCTCCGACCTATACTAGCAATTTCACTAGTGCAAGTCCAAGGAGATAAAGAGAGCAAAGGAGGCTACAGGAAAGGGGGATTGGATCATGCGGTACTGCTGCCATATCTATTTCCTCCTATAGCCTCCCCACTGCCATTCCTGCCCCCTCCCTGCCCTGTTCTGCACTTCCTCCCCTCACCACTTTCCCCACTGGCTTACCTGCTCAGGTGGGTGGGCAGTCATATCCAGCAATGCACATAGGAAGGCTTCAGCCTTCCTGCAGGCACTCAGGCAGCATACTACTTCGTATGCTACCACAAGTGCTTTTACAACTACTATTAGGCAGTCCATGCGGGCATACTATGCTGGATTGGGCCATTTTTCAAATAAAATATCATTATGGAGCACAGCATAAAAATCAGACTTCTGATGAGTAGAAAATATTTGTAATCAGTAGTCCTGCACTTTCTCAAAGGCTGCACAAAGTAACTTGTACTATTATGCTAAGGGACAACTTGAGCATATGTTCACTGCTTTGGATTTAAAGTTTTTACTGGCAGATTAATACCTGTTGAAGCACTGTATATTGTGTTAACCTGCACTTAGCTATTGCATGAACTTACAATGAACTTACAATGGCCTATATCTAGAACAAAACAATCGCCAGAGAGATTTCAAAAGAACTTCTAAGTAAATGCATTTAGGCAACACTGTTTAGCATAATAGTCCAAAAAGTTCTTTTTAAGCTTCCATTCAGGCAATCTACAGTTTGCCTGTACAATCTACAATCAGGTCTACAGAGCTTGCGTCCTGAGTACACTTCTGTACTGCAGCGAGTCATAGACTCTTCGCTCACAACAGGAGAGGAAACGGAACGCTTTCCACATGCGCTGCCTCCGACGCATCCTCGGCATCACCTGGCAGGACAAAGTTACAAACAATACAGTCCTGGAACGAGCTGGAATCCCTAGCATGTATGCACTGCTGAAACAGAGACGCCTGCATTGGCTTGGTCATGTTGTGAGAATGGATGGTGGCCGGATCCCAAAGGATCTCCTCTATGGAGAACTCGTGCAAGGAAAGCGCCCTACAGGTAGACCACAGCTACGATACAAGGACATCTGCAAGAGGGATCTGAAGGCCTTAGGAGTGGACCTCAACAGGTGGGAAACCCTGGCCTCTGAGCGGCCCGCTCGGAGGCAGGTTGTGCAGCATGGCCCTTCCCAGTTTGAAGAGACACTTGGCCAACAGTCTGAGGCAAAGAGGCAAAGAAGGAAGGCCCATAGCCAGGGAGACAGACCAGGGACACACTACACTTGCTCCCGGTGTGGAAGGGATTGTCACTCCCGAATCGGCCTTTTCAGCCACACTAGACGCTGTTCCAGAACCACCATCCAGAGTGCGATATCATAGTCTTCCGAGACTGAAGGTTGCCAACAACCATCAGACAATCTTGAGAGCTACAATTCTTGTGGCACAGAAGTGCAGTTGCTCACAATTAATTCTTTAAGATGTTCACCCATGCTAATTATCTAATGCTTGGGGCAGATTACAAGGCAACCACAACAGCCACAATCCCATGCACAGTTATGTTAAAGTCAATAGGATTAAGCTATACCGGACTGAACCCAAAATAGAATAAATTAAGAGAACAGGCTGATCACACACCATCCCAAGAACAGGTACCATAATGATCTTTCTCTAATGCTTGCTTCAAAACAGGATGGCAAAATATTTCTAAGTGCCCAGTACATCATTTAAATATCAGATGCCATAATTAACTTTTCAGGAGTCAGGTTTTTTCCCCTCATCTGGGTCTGTTTTAGAATGCCAGATTGTAACTGGGGAGGGGGGAACTTGCACCTGAACAACCTCATAACTTTTGGTCATGAACTTGAGAAGCTCATCGAAATACCAATCCTGATCATCTTTGTAAAAAAAATGCTCTTATTTTCACTCCAATCTTCTCATTTTGGGGGAAACAAAATCCCTAAAAAAAAATAATCAAGAAACATAGGACTTTTCTAAACAAATCACTCCTCCCCACTTCAAATCTGGTATCTTAGTACAAAGCTATAGCCAGTCACACACAGGACATGCATTGGGGGGGGGGGGGGTTAAAATGAATCTGCCACAAAACACTATAGGTCCAAAAAAGCAAATATCCTTTGAGGGCATTTTTGTGCTCCAATCTAAAGCCACTTTAAACTTTTGAGGTGCCCTTGAGTCTTGCAGTTACTTCTAGGAAGGACCTTAAGCCATTTCTGCCCAGCACTGCATATACGCAACAGGGATCAAATGTGTACACCTGTAGGCTGGAAAGAAATGGATTTTAAGAAGCTGTAAGAGTATGGCCATATTTGATCTACCAGAGTTTCATGCAGACATTCTGTTTTTAAACAAACTGGTGTAAAATGAAGGTGAACTAGTAGATATGCCCTTATTATTTGGATGTGTGTGCATAAGGGAGAGATAGAGGCTGCTGTTAAAAGTTCCTTGACAGCTGTTCTCTCCCTTTTCCAAATTCTTACACACACACACACACACACACAACTTGTCAACCATCAATGGATGTAACACAGGCACAAATCTGTTCAGACGATATCTCAGCAATTTTCAACATTGTTCTTCAAATAGCACACTGACCTTTACAGTCTTTACCTCTTGTGATGTCACTTCTGGAAAGACTCTTCCAGGTTCTGCAGGTCTGTTTTTAGGGCAACTCTCTGTAATAACAAATTGTCTGTCCACTCTGCTGGCAAAAGAAGAGGGACGATTTATTACCACAGAGAATTGCCCTAGAAACAGAGCCACAGAACTCGGAAAAGTTTTTCAGCAGCTTTCAACCAATGTGCTCCAAAGCCTTGCAGCTCACCTGGGGACCTTTTGCAGCACACCAGTGTGCCACAGCACACCAATTGAAAATCGCTGCCTTATCTGCACATGATATAAGTCCATATGGTGGTGGTGGGAGCAAGAATGCTAATTAGGCAAGAGGCACTTTTTCAAGTGGGTGCTCCTCTTTTTAGCAGGGGGAGAGTAACTGGCCCACCTCATCCCAGCAGTGTCTTTTCTAGTGGCTGTCTGCTGGTGTTCTTTTTAGATTGTGAGCCCTTTTGGGACAGGGAGTCATTAGTTGTTTGATTTTTCTCTGTAAACCGCTTCGTGAACTTTTAGTTGAAAAGCGGTATATAAATACTGTTGTTATTAATAATAATAATATTAATATTAATATTATTATTATTATTATTAATGATGATGATGATGATGATGATGATGATGATGATGATGATGATGATGATGTGTGGGCAAATGCAAGGATGGGGCTTCAGAAGTACTTTAGCATAGGGCAGGGCTTGCTAAAGTCCTCTTATTTTCCCCACCATGACACGGACATTTATCACATGAAAATAAGATCTGAACAGGGTTTATGAACTTATCTGTCTGCTGTCCAATCACCATTTTGTCTTTCCCTTCCTCTCCAATCACCATGTTGTTACTAACTTGACTGGGGTTTGAAGCTAGAGGAAAAAAATACCTGTGTTTCATTTATACTAACAAAAAAAAATTCTGCATACATCTACTGCCCACAAAGAAGGCACCTCTCACTCTGAAGCAGCTGGTCTGAAATTCAGTTCAGAAAATGCAAGTATCCCCCAGGATTGCAGGAGCTCACATTCTCTCTTAATGTATATCTCAGACAAAATGAAAAGGATTTTAACTTCTTAAATATCCATTCTCAATTTCCCTCATCTTCAGCGGCTCAGAAAAGTAAACATGATTTCTTTTATTTAAATATCACCAATCTATACGCCGATTTTCTGTAGACTTGTGGCACACTGTGTCATAATGCACCATAATAAGCCCAACCAGCAAATGCCTTTCCTTACTCAACTGCTACTTCCTTCCTCAAAAGGCAGAGAAGGACATCTGATCACATGGGTCCATCATACCAAAAGCATTCTATGGTATGGAGAACTTCACATCAGTAACAAACTGAGAACCCAGACACAGGAAAAAAAAAGTCTGGATCACATATCTTCACAGGCCTTTATTTAAAATATAAAGGCCTGTGGATATACAGTACATCCCATCTTTTCACCCATACAATGGCAGCTAGCAACAGATGTTATAGGCACTTTAAAACTGAACTGGTTTTTCACTCTAACTCGGTGATTTTCAACCTTTTTCATCTCACTGCACACTGACAAGATACTAGAACTCTCAAAGCACACACCATCAGTCTTCTGGCAATGAACAAGGCACACTGTACTGCCAGCAGGGGGCTCATATCCCCCAATGGCCCTAATAATAAGTGACCCTCCACCAAACTCTGCGGCACACCTACAGACCATTTGTGGCACACCAGTGTGCCACGGCACAGTGGTTGACAATGGTTGCTCTAACTTGTAATGAGGGTTTTTAACCACAGAAATGCTTAGGAGACCACCATATTACAGTCTCAAAGAGAATAATGACAATGGCAGTTTTCCGTTTTTACCAGAAATTCCGTTTTTGTGCCATGCCAGGCCTCTAGCACAGTGGTTCTCACACATATAGCACTGGGATGCAATTTTCAGAATGAGAATCTGACAGGACCCACCAGAAGTGATGTCATGACTGTGACATAATCAAGCAGGAAAATTTTTAAGAATCCTAGGCTACAATCCTACCCACAATTACCCAGGAGTAAGTCCCAATTACTATCATTGTTAAAAGAATATACATAGCAGCTTGTTAAAAGTACAGGTCTGTAACATTTTCCCAAATGGAGTCACATACCATGGGAGCATCAAGTCTAATATATTAAAAAATAAAATATTGAAATGAATATTTTCTGAAATTGGCTTATGACCAACCTAATTGTTGGCCCTGACAAAAGTTTGAGAAACACTGCTCTAGCATATAAGAACAGACCTCAACATGTCACAGGGAACTTTATTTTTACATGTACATCTTATGTAAAGAACTGCCCCAGAACATTACAGCCTATTCAGCAATATTCAGAGCGCGACACCACAGTCTTTCGAGACTGAAGGTTGTCAACAAGAAAAAAGATTCAGCAATAATTATTCCATTACGACTTTGATAGAATCAAGCATACAACTTCAGAATGACAAGTGTGTTAATAGTCAGAAGATGTAACGGAACAAACTAAACAAACATGTGAAGTGAATCTCTTCAAACATGTTTGCTGTCACCAACCTAATTTTTAGATACGATACCACCCCTGACTGGAAGCATTTTCATGTTCACACAACCCTATTCTATGCATGTTTACTAGGAAGTAAGGCTAACAATGGACTTTCTCCCCATGTATACATAGAATTGCAGCCACAAACTAATCATTCTTGACATCTTGACATCTGACTTGCCACTCTTACTTACTTACTACTTACGCACTCATTCATTTTCTCCTGATTGAAGGAAAAACAGCCTTCCTCCCCACCCCGGACTACGTTCTACCATTGGAGCAAAGGGAAGATCTGGATAAACCCAACAGTCTTAACACAACACGTGCCTGTCACAGAACGTAATGTACTCACTTAACAACCCATGTGGCAACAGTCTATTTAACAAACAGTCCTGAGATTCCTGAATGAACTGATGTATGTTTTCTGTGAACAAGAACAGTGTGTCATTCTGTGAGAAACGTTCACAAGCAGCTATAAGGTTACCACGTCTGTTTTCTGGTAGGGCCCCTGTACCTTTCACAAATACAAGACAAGCAGAAATTCCACAGAGGCAACTGTTCCAGAAAAGGTTTTGCTCTTGTAGAAAGCTTCACCAGATGAATTTGTGCCTGTCACACAGTTGTCATAGAAATGCTATTACGTAGGAAGACTCTTGCTCTGGACAGATGATAACTCTCTGAACCCTCAGTTGGTGTGTGTACTTTATACATAACTGGAATGTATAACCCCCTGCTAGTACTGCTTTGTATGTGTGTGAAATGTGACCTCTAATAATTAAGAGACAATTAAAACACTATGGCCCAAATCCTAACCAACTTTCCAGCACTGGCATAGCTGTGCCAATGAGACATGTGCTGCACCCTGCAGTTGGGTGGCACTCAGGGAGGCCTCCTCAAAGTAAGGGAATGCTTGTTCCCGTACCTTGGAGCTGCACTGCCCTCATGTCAGTGCTGGAAAGTGGGTTAGGACTGTGCCCTCTCTCTTCAAATGACAGGCAGACGAATCCTAACCTGCCCTGGAACAGGCAGGCTGGCTGCCCTGCGCTGCAACCAGAGCATGGCTGCTGGGCCAGGCTGCAGTGCAACTCAGTAAGGGAAATTAATTACCTTTTCCCTGTGTTGCGGCTGCCCCATGGGGCTACTTGGATCTGTGCCACCTAAAGAGCTGGCGCAGAGCCAAACAGCCTGGTGTAAGGCCAGGCCACCCAGGAGGGAAGTTAGGATCCAGTCTAAGTGCTGGATCTGGTACCACCCCCTCCCAGGGCTGGCCTGCCTGCAGGCCCACCCTCCCCCACCTTAGAACCAAATGGCTTCCCCCTGCCCTCCCCAAACCCCCATGCTGGCAGCCTGCCACCAGTGCAAACATACCTCCTACCAGTGTGGATTCAGCGACGGGAGGCCAGGGCAAATTCTTGCATAAGCCTACCCAACTCCCAAGTCATTGCAAATGTGCTTTATGGCATATTTGTGACACTTGTAGGCTGGCGCAGGGGACTTGCACCGGCCTAACTCAAGATTAGTATTGCACTCTAAAATTAGTGGTATTAAACAAGCAAACATAAACCATCTTTCTCATATACATGAAAAGATCACAACATTCATCCTGTCTTGTGACCCTTAGATCCTGGAATCAGTAACACTCTTGAGAGAGACATGAACTGAGCTTTTAAAAAAACAAAACACCAACTGGGCTTTTAAAAAAAATCACATTTTTCACATTTCCAGAACAGTATCAAATTCCTAGGTATTGAGTCATATAGGTATACATATTTTTCTATAAGGAAATATGCTCTTACAAGTGAGACAGTGACCAACATTACCATCACAGCATACAGCATCACAGCCAGCTAGCATCATAGCCAATCCTTAGGCCTGACCTCAGGAACTATTATGTATGCACATGTTCATGTCTAGACAAGACAGTGGGGAAAAATATGTCAAATTCCAGAAAGCTAGCAAAAAAATTTTTTATCATTCAGCATCAATTAGGAGCTGACTGTGAACAGAGCTGAACAAAAATTTCAAGTTTCTACATAAATGTTGGAGGCTCAGACAGCCAGATTTTTCCCAACCTTGTTAAAAAACAGCCCAATCTTATGCAGAACTCTTATGAGCTGTACCTAAACCCACTGATTTTAACGCAATGGGTTATGGGTCCAATCCTATCCAACTTTCCAGCTAGGATGCAGCTGCAATGCAGCCCCAAGGTAAGGGTTCCCTTACCTTAAAAAGGCCTGCATGACTGCCATTCCATCGCAGGGTGCAGTACATGCCCTGTTGGCACAGCTGCATCATTGTCTGGAAAGTTGGGTAGCATTGGGCCCTTTAAGTGTACATAATAAGGAGTCACTAGCTGCAGAGACTCACTAGTGTTGGGGACAGCCACTGAAGACCAATGCAAAGCACAACATATAGCTATGTGATCTCTGTAATATGACCTGGTGTACAATCTCTTACAATTAAAACATTAAAAATAAACCTTTCACCACAAAATATGGGTTGTGGGAGTGATTCAAGATGACACCACACTGCTTGGCAACAGTTTATAATCTCACCATACGGTAGCTGTATCCATGTGGGCAGCCAGTTATCTGTACTGACTGGGACTCAGTGAAGCTGATCTCACATAACCTTGCTTCTCTCCCCAAGGGTGTGATAAAGTTGGATCCACTGCTTAGCCAGCCTCTATAAATTACCAGCTCCACACACGGATGCCACAGCTGCATGGTGAGATGCTTATGAGTAGCCATCAAATAGTGCTATGTTATCTGAAATTATTGTTCATTTATATGGAACCATCACGGTACATGGTGCTCTAAAGGAGGAGAGTACAAATCCTTGCCACAAACAGTTTACAACCTAGGCGGACAGAGGAAGGGGAGGGAAACTGAGACAGGTGGGCAGGGGAAGAATATTGTTTTTCAGTGTAGCTGGGAAATCCACAACCCTATTTATTTTCACATTTTATACTACCCTTTCTCCAATGAGCTCAGGGTTCCTACAGTTCCTTCTTTTTCCCCCTCACAACAACCCTGTGAGGTAGGTTAGGGTGCCCAGGAAACTTCATGGCTAAGTGGGGATTTGAACCTGGATCTTCCAGGTTCAAGTCCAACTCTTAGAAATGCTCCAGAAAAGGGATGGATTTTAAAAAGAGTTTTGAAGGGTAGACTTCTCACAAGTATAAGGGATGACAAGGGGGAATGGGAGGCGACTTTTGGGGGAGCAGGACTTTAGGGTGAATGCAGGCAAGGGGACCAAGGTGAGCCAATGGAGCCAATAAGGAGGTGATTGCAGCAGTCAAATCTGAGAGCCAGGGTGCTGTAGAGGTTTGGAAGGTGGACTTAGACCTGGAAGATCCAGATTCAAATCCTCCCTCAGCCATGAAGCTTCCTGGGTGACTTTGGGCCAGTCACTTTCTCTCAGCCTGACCTACCTCACAGGGTTGTTGTGAGGACAAAAGGAGGGGAGCAGCTGTGTACACCACCCTGAGCTCTTTGAAGGAAGGGCGGTATAAAAATGTGAAAAATAAAATAATAAATCAAAAGATGACTACTCACCCACAAGCTGCTCCTGCACTGGGGAACATCTGCTACCCATTACTTAAAGTCTGCAGTTCCTCAGACCTGCTACAAAACATTCTGCAGAGCCAAGAGTGTGGACAATCCTTGATTGAAGGGAATGGGGGGGGGGGTGTTCTTAGCTGAAGTTCAGCTAGTCAAGGACCAAAAAGTTCATTTCCCACAAGACCCATGGTAGGCAGTGTTTTAGTAATCTACTGGCATGCAATTTTCTATTCTACAATGGCAAATCCCCAAAAGAATCAGCTGACAAAATTATCTGAAAATCATGTAATTTGATCTGGACAGTCATGCAGTATGATCTTGTGGATGTTTACTCAAAATTGAGTTCCTATGGACCTTATTCCAGAGTAAATGCATGTAAATATTCAAGGTTCAAAATTGGTGATGTGTCCATTAGAGAAGAGAATGAATGATGAAGGACAAGAAAAGTAGAGAAAAAAATAGAAAGGCTTTTCAGTGAGTTTACTATGTCAGAATTTACTGTTATAGTAACATGTTACAGAAATTATCGGAAAATGAAATGTCTGTTTATAGTTTCATTTTTAATAACTATGTCCACATTCTTGGACAACAACTGCCTATGCTTCCTTTGTGCATCTGAAGTAGTCTCTATCTCTCTACAGGGGCATAGGATTGAAGCACTGATATCCTCTGCATTTGACTGATCTTTGGCAAGCTGTGAGATATAATATTAGCAGTGTTCTCGTTTCATATTGTAAATGAAAAGATGGGATAGAGGATGATTAATTTCAATTGAAGATTGCATTGTCAGGGCAGAACAAACAAATTTAACCAACAAGCTTGGTTGTGACTGACCAACAATGATTGAACTCATTTAAATACAAAGACATTCAAACAAAGAAAGGGTGGCTTAAGTAGTGAGACGATGACATCAGAGTGCCTGATCCTGCACAAATAATAAAGATGTTTGTATTATCAAAGATTTAGATAACACTTTCTTGCTGTATTAGATTGGTTTGTCCAGCAAGTCTGGGGCAAGGTGTTAGCTTCAATGTAAAGGAAATGCTGCAGATGCAATCTGAAACAAGTCTATGAAAAAAAAAACTTACTAGTCCTCAATTTTTCTTTCTGTAGCTTACTTCCACACACACCTCTGTATAATAATAATTTGGGGCACAGCAGAAGCATGAAAGACAAAAAACTCTTTTTCCAAAAACTTTCCTACCCAGAGACAAATTAAATCAGTAGGAATGTTGCTATTTACAAACCTGAGTGAATGTACTCTTAAAATACATCTAACTAGTATTGCAAAACATTATACATACCTGGTTTGCAATCATTTCTATGGTTCAATTAAAATCATCATCATATGAGAATGTATATACTGGTACCTGGGTTGGTCCCACACAGAAAGAGAGATCTGCAATGTGGTTTTACAGTTGTATAATACACAAACTTTCAGCAATCCTCCTTAGAATATTAACCGATATAAGATAATGTAACATTCTTACTGCCATCAGGAATTAAATGCAATACAGAAGCATATAGGATTTCAGGCGCTCACAACTGTTGACACTGATGGGCCAATACACCAAAAAGAATAAAAGGTCCAGCAGTACAACAAGGTCACACTGAAAGGAGAGGAGAGTCCAGCAGAAAACCTACAGATATGAAGTCCTCATCTCTCTCCCTCTCTCCGACACAATCAGGACTGAAAATATTTATGAAGTGCACTATAATAAACCAGGCAGGCATTAAAATCCCAATAAGCAATTTTGGCAGCCTGCTGCAGTAATGCGCTTGCGGGGATTTAATGACATTTTAATGCAAACCCTGCAAATAGGAGATTTCCTTCCCAGCTTGGTTCCCCTTAGTCTTTTGCACTATTTATTCTGGAATAGTTTCTTGCAGGCCAAGATTAAAAAAAATAACAGTGAGGGGTGGGAGGGGGAGAGACTGTATGCTGGACCATATTCTGGGGCCCCCAACACATCCCTGACTCATAAATCACACTTCCTCCTCTACCAAGTTTCACACACAAAGGCAAGTTCACACACACACACACACACACACACACACACACACACACACACACAAAGTATACTCTGAAAGGCAGGGAATAAGAGTGCAGGGAATAAGACACAGTCTACACTGGGAATCTCTCCCAGATAATGTTTATGCCACCACTGAGGATCTGAATAAGAGCACTGAAGAGTCTACCCAGCCAAGCATATTGCTTCTTTTACTGTATCTTTATGACGTTTGTTTTCCATTCTTCTCCCAGAGACTCAGAGAAGCATACGTGAGGTCATCTTGTTTTACAACCCTATGAGGCTGATAAAGCTGAGACTTTCCCAGGATCACCTATTGAGCTTCATGGGTGAGCAGAGACTTGAACCTGAACTTCTTATATCCAGAGCTGACATTCTAGTTATTACACCACACCATTAACCCAGCTCTCCACGCTGGAATTTCAGTGATGCTCCTCTCCACTCAGTAGCTTGAGGACTACTGATTCAACAATAACTAACAAAAAAAAGGAACCAGCTTCTGCATGCATAATAACTATGATGGGACTCACAGGGCTGACAAAAAAAGGCAGCAAAATAGAATACTTACTAATCTGGCATTAACATAGCCAAGACTCACTCAGGTCACAAAATGGATTGTACAAATGACTTTTAGCAACCATTCTGTGAATGAGTTTTTGAGAAGCCATAACAACAGCTAGGGTAGTGGTTTTCAAACTATTTAGCCCAGGACTCACTTTTTATAATGACAATCAGTCACAACCCACTGGAAGTGATGTCATGGCCAGAAGTGACATCATCAAGCAGGAACCATTTTTAGCAATCCTATCCATACTTACCCAGGAGTAAGGTCCACTGATTACACAGGCCTATAAAATTGAGGGTCAGTAAAGTTTTTCCCAAACTTTATGGTGGCTTGATATGAATTTGGGGTGCCAATTCCAAAAATGGCATCAGTTTTGCCCTATCACGTTTAGTTTCGGAGATATAGTATAGCCTCATTAGTGAATGGTTCAAGCAGCTTCCTTATGAGGAAGCCATGGTGTAGGCTTCCTCATGAGGAAGCTGCTTGAACCATTCACTAAAGAGGCTATGCCATGTCTCCAAAACTATATGTGATAGGGCAAACCAGATGCCATTTTTGGAATCGGCACCCCAAATATACCCAGGAATTGGTGTAACGTTTAAGGAAGCAAAATGTGTGTTGACCTGTGTTATCACTGTTAAAAGCATATACTTTGCAGCCTGTTAGAAGTACAGATCTCCCCAAATGCAGTCACATACAGTGTTGGCATAAAGTCTAATGAAGATGAAAAATTGAAATGAATGGGGACCCACCTGAAATTGGCTCGTGATTCACCTAGTGGGTCCTAACCCACAGTTTGAGAAACAGTGAGCTTGGGCATTAATTGTAAGGGATGACCCAACAAAAGCAGAGTTTACATCTCTATGAGGACTCACTATGCCTTCATCTCCAAATGCCAGGACCTTCCAATGTCAAGACTAGAACATGCGCAAAAGTCATGGAAGACATGTCTCTGAGCATGAACAGAGTAATACATTAATAATCCATTTCCACAGACACATGGGCTTCTGAATCTGCAGGTGTAGTTTCCAGGAGGCCACAGGCACCAACTACAAGCCATGAAGGGAACCCAGAACATATCTCAGAATGCTAGTTGCTGGGGGGCAAATAATGGGGGGGGGGAGATTGTTTCATGCCCTGTTTGTGGGATTCCCCACAGCTGGAAACTAGATTATGGACTATACAGACCCTTAGCCTGAACAACTTAGATCATCAAATTTCAAAAATTTATTATTACTCTGGGGTTCTTTCTTGAGTCTTTTCAAGGAAAAAGAAAGTCGTTATCAAGTATGTAAAAAAGCAGAAAGCAGATACAAATAGAAATAAAATTCTATGCTAAAAAACACAGAATTTCCTAATATCTAAGAAGGACTGAGAAAGGTAGGCAGAGGCAAGTCTAAAACACATCTCATCTGGAAGGCCAAAAGAGGAATCGCTCAATGACCCCCCTTCCTTCTCATTAGCTGCTGATCTGTGGCAAATGAAAAAAAAAAAAAAGAAATGACATAAAGCCTATGGAGGGGAAGGGGCTGTTCTCTGATAGAAGCTTTAAACACACACAACAAACATTTCCTTTGGTGCAGGAAAATAAATGCACAACCCCTGAGCCTTGTGTGCCATGATACAGTCACACACACACATATTTCTTACCTGTCCACACACACTGTGAAGCCGCACCTGGCAGCTGTCCCCCAACACATGTGCACAGAGAGCATACATGGCACCATAACATATGTGCATTCAACTGTCACATGTTACAACCTGCCCTCAGGTTGCAGTACAGCATAGAGAAGTGACAAACCAGCACAACAGACATCCCCTCCTCCAAAAATGGTAAAAAAAAATCACTTGAGCACGTCCCTCTCTTGTAGGCACATGGGAAGGGGACACCAATCTGACATGCTGTGGTAAAACACGTGACTGCGTTTTTCTGAGTGCCCAAAGGGCCAAATATGAGGGGCAAAAATGCCATGAACGGCAATATCAAAGAGCTTTCCTTACACAGGAAATTCCTGTCAGGAATACTGTGGACTGAGCATGCAGGCTGGCCACAGCATGGTGTTGGGGGGGGGGGGAATGCTAAGTTTTTTGCAGCTGCAACTGGCTGTGAAGGCAAGGGGGAGGGGGTGCTTTACACAGACGTCCCTGTGCCTGAAAAAACTTAGCATTTTGCCCCCCCCACCCCGAATGCCACTACCTTTTGGTCAAACACATACACACACCAATGGGCATTGTGGGTTCCAGCTACAGCTGGCTAGTCAAAAGGCCACCACTTATCCATGCTTGAGGTGCCACCTTCAAACCCCCCCCCCCTCGCATGCCATGAACATAAGAAGAGCCCTGCTAGATCAGGCCAAAGGCCCATTTGGTCCAGCTTTGTGTATCTTACAGTGCCCCACCAGATGCCTCAGCGAGCACACAAGACCAACAGACCTGCATCCTAATGCCCTTCCTTGCACCTGGCATTCTGAGGTAGAATGCCTCTAGAATGCCTTCTAGAACCAGGAGGTTGCACATGCCCATCACAGCTTGTAACCTGAAATGGATTCTTCCTCCAGAAATCTACCCTATCCTCGTTTAAAGGCTTCCAGGCCAGATGCCAGCACCACATCCTGCGGCAAGGAGTTCCACAGACTAATTACATAGGAGGAGCCCCACTGGATCAGTCCAAAGGCCCATCTAGTCCAGCTTCCTGAATCTCACAGTGGCCCATCAAATGCCTCAGGGAGCACCCAAGAGACCTGCATCCTGGTGCCCTCCCTTGCACCTGGCATTCTGAGGTAGCCTCCTTCTAAAACCAGGAGGTTGCACATACCCATCAGGAGTTGCAACCTGGGATGGACTTTTTCTCCAGAAATCTGTCCAGTCCTCTCTTACAGGTATCCAGGCCAGATGCTACCACCACATCATGTGGCAAGGAGTTCCACAGACTAATTACATGATGAGTAAAGAAATGTTTTCTTTTGCCTGTTCTAAAATGACATATCAGGAGCAAGGGGGGGCAAGAAACCCCCCAGCTGCTCCTCTTCCTGCCCTGCGGGGGGGGGGGGGGAAGGCAGCAAGAATGCAACAGCCTCCCCATCATGACATCTCCATCAAGTGCAAAGAGACCGTGGGCATGCAAGGAACCCAGGGCAGAGCAGGGGAAACTGCATGGGGGGGGAGTCACGCACCCGCCTCCCCCGCACGAAGGTGCCTGGAAAGGACACGATGCACGGGGATCAGGTGCTTGCAGGAGGCTTTCCTCAGCCCCAACCCCGTTGCACCGGGCAGATCCTCCAGGGGTCAAATTCCATGGGAAGAAAGAAGCGCCACCACGCTCAACAGGGCTCCCAGCCAAGCCTGTGCATGTCTACTCAGAAGAAAGCCCATTATAGCCCATGGGGCTTATTCCCAGGCAAGCGTGCATAGGATCGCAGCCTGCGTCCTCCAAGGTTAGCATGCCCCAGCCAGGCCTGCAAAAAGAAAGCTGTCTCCCAGGTTTGAATGCTTCCCTTCTGCTCCCCAAACCTCTGCATGTCTACTCAGAAGTAAGTCCCATTACAGTCCATGGGGCTTACTCCTAGGTAAGTGTGTGGATAGGATCGCAGCCCAAATGTCACGCAATTCAGCAGCAGTAGAAATGCAGTAAGGAAAAGGGTCAGCTGGGGGAAAAATATCGCCCCCCCCCCGCCCGGAACAGAAGGGGGCTAAAAGGACCAGAACGGCGCAGTGGCGTAGCAGGGGGGGGCAAAGCCCGAAGTTTTGCAGGGAGCCGCCCCGCAGCATGCGAGGGGTCCCTCCCCTTCGGAGCCATTCCAGGCGGGGGTAGTAAAACGGAGGCGAATGCCCCTTGCACGCTGCGGGGAGGCTCCCTGCAAAACTTCGTGCTTTGCACCCCTCCAGCTACGCCACTGAACGATACAGGCTCTTTACACTCTCACATAATACCAGAACCAGGGGACATCCACTAAAATTGAGTGTTGGGTGGGTTAGGACAGACAAAAGAAAATATTTCTTTACTCAGCGTGTGGTCGGTCTGTGGAACTCCTTGCCACAGGATGTGGTGCTGGCGTCTAGCCTAGACGCCTTTAAAAGGGGATTGGACAAGTTTCTGGAGGAAAAATCCATTATGGGGTACAAGCCATGATGTGTATGCGCAACCTCCTGATTTTAGAAATGGGTTATGTCAGAATGCCAGATGCAGGGGAGGGCACCAGGATGAGGTCTCTTGTTATCTGGTGTGCTCCCTGGGGCATTTGGTGGGCCGCTGTGAGATACAGGAAGCTGGACTAGATGGGCCTATGGCCTGATCCAGTGGGGCTGTTCTTATGTTCTTATAGGACTCAGAAGCAGCAGCCCAATCCTATCCACACTCCTGGGAGTAAGCCCCATTGACTCCAATGGGACTTGCTTCTGAGTAGACGTGCAGAGGCTTGGGCTGTAAGACTGCAAGGACCTGGCAATCTCCCAGACACACACAGAGTAAATAGGAGGCAGCGACATCCACCCTCCCTCTGCCTGCCGCTGTGCTGCTCGTTCACTTCAATGCCAGGGACCTTCCTGGGAAAAGGGTAACGCACGCGGAGCCGCAGGGCTGCAGTCCTCTGCATTAGGCTCACCTGGGATGAGCAGCTCAAGCCTGGGCAGGCTCCTCGGAAGGAAATCCCACTGCTCTCCATGGTAAATGTGCACAGAGGATTGCAGCCTAAGACCCATGCAAGACAGTGTGGCTGCCCAGAGGGAGGGATGGACACACATGCAGAGGGACAGATGGAGAGAGGGATAGACAGATAGATAGAGGGATAGATGGACAGAGGGACAGCCAGATAGGTGGGGGGATAGACAGATGGAAGGATGGAGATACACAGTGGGATAGATGGAGAAAGAGAGATAGACAGATGGAGGAATGGATGGAGAACGAGAGAGATTGAAGGATGGAGGGATAGATAGGCAGAGCATGGAGAGACAGAGGACAGACAGACAGATGGAGAGAGGGATAGACAAATACGTGGAGGGATAGGTGGCTAGAGGGACAGATAGATAGGAAGGAAGGAAGGAAGGAAGGATCGGGCCGAGCAGCGAGTGTTGGGTGCAGGGAGGGGAGACTGCCCGGGCAGGACACCGGGCAAGCGTGCAAGGCAAGCGGAGGCAGGTCCAGACTCACCTTCTTGCCGTCGGAGGCTGCGGAGGAGAGCCGGGATCCCCCGGCCAGGGAGGAGGAGCGCCCCTGCCCAACGTGGTCCTGTTGCGGGGACATCGCTTCCATCAAGCCCCCTGGAAGGCACCTGACGTCAGCCCGGGAGCATCACAGGCTCGTCCAGAGCAGAGCAGCAGCCCCAGAGCCTCTGCCGGCAGCACGAGGGCTCATGGAAAGGCGGGCGGCTCTTGGCTCCCCGGACTGCAGCAGCCGCTACTGCAGCAACAGCATCTTGCCCATTGCAACCCGTGCTTGGAGCGCGAGCGCCGCTGCAAGCAGGGACCCCAGTGCAGCAGCACCGCTGGCCACGCCCCACCAGCAAATCTCCCCGAAGCCCCGCCCACAGATCAAAGATGCCCGGGAGCCACGTCCCTATCCCTGCGCGTACCGGCCTATCAGCAGGAAGGTCTCCTGGTAGCCACGCCCACTTGGCTCCGCCCACGACTGTGGTCAACAGCACGAGCTCAGTCTGCCAGGAAACTGAGCTGCAGCAGTGCTGTTGTTTGGGATGGTGGGTTCAGTGGCGTAGCTAGAGGGGGCAAGCACTAAGTTTTGCATGGAGCCTCACCACAGGGTGCAAGGGGCCCCTCCCGTCCCCTTTTGGAGCCATTCTGGGTGGTGGGTGCAAAACAGAAACTAATGCCTCCATTTTGCTCCCAGCACCCAGAATGGCTTCCAAGGGGACAGGGAGGGGTCCCTTGCACACCTCCCACCACCCAGAATGACTTTGAAGGGAACGGGGGAGCCTGCTTGCACACTGTGGTGAAGCTCCCTGCAAAATGTAGTGCTTTGCATGCCCTCCAACTATGCCACTGGGTAGGTTTGTTCACCCGGAAGTCTGTTTTGCAGAGGAAGAAGAAGCACGAATGGATTAGTAATATCACTATTATTAATAACAGCCATTGCTTTTATGTGAAATAAATATATTTTATTAAAGGTTTGATTGCAGAAACACTTGGCAGGGATTTCCAGTCTGTTGCAGCAAAAAAAAAAACACAAAGAATCTTGTGGCACCTTGCAGATTAGCCAGCTGACTGCAGTATCAGTTTTGGAGGGCTACAACCCACCCACTTCATCAGACGCATGAAGTGAGATCCTCAGTAGACAGCTCTATATACACATAGGGGGAGGGAAAAGGTGAAAAGTGAATATTGTAAAGGGTTATTTTTACTTTTCACTTGTTTATACTGCCTTTCATCCAAGGAGCTCAGGGTGGTGAACTAGGTTATTTCCTTTTGTCCTCAGAACCATTCTGTGAAGCAGGTTAACCATGGTAGGTAAACTATAGGGGTCAAGCGGCTGTAAAATGCAAGAGTTACAGTCTGTGACAATTTTATAGTGGCTTGGAGCCTAATCCTATGCATGTCTACTCAGAAGTAAGCCCCATTGTTGTCAATAGGACTTACTCCCAGGTAAGTGAGGATAGGATTGTGTTGTGTTGTTCCAGGAATTCCAGTTCCAACCTTTGTCTATAGAACTTTAAGCTAATTAGTTTCCCTTCTTTCCCCAGCAATGGTTCTAGTTCTGCATTGCAGCTCTGCTGGACCCCACCACCAGAGTAGCTTGCCTGTTCAACCTGCAGAGATCCTCCCCCCTCCTGCTAGCAGCTTCTCCATCCACTGTAGCAACACCTTGGTTCTCAGCAGCTCTTGGGCACCGGAGCCACACCAGTCTCCACTATCTCCAGCAGTCTTTGTTTAGTCTGTCCATCCATCATTCAGTTAGCCCATCTGTCCGTCCTCTTTCATCCAAGCTCCTTCCTTCTACACCCACCAATTCTTCTTCCTCCAGGTGCTTCTTTTATCTCTAAGGGCCTTGTTGCCTCTAAGTGGCTGCAGCAGTGCAGCACACTCACTGCAATCTAAGGCTCTGGTGTTAACTCCATGCTTTCTAGACCTGTCAGAGGAAGGGGCCACTGTTGACACCACACTGTCTCCTCAAGGGATCTTGCACATTTTCATTACAGATTGCCCTCTTAGATATATGTAGGATGAGCACATTGATGTGCACCTCCTGCATTCCATGGCTGTGTGGCCCCACAGTTTACATTTTTCTATACATGTAGCTATATGTATATTAGATTTTACACACATGTACATACACACATGCTGCCAACTGAGGCACCTGATTAAGTAGACTGTACTTGACAAAGGCTACCACATTCATTTTAGCACACATTTTCATGTACTGCACTCCACTTTTTCCAGACTTTTCCAGATTTTTCATGTACTGCACTACCACGTTTTCCAGACTCACAAAGAGAGTCTGGTCCAACAAGAAGCTGACGGAACATACCAAGATCCAGGTCTACAGAGCTTGCGTCCTGAGTACACTTCTGTACTGCAGCGAGTCATGGACTCTTCGCTCACAACAGGAGAGGAAACTGAGCGCTTTCCACATGCGCTGCCTCAGACGCATCCTCGGCATCACCTGGCAGGACAAAGTTCCAAACAACACAGTCCTGGAACGTGCTGGAATCCCTAGCATGTATTCACTGCTGAAACAGAGACGCCTGCGTTGGCTCGGTCATGTTGTGAGAATGGATGATGGCCGGATCCCAAAGGATCTCCACTATGGAGAACTCGTGCAAGGAAAGCGCCCTACAGGTAGACCACAGCTGCGATACAAGCACATCTGCAAGAGGGATCTGAAGGCCTTAGGGATGGACCTCAACAAGTGGGAAACCCTGGCCTCTGAGCGGCCCGCTTGGAGGCAGGCTGTGCAGCATGGCCTTTCCCAGTTTGAAGAGACACTTTGCCAACAGTCTGAGGCTAAGAGGCAAAGAAGGAAGGCCCATAGCCAGGGAGACAGACCAGGGACAGACTGCACTTGCTCCCGGTGTGGAAGGGATTGTCACTCCCGGATTGGCCTTTTCAGCCACACTAGACGCTGTGCCAGAACCACCTTTCAGAGCGCGATACCATAGTCTTTCGAGACTGAAGGTTGCCAATACAAATACTCCACTTCATCCATTGGCAGGAGTGGATTTGAATGTGTACACACAGACGTAAACACACAGAGCAAGAGAGATGAAAACAGTGGAGTCAAAGTGGGCCACACCTGGCTTCCTCCCTCCCCTGCCTGTGTTTCACCCAAGTAATGGCTAAATAGGTACTATTTAGCTGCTGCTACTAATTCTACCACAAAGCTACAGTAATTCTACTCCTGCAGCTTCATCTTCTTATATCTGCACTGATATACCATGTGGAGTTTGTTTTATCATATCTTATTTTGTTTTATCATATTCTTATTTTGTTTTATCATATCTTATTACTGTGTATTGTGAAAGTCCTCAGTGGGCAGAAAGGGGCAATAGAAACTTTTTCAGTAAATAAGTATGAAAACACCAAACAGAGAGAAGGCCAGTCAGGTTCATCTTGAATTATATTATCGAGTAGCTGAAGGTTTAGTGTTGTACAGCAGCATCTCTTAAGTTCTGTAGAAGTGCAGAAATAAGGAGGCATCTGTTGCATTCTATGACACTGTGATGCTGTTGAAAAAAGGATGACCCTTTAAAATAGGAAACATCTGCAACTCTGTGTGGGAGATTGGGGAAAGGAACAAAGCCAGAAACATTGACTTTATATTCATGGCTCACTAAATTGATGGCTCACCCCCTCATACATAAACTTGTGATACATTTAAAGGAATATTATATCTCATTTTAAAAAGATGTTTTATTTATGGTTGTCAGAAAAAAATCCTTTAAAATTGCCAACATTAGCGAGCAAGCAGCTGGTAAGGCTTTGTCGCCCCTTCCCTATCCCACCCACTCTTGTGATGCAGAGAACACAACTTAGTCTATGCATGGGGCTGCCAACACTCTAAGTAGGAGGAAAAGTTGCCACTGTTCCTGTCTGCATGCTTGGATCTTCAGTGGAGGCCCCTGCTCCGTGTCCCACCACTTTAAAATAATAACAAAATACATTTTGTATTTTGAGACAAGGGTGCTTCTTCCCTGAGTGACTGCTAGTTGGAGCAAGCAGTGTTCAAGCTGGTGGTGAGGGAGAAGTGAGCCCCCGTGGCTGTTTCTTCTCTGGCTGATGGCTGGGGCCAAGGCTAGTCTTCCCCTTGTCAAGATATTATTCCTGGGCAGAATCGACCCATCCATAAGGCCAACTGAAGCAGTCACCTCAGGCAACGGATTGGTGGGGGTGCCCATCCTTACAGATAGATGCTTTATTTAAAAAAAATCAATAAATGATATTTAACATTTGTAGAGGGTTTTTTTGATTGCTCTAAGCTTCATATGCATTACCTTAATATAGTCCTCATAACAACCCAGTAATATACTTTATTATCCCCATATTGCAAATGATAGGCTGAGGCCAAGTGGCTTGACTGAGACACCTTGTGGGTTTACAGATGAGGCATGATTCAAACCAGGGAAATCCTAATTTGTATTTGAGCAGTCTTAGCCATTGTGCTACATCAGCTTCCAAATCCACCCTAAAACCCTCCCTCCATCACCACCCCCAATGATGTGGAGTGACAATAGGAAAAGACACATTGTCATCACATCACATCAGGACACAAATGGACTCAAGGTAATGTGCAGTTCTATCCTTGTGCCTTTTTCCTAACTTTTGGGCACCATTTGTTGGCCTCCATTTACCATCCCTCTTGTCACAAAAACCAACAGAATGTTGTATGTCAAATGTCTGGATCTATAAAGAGCAGCTCAGAGGAAAACAGCTATGCATAAACTATGCTTTCTGAAGGCCTTAGAACAATGTTTCTCAGCATTTGTCCTCCACTGTACCACTTCTCATGGTCCACCTATTGGAAATTCTACTGGAAGTAACTGTTGATGATGTCAGAGTGGGAGGCCAGATGCAACACAATGAACACTAGTAAGAGGCTCAGGGCAAATGGGAGGCCTTTTTTAAGTGCATGAAAAGTGCACGCTGGAGCTTTGCCTGCCAAGCCGAGCTTCCTACTGCTGCTTGTTGTGTTGCCTTGTCGGTCTCACTGCCAGATGGAAGGGATCTGGGGGTTCCCACGGGTACCACTGGACACTGCCTCAAGTACCACCATCGGTACTCCTACCACTGGTTGAGGAACACTGGTTTAGAACATAGTGCTTGCAAATCAGCTGACAGAGTGGGCACCATGTGCACATGCAAGAAGTGAGCATCTTAAAACAGTACCTAAAAAATAACCTATTGCAGCCATCAAGACGCCACACCTTGAATTTATTAATCTCAAGAGAAACAAACAAACGCAGCCAACGATTGCCAAGAACAAAACAAAGGCAAAATAGATTATCCCAGTGGAGGGCTGATGATGTCACTAGTGTCAGTTTGTTTTATAGGTGGATCAGGGTTCATATTTTGAAATGTGGAGTTTTCAGTAATGCATCAGCCCCATTGTGTTCAATGCTCAAATCATCCTGATTACATGACTAGTGTCTGGCAACAGTTTGATATATCTATATTTTGAACTATACATCCAAACTAGCAGCTAGGGATTCTCATTTAAAGTGCATACATCTTCCAGAAGGTTTCTCCTCTTACTCTACACATGGCGGGGGGGGGGGCGAAGGAGAACAGGACAGAATGATATATGTTAGCAAAAAATTCAAGCCACTTAATCCACTGTAGACCCAATTGATGCCAATAAAATGAGGGACTGTGGCTACAATCCTATTCACACTTCCTTGGGGGTAAGCAGGCCACCTCAGAGGTTCAGAGACCCAGGCCACTTTCAGCTTCTGAGGCAATTATTTTAAAATAATGTGTTTTTACCAGGTCACATCTTTATTCACTTAAATTTTCAGCTCTAAGCTGAGCACGTCACCTTTTGGTCCTATAAAGATATTCATGACAAGTTGCAAAACTTGTAAAATGTCACAAAACTAAAATCTAAATTTCAGACTATCTTGAGCTCAAGGGCTCTTCTTATGAGCCCCACTCCCAGGTTGGCCCTGGGAGTAAGTCCCTGGGAAGGGCCTGATCCCAAAGATCCTCCCCCTTATAATGTACATCAACTGCTTTTTCCTCTTTGTGCCAAGATCCAAGCAAACGATTCTTTAACACCACCAATTTCATTCTGGTGCAGATACTCTGCTTTCGCTCTTAGCTCCTATAGTCCCTGTGGGGCCCCATGCCCCCCCCAACAGTAATCAACAGTGCTCTGGGCAGAGTTTTCCACTTATGCAACCTCAGCTGCCTCCTCTTGTGTATAAACTGGGTTAGCATAGTGGCTGAGAGAGTGAGGGTTCAAACCTATCCTACTTTTCAGCATCAATTCAGCTGTGCCAACAAGGTGTGTGCTGCATCCTGCAGTAGGGGACATTTGTTCCCTTACCTTGGGGCTGCATTGCCACTGCATCAGTGCTGGAAAATTGTTAAGGATTGGGCCCTGAGCTGCTTACTGCTAAATCTTACCTCTACCGTGGACTCACTACTAGAAGGCCTTAGGCAAGCCATTTGGTCTCAGCTGCAGTGTGCTGATAATAATGCTTATTATCTTACCGGGTTGCTTTAAGGATGACATCAAAACAACTCAAACACTGCTTTACATACTCCAAAACTGCTATGCAAATGCTAAGAATTATTGCTATCAAGGTACAGGAGAAGGAAACTCTGGCCAAGCCACTCTTGCTGTTCATCCTAGGAAAGAAGGGGATTAAGGTTACAGACATCCTTTGCCTGGGTTTCTTGACTGTTGGAGTCAATCTACAGACAAAGCAAAGCTTGCTACTGCTCAATTCAAGACAAGGATTTGTTAAGCATGGTGGCACCTCACGGAGACTTTGGAAGACAAAGGTGGTTCTGTTTAAGCCATTTCTGCCCAACGTTGCAATGAGACAACATGGATCAAATGCATACATCTGCAGCCTGGGCAAAAATGGGTTAAGATCATGTTTGTTTACAGCACTTCAGTTTCAGGAACTGCCTGGTATCTAATTATTTACTGTAACTGTTCAAAGGGCTAGGCCAGCAGAACCGGTGAATTTGCAATGCAGGTGAGAAGCAACACAAACTTGGGTTGCTGCCACCTACCTGGCTCCCAGGGGAAAGCAAGGAAAGATGCTCATGCTTAGCAGTTTCCAAAGGGATAGCTGTGTTGCAACAAAAACAAGTAAGAGCTTGTAGCTCCTTAAAGGTTACCTAACTTATTTTGTCATAAGCTTTTGTCCCCTACAGTCCACTTCATGAGATCCATGACATGAAACCCTCAGCAAGCAGGCATGTATTGTATTGTATTGGCAACCTTCAGTCTCGAAAGACTATGGTATCGCGCTCTGAAAGGTGGTTCTGGCACAGCGTCTAGTGTGGCTGAAAAGGCCAATCCGGGAGTGACAATCCCTTCCACACCGGGAGCAAATGCAGTCTGTCCCTGGTCTGTCTCCCTGGCTATGGGCCTTCCTTCTTTGCCTCTTAGCCTCAGACTGTTGGCAAAGTGTCTCTTCAAACTGGGAAAGGCCATGCTGCACAGCCTGCCTCCAAGCGGGCCGCTCAGAGGCCAGGGTTTCCCACTTGTTGAGGTCCATCCCTAAGGTCTTCAGATCCCTCTTGCAGATGTCCTTGTATCGCAGCTGTGGTCTACCTGTAGGGCGCTTTCCTTGCACAAGTTCTCCATAGAGGAGATCCTTTGGGATCCGGCCATCATCCATTCTCACGACATGACCAAGCCAACGCAGGCGTCTCTGTTTCAGCAGTGAATACATGCTAGGGATTCCAGCACGTTCCAGGACTGTGTTGTTTGGAACTTTGTCCTGCCAGGTGATGCCGAGGATGCGTCTGAGGCAGCGCATGTGGAAAGCGCTCAGTTTCCTCTCCTGTTGTGAGCGAAGAGTCCATGACTCGCTGCAGTACAGAAGTGTACTCAGGACGCAAGCTCTGTAGACCTGGATCTTGGTATGTTCCGTCAGCTTCTTGTTGGACCAGACTCTCTTTGTGAGTCTGGAAAACGTGGTAGCTGCTTTACCGATGCGCTTGTTTAGCTCGGTATCGAGAGAAAGAGTGTCGGAGATCGTTGAGCCAAGGTACACAAAGTCATGGACAACCTCCAGTTCATGCTCAGAGATTGTAATGCAGGGAGGTGAGTCCACATCCTGAACCATGACCTGTGTTTTCTTCAGGCTGATTGTCAGTCCAAAATCTTGGCAGGCCTTGCTAAAACGATCCATGAGCTGCTGGAGATCTTTGGCAGAGTGGGTAGTGACAGCTGCATCGTCGGCAAAGAGGAAGTCACGCAGACATTTCAGCTGGACTTTGGATTTTGCTCTCAGTCTGGAGAGGTTGAAGAGCTTTCCGTCTGATCTGGTCCGGAGATAGATGCCTTCTGTTGCAGTTCCAAAGGCCTGCTTCAGCAGGACAGCGAAGAAAATCCCAAACAAGGTTGGTGCAAGAACACAGCCCTGCTTCACTCCGCTTCGGATGTCAAAAGGGTCTGATGTGGAGCCATCGAAGACAACAGTGCCCTTCATGTCCTTGTGGAAAGATCTGATGATGCTGAGGAGCCTGGGTGGACATCCGATCTTGGGGAGAATCTTGAAGAGGCCGTCTCTGCTGACCAGGTCGAAAGCCTTTGTGAGATCTATGAAGGCTATAAAGAGTGGCTGTCGTTCCCTGCATTTCTCCTGCAGTTGTCCAAGGGAGAATACCATATCAGTGGTGGACCTGTTGGCTCGGAATCCACACTGCGATTCTGGATAGACGCTCTCTGCAAGTACCTGGAGCCTCTTTAGTACAACTCGGGCAAACAGCTTTCCTACAACGCTAAGGAGAGAGATGCCGCGGTAGTTGTTGCAGTCACCCCTGTCACCTTTGTTCTTGTACAGCGTGATGATGTTTGCATCCCTCATGTCTTGAGGTACTCCACCTTCTCTCCAGCAGAGACAGAGGATTTCATGCAGCTCAGTGACAATGATCTCTTTGCAGCATTTTAGGACTTCAGCAGGGATGCTGTCTTTTCCAGGTGCCTTGCCAAAGGCAAGGGAGTCCAGGGCCACGTGAAGTTCTTCTAGGGTTGGTTCACTGTCAAGCTCTTCCAGCACAGGCAGGCACTCAATGTTGTTCAGTGCTTCTTCGGTGACTACATTTTCTCTGGAATATAGCTCAGAGTAGTGCTGCACCCAGCGTTCCATCTGCTGCGCCCGATCCTGGATGACCTCGCCTGTGGCAGACTTCAGAGGGGCAATTTTCCTCTGTGTTGGACCTAGGGCCTGCTTGATACCATCATACATCCCCTTGATGTTGCCCGTGTCAGCTGCTATCTGTATCTCGGAACAGAGCTGGAGCCAGTAGTCGTTAGCACATCTCCTGGCAGTCTGTTGGACTTTGCTGCGAGCAGTTCGGAGGACCTGCAGGTTGCGCTCACTGGGACAGGCCTTGTATGTGCTTGAGCTCTCCTCTTTTCCTCAATGACTGGTGTCAACTCTTCAGAGTGGGCTTCAAACCAGTCTGCCGCCTTGTTGGTCTTCTTGCCGAATATGGACAAGGCGGTGTTGTAAACGGTATTCTTGTTGTGTTCCCATCTGTTGGATGCGTTTGCGTCGGCCGGGCCTGGAAGAGATTCCTCAAGCGCTTGTGCAAATATCTCCACTTTTCTCTGATCCCGGGTCTTGCTGGTATCAATGCGAGGTCTTCCTTCCTTTTTCGTGTGATACAGTCGCTTTGTTTGCAGTTTCACTCTGCTGCACACCAGGGAGTGGTCAGTGTCGCAGGCAGCACCATGATAACTGCGTGTGATCTTGATGCTGGGAAGGCTGGAGCGTCTGGTGAGGATCAGGTCGAGCTGGTGCCAGTGCTTTGATCTTGGATGTCTCCAAGAGACTCTATGTTGGGGCTTTGTGTTGAAGAACGTGTTGCTGACACAGAGACCGTGATGACAGCAAAACTCTAGCAGGCGCTGGCCATTTTCGTTCATCCTCCCAGTGCCAAACTGACCTAAGCAAGTGGGCCATGAACTGTTATCAGCACCAACTCTAGCATTGAAATCGCCGAGGATGAACAATGGCTCTTTTACAGGGATTTTTTTTACAGTGGTGGCCAGGTCATCATAGAATTTGTCTTTGGCTTCTGCTGGAGACGACAGAGTCGGTGCATAAGCACTGATGAGAGTGACAGGTCCTGCTGATGACTGGAGCTGCAGGGACAAAATTCTTTCACTTCCCACAGTAGGTGGGATGATGGATTTCAGCAGGGTATTTCTGACCGCAAAGCCAACGCCATGTTCCCTGGTTTCGTTTGGTGGTTTTCCCTGCCAGAAAAATGAGAAATTTCTCTCCTTGACAGATCCGGAATCTGGCAGCCTAGTCTCTTGAAGGGCGACGATGTCCATCTGCAGTCTGCTCAGCTCCATGTCGATGACAGCTGTTTTGCGTGCGTCGTCTATTTCTTGCAGGTCATCAGAGAAGCCAGGTGTCATTGTCCTAACATTCCAGGTGCCCAGCTTTAGGGCAGTAGTTTTCTGTTTTCTGTTGCATGGTGCAGAGTTGTCGATCCGCTTGTCGGTTTTCACCCTAAACCCCACGCACCCCATGAGGTTAATGGACCGTGGCGAGGCAACACCTTACTGGCTGGGGACTGCCCAGCTTAAGGCGGGCGGTAGCTGCCCAATGAGATGGAATGATCTCTCCCACCGTCGGAAGCAGCCCCTGGCGTCATGCTCTACGCCAATCGAACAAAGACTTATAACCGGTAAACTGCTGCTTCCCATGTTGTGCCGACGCCGTATGGCGAAGTTGGAGTGTCCTCTCCAGTGCGCGAAGCCTGGGTAAAGAAGGTATGGAGGATAGGCTGTTACCCATGCAGCAAATCCCCCCTCTCCACGTCGCTGGAATGGTCCAATGGAAAGGCAGAAGCCAATACGGTTGGTTCCAGTGGCGTCGCAGGAGTTGCCAGAACGTGACTGTGTTCAGCCATGAACTGCCTCAGGGACTCCGGCTCCTGATTTTGCCTCGAGGTTGACTCCTGAAGCCTTTTCCACAACTGGATGTAGCCACAAGGCAGTGGAGGTTTGAGGTCAGAGTTTCCTTCTCTTAGATGAGCTCCCTTCCTAGGCTGACGAGTCCCAACTACCCGGTATTGCAAGGGAGAGCAATACTTCCGTTTGCCTCCTCCCTGCTCGCCCTCTGCAAACCCTCCCCCTCCCCCTCTGCAAACTTCCCTTTGCCTCCTCCTTGCTCAGCCTCTGCAATCCCTCCCTCTCCCAATCCCCCTCAGGCATGTATATACAAAGATTTGGAGAGAACAAAAATAAAGGTGGGATGACAGAATATGGGATGGAGAAGGCACAGCTGATGACCAGACTTATGTAAAGCACAGTAGATAAAACATTTTGCTGGCTGTTGTTTAGCCAAATTTCCATTCCAAGCTTCACCTCGAGTTTATGCCCACTTAAAGCTAATGAGCTCCCCTTCTTTCCTCGACAATGGCCCTAGTTCTGCACTGCAGCACTGCTGGACCCCACCACCAAGGTAGCTCATGTGTTCAACTTGCAGAGGTCCTCTTTCCTCCCCTCTGCCACTAGCAACTTCTCCAGCCACTGCAGCAACACCTTGGTTCTCAGCAGTTCTTGAGTGTGGTAGCCACACACCAATCTTCAGCAGTCTCTATTCAGTCCATCAGTCAGCTAGTCAGTCTGTCCACCAGTCAGTCCTCTTTCCTCCAAGCTTCTTGCTTTTGGCTTTCTCAGAGCCAAATCCTATCCAATTTTCCAGTGCCAGAGCACCTGTGGCAATGGGGAACATGCACCATCCTATAGTGGGGAGGCAGTCACAGAGGCCACCTCAAGGTATGGCTGCGGTTTTCAAACTCTCTGGGAGTTTGAAACCCACAGTAAGTCTTTGCAGGGGCAGGGGGAGGCAGCGACTCAATCCCCAGGATCGCATCGCTCAGGGGGCTGCAGGGACTGGGGTGCACCCTCCAGTTCCTGCAGCAGCCGTCCCTGTGTGCTGGGAGCCCTGCGCAAGTGCCTGCAAGGCACCCCAGGTCAGAGAAAGGGAGGCAGAGCACATCGCTCCATACTCCCTTTCCCTGACCTGGGGCACCCTGCAGGTGCTTGTGCAGGGCTCCCAGCACACAGGGACGGCTGCTGCAGGGACTAGAGGGTGCACCCCAGTCCCTGCAGGCCTGTCAGAAGGGAAAGCGGAGCAATCGTGCTCTCTTCTGGTTTTGTGGAGCAGGGCACAATTGCTCCACTTTCACTTTTCCTGACCTAGGGAGCACGCTGAAGGTTGCGCAGGGCTCCCCGCACCCCTAAAAGGCTGCAGGAGGCTTGGGCAAGTGAACCCAAGCCCCTGAAGCACCGCTGTCTTCCCCCCTGTCTCCTGGCTGCCCCCGCTCCTTAAGGGGGCAGAGGCCAGGAACCACAGGCTGGGGCATCATGATGCCCCAGTTTGAATACCACTGAGGTATGGGAACGTTTGTTCCCTTACCTCAGGGTTGCATTGCAGCTACACCAGTGCTAGACAGTGGGATAGGATTCCTTCCTTCTACACCCACTCCATCCTCCAGGTGCTGCTTTTTTCCCTGAGGGCCCTGTTGCCTTTAAGTGCCTGAACCTGGGTAGCACACTCACTGCATTCTGAGGCTTTTCTGGCCTATCAGAGCAGGGGACCACTGTTGACACCACACCTTATCGCCTTGAGGGATCTTGTGCATTTCCACTATAGCTGTTCACACAGCCCAATCCTAACTAACTTTCCAGTACCAATGCAGCTCCAAAGTAAAGGGACAAACATTTATTGGTGCAAACAAACATTTGAGTGGCGCACCCTGTTGGCACAGCTGCATCAGCACTGGAAAGTTAGTTAGGATTGGGCTGTGAGTTAATAAAGTATTGTGGACAGAAAAATTGTTGTCTTTGGTCCAGATCTGGTGAGAGGCCAAAATGGCCATGGACTGTGGGAAATTCAGTCAGTGATTGTTCTTATGAGGAACTAAATGCATGAGCTAAGTACAGTGATAGTTTACATCAACAATAATAGCTAATAATAGTCTTTCTGGCTGAACTTTAGTTATTTAACAACATATTGGCTCAGCCCAAGTAAAATTAAATACAGTCAACTTTCTTGACAAATTCTGGTTCAACAGTTTCTTGCTGAATCCTGGAAGCAAGGGGCTCTCAAGTGGCTTTCTAAGGTGGCATCCCAGTGTTATTTAGAGATTTGCAGTCACCTCTCATCCTCTAATCCATATCTCTCCCTGTTAACCTTTTGTGCTTTATCAACTGCATCATCTCTCAAAGCTGAATTTACAATTGAAGCAATAAGTTGATGGGCCCAAGGCCCATCATGTCTCCTCAGTGTTCTCAGAAGCATGAGCAAAGACACCATTTATTTTGTGCCACCAGCTCAAATTCTTTCAGAGTAACAAAAAAAGAACTCTTCTATTGTTTTGAGGTTCAAGGTACCTAAGGATTGCTGCAGAAATTAATACAGACTTTTGAAGGGCTGCAACTAATCTTACAGAAGCTTTTTGATATGCCAGCCAGCCAGAATAAATTAGAAGATACATGATTGCCAGACCACCACGCACATCCCAAGTTATGTTGGAATGAACAACTTCCCCCATGGGACTATCCAGTGCAACTGTGGGACATGTGGGTGTGAAACAAACATGGGTGGGGCTGGTTGTGGGGATTCCCCCCTCCCCCTTAGTGCCCAATCCTATCCAACTTTCCAGTATTGATGCAGGCACAATGCAGCCCAGAAGTAAGGGAACAAATGTTCCCTTACCTTGAGGAGGCCTCTGTGACTGCCTCCCCACCAAAGGATTCAGCTCACATCCCACTGACACCACTGCACCGGCCCTGGAAAATTGGATAGGATTGGGCCCTTAGTTGATGCAGTATCTTGCTGGAGCAAAGGCGTCACCTGCATTAAGAAAAACCCATACAATCAGTCTCACCCCACTTGAATTTGTGTCTGAGATCATTCACTCATGCCCTGATTGAGAGTCCAAGCCTATGCATGCCTACTCAGAAGTAAGTCCCATTACAGACAATAAGGCTTACTCCCAGGAAAGTGTGGATAGGATTGGGCTGTAAGCTAGCAATTATAGGGGTCCAGAACATAAAGACTCTTGGTACTTGCATCTAATGTAATTTGTATTTGAGAGCATTTACTATTTGGACCAACTAAGATAGCAAACAGGATATAGGTAATACCCAATAACAAAGTCAATACAAAGCTTCATAATATTTACAGTGAACACATGAGGAATCCTGAGTGGAAACAGTTGTGCAGCTGGGTAGCTGAGCATTTGTGCCTTCTATGCTAGCCATCACTGCAGTTATGTAGCCCTTTATGGCACCGACCAGTCCTGAGTTCAAGCCACAGAAGCTAGAAGTTGACATACAGACCACAAGTTGGCTTCAGCCGCCACACACTAAAATAGTCAGGAGACTAGGTCAGCGGGTCTCAAACTCCCAGGGGTCAGGGGAAAGGCAACAACGTGATCCCCAGGATTGTATCACTAAGGCGGGTGCAGGGACTGGCATGCACTAACCAGTCCCTGCAGCAACCTCCCAGGGGTGTGGGAAGCCTTGCGTAACCCTCCACAGGGCTCCCCGAGCCTTAGAAAGTGAAAGTGGAGCAATCGCACCCACCTCTGCCCTTCCCCCCACCCTGAGGAGGGATATGATTGAGACATACAAAATTATGCAGGGGATGGACAGAGTAGATAGAGAGACGCTCTTTTCCCTCTCACATAACAACAGAACCAGGGGACATCCACGAAAGCTGAGTGTTGGGAGAGTTAGGAGAGACAGAAGAAAATATTTGTTTACCCAGCATATAATTAGTTTGTGGAACTCTTTGCCACAGGAAGTAGTGATGGCATCTTGCCCAGCTGCCTTTAAGAGGGGATTGGACAAAATTCAGGAGGAAAAGTTCATTACGGGTTACAAGTCACAGTAGGTATGTGCAAGCTCTTGGTTTTAGAGGCAGGCTGCCTCTGATTGCCAGACACAGGGGAGGGCACTGGGAAGCAGGTTGTGTCTGTTGTCTTGTGTGCTCCCTGGGGCATTTGGTGGGCCACTGTGAGATACAGGAAGCTGGACTAGATGGGCCTTTGGCCTGATCCAGCAGGGCTCTTCTTATGTTCAGGCGGCAGAGCCCAGGGCCCTCAGGCTGGGGTGTCACAATGCCCCAGTTTGAGAACCACTGGACTAGGCCTTAGTGACAAGCTGCACCTGCAGAAATTCCCTCTTCTGTACAATTGTTAAAGATCCAGGATCCCTAAAGTTGAAATTTTTCCCACCCCACCTTAAGCAATGGTTTGTCTTAATGCCTGAGTATGGTTGTTCCTAACTAGCAGTGAGACTATGACCTGCCCATCATTAGCAGCTGGTGTTAATGAGGTACTAATGAGACTTTTTTTTGAGAGAGAGAGAGAGTACAGAAAACTGCTTGATAGCTTCTGTTCTTAGAAGCACAGTCTGAATTCTAGGCATCCAGAATGCTTCTTGACATGTTTTATCACCTGTGGCTATAATTTCAAGCCTTAATTTATTATTAGCATCTACAGCTGACTGAATCTAAGCTCAGGGTATGTCAAAGCAATAAAACTGTGATCAAAATTAATCATTTTCATTGTGAAATAAGTTCAGTTTCCTAATTGAGAAAGGATTCTTCAGCTCTTTAATCTTCAAGGAGACATTAGGGGATCATTGGAAGGAAATGAAGCTCTTCTGGGGTGAAATCTAATTTTTAACAGTTTCTCTATACTGTACATCAGTGAGTTGTGGAGAAATGGAGACTAACCTGATTCCAAATGAAGCAAAGTATAGTAAAAGCACAATAATAAGCCAGGAGTCCATAAATGATCAAATAGCAGACTATGAATTTGATTTTAACGATAGCCTTGACTCTAAAAAGTTGTTAACATTTGCAACTCAATACTGTGCATGTCTACTCAGAAGTAAGTCTCACCAAGGTCAGTGGACCCTACTCCCATGTAAGTGTGTACAGGATTGTGATCTTAATATCATAAAGTTTTGAGAGCATTCAAATAAGTTCATATACCGAATCATAGAACCTACAAATTCATCGAGTCCAACCCTCTGCTAGTCCAGAAGGTTGCCAATCCAGCCTCTGCTTAAAGACTTCTAAGGTTTCAGAGTGTACCACCTTCCAAGGCAGGGTGTTGCACTGCCAAACAATTTGTACCATCACGAAGTTCATCCTAACATTTACTCAAAATCGCCCTTGTTGTATTGCATACTATCTCAATAATACCTGCATGAAGGTATTGCAATGACCTACCTGAATGAAGGTCTTGCAATAACTCAAGGCACTGGCATAGCTAGGGGGGGCAATGCACTATGTTTTGCAGGGAGCCTTCCTGCAGCGTGCAAACAGCCCCTCTTCTTTGGAGCCATTTTCCTTCTTTCCCCCCCAGATGGCTCCAGAGGGGAGGGGAGGAGCCACTTGCATGTTGGGGTGAGGTTAAACTGAGGCTAATGGCTCCCAAGGGGAGGGGCCGTCGCACTCCGCAGTGAGGCTCCCTGCAAAACTTAGTACCCCCTCCCTCTAGCTATGCCAGTGACTCAAGGTCTATAAAAGGCCTTGCACAAAGCAAGGCCAGCCTTTCCTTTGCTGCCATTGTTGCATCACAGACATGAAACAGCAAGCAGTAGAGGAACTGTTGTACCACACCACACGCAAAGGTAGAACAGCTGGCGATCATGCCAGTTGCCTTGGGCTAGCGTGGGCTCCAGCAAGTCTCTGGAGGGCCAGAGGCTCATTGGAGACTAGGGGCTGTCCACCAGCCGGATTGGGAGTCCTCAGCAGCCATGCCAATGGAATGGTTTTTACTTACCTCCAAGTAGGATGCCCAATCACCTATGGCCCATAAAGGCCCATAAGCTATGGGTCTCCTTGGACACATGCCAGCCATTTTGCTGGCATATGTTCAAATAGAGAAAAAGGCTTGGGAAAGAGGGGATAAGACTTGGCACACCCCAGTGCCACTGAGATCCACTCTTCCTCCCCTGATCCTCCCTGAAACTCCCCCTCGCCTCTCCAAAACTCCCCCTGCCCTCCCCAGCCCTGCCCATGACATGCCTCTATTGCCAACTAACCAGCACCATTGGTGGCCTCTGGAATGGCTGCAGTGCATACTGCACAGATGCCCATTTGCAGCAAGGGCCCAGAAGTGTGTGACAGTGGCCCGGGTTTGCACTGCCAGAAAGCACCCTGCACTGCTGGAATTTCCAACATTACACCATGCTGGAAAAACAAATCTCAGCATCAGCCAGAGTTGGCAGTTCTAGATGGAACCTGGACAAAAAGAAAAGGTGCTGGTACCCAGTTAAAAACACACTTCTACCACTGATGTCAGTGCAGCCATGTTCTAATCTAATTGACAACAGTATGCCGTTGACTATGCAAGTCATTAAGATCAGTAGTCTGCTCGTCCAACAACGGGAGTTGCCACAATATGATCTGTCTATAAGAGACGAGAAATACAACTCTGGAATGAGCAGTCAGAACATCAAGAGCATCATCAATACAACTTGAGTCACTGAAACTATGGGCACACGCCTAACCAGGTCTACTCAGAAGTAAGTCCTATTTTGTTCAGTGGGGCTCACTCTCAGGAAAGTGTGGTTAGGATTGCAGCCTTTGCCTCTATAAGCACTGTTAAAGCACACAAACCATGCTGCCTGGACAAGTTAATCTTTGTGAAACACACCACAGTGACTGCCTAAGGATGACAACAACTGTTCAGTTCTCTGTAGAATGATAGGGCACAGGTGTCATTAAGACTAGTCACTCAGTGCAAGAGTCAGCCAACTTCCTGTAGCTGAGAAAGGACTGTTGGTGCTCTGGGAGAAGAACTTGGAGCAGGAGTCATCCTCTTTCTGTGTGGGCTGGTGACCCGGGGACAAAGTCCTGTACTGGGGCCCCCCATGATGGCGCAGCTGGGTCCTGCCACAGTTACCAATACAATACTAAGATTCAGGGGCCAGCCAGACTGAGCCTCCCCTGACTAAACCTCAATACAAAATGATGCCCTACAAGTCCCAGACTTTGAGCCATCCTTGAATGAGTACCACTTTACACCAAGTAACATTCTGTCTGGATTTGAATACCATAGATAAATTAGAATGAGTGTCACACAGGCCACGTCTAAACTACAAACTTAAACTGGTTCTTGTGCCATCCTCCCAGGAAACCGTAATACGTCAAGGGGAGCAAAGGCACTATTTACGCCCAAATACAATTCCCAGGATTCTATGGTGGAAGCCATTACAGTTTAGGTAGCATAATGCTATTATAGGGTTCTAGTGGAGCTAGAGCCTTGAGATGCTAGATGTCTATTAAATAAAATATTTTCTGTCCTCATACACTACTTGGAACAGTAATCTTGATTCTCCTGCTGTTTTGAGGTTTCCTGCTTCATTCCATTAAGCAGGGGTTTCCTTCTGGCTAAAAGAATTAGTGGAAAATGGTGATCTCTGGAGGACTGACAGGGAAATGAATGAATTTTGGACTCTGGACAAGTCAAGTGCTTAAGGGGATACTCTGAGCAAGCAAGAAAGCAAAAATCATCGCCCGTGAACTATAATTTAAACATGTGAATATATATGTCAGATCTTATAGGAATGTTGGTACCTTAGAGTATGATGTCATCTCTGTATTTTGGTGTTTTTTTTTTTCAGGCCCTTAACCGCTTCTGCACCGAAGTGCTTCAACCAGCAATAACACAATTTCTCAGAGTAAGTGGCTTGTTTTAGACATTGTGATGAATTCTATATTGGTCATGCTACTTTCTGAAGGATGCCATAATGCCTGCATTGCATTACCTCATCTCATCACAATGCTGAGGGAAATCAGAAAGCCTGCACTGAGCAATTATTTCCACACCTAGTCATCAGTCAGGTGCATTTATACCTTCGTCAACTTGGGTGCTAACACATCAAAGCAAATAAATCTGAGGAGGAGAAGCTTGCGTCAGTTTTAATCCAGCTTTTTCTCACAAACTGAATGTAAATACTTAAAAAAATAGTTCTGCTGAAATACATTCTTGAATATTTTAAAGATAAAATTAATGTAAATTGGGCTACAATCCTATCCACATTTTCCTGGCAGTAAACCCCATTGACTATAATGGGACTTTCTTCTGAGCAGACATGTATAGAATTGAGCTCTAGGTGTGTTACAGTGAATACCACGTTGGATTTCATCCTGTGATCACATGCCCTTTGGGCTATTAATCTTAGCCACTGCCAGAGGGGGGCACAAGGGCCACATACTTTTTCCCTCCCAGCAAGAACACCACAGCAAGGCAAAGATCAGACTGACCTCATCCCTTGCCACTGATGGAACAGCAGCAGGGAGCTTGCTTCCTCCCTTCCTGCTGGAAAGAACATGGCTCTGCAAAAGGCAAGGGAGAAAGCCACTCTGGCTTCTGCCACTGGGCAGAGGAACAAGGGCTGCTGGGTATTTGTGGGTGCATACGTATTTTTAATCTGTCTTAAACTGCTTTGGAGATAAGTTGAAAGGATATACATCTTTAAAATAACTAGCAACCCAATCCTATGCATGCTTCCTCAAAAGTAAGCTTCATTGGGTTCAATGAGACTTATTCCCGAGTATGTGTAGGATTTCAGCCTAAACAGTGTACTACAGTGGTTCTCTCACATTTAGCACTGGGACCCACTTTTTAGAATGAGAATCTGTCAGGACCCACCGGAAGTGATGTCATGACCAGAAGTGACATCATCAAGCAGGAACCATTTTTAACAATCCTAGGCTGCAATCCTATCCACACTTACCCAGGAGTAAGTCCCATTTACTATCATTGGTTAAAGAATATGCATAGTAGCTTGTTAAATGTACAGTTCTGTAACATTTCCCCAAATGCAGTCACATACCATGATAGCATCAAGTCTAATACATTAAAATACATTTCAGAGCGCGATACCATAGTCTTTCGAGACTGAAGGTTGCCAACAGCCTAATACATTAAAAATAAAATATTGAAATGAATGGGGAACCACCTGAAATTTACTCGTGACCCACCTAGTGGGTCCTGACCCACAGTTTGAGAAACACTGGTGTACTAGATGGCTTTGTCTACTGTGGAGCTGTGTCTCCACATCAGGTTGCTTTTCTTTCTAGTGCTCAGCTGAAGTATCACTATGATGATACTTTAAGGCAAATTTGGAGCATAAAATGCCTTCCCAGCTAGGGTTACCAGCAGGGTGACCGGATACAATGGAGGACAGAGTGCCTCTACCTTTAACCATTGTCTAGAAGAGGGAATCTTGGCAGATGCAGCTCAACATGGAAGGCTTTAAAAAGCTGCACCTGCTAAGATTCCCTCTTCTAGACAATGGTTAAAGGTAGAGGCACTCTGCCCTCCTTTGGATCTGGTAACCCTATTCGCAACCCTCCCCAAAATGTCCCTTGAATTTGTTTGTGGTGGTTTTCAGTCACTGAAGGAGCAGGTAACGGCACAGCACTGGAAGACAGGGCAACCAGGCAACTCTCCCTATCTCCTGCAGCAGTAATTCAACTGTAATCCTTCTGAAACTGCACAATTATTTCTGAGTGCTGTACAGTGAGCTAGTGCAGCACAGCCCTCAGAGATAGGGACATTCCCTATGCTGTCTAGGTAACTTGACAAAGCTCTCTACTTTCCTATTATTTGCAGCACAACACCAGAAGACTGGGGTGTCCCTACACCACCTCACCCTAGACAACTGGGCAACCCTTTCCACCTTTCCATACTGTCCTGTGAGGCTCTAGGAAGATGGGGTGCCACCTGTTTACCTAGGCCAAAAAACATGCTTTCTGTCCCTCCTGCTTCCAGCACAATGGACATCTTCACCCCCATCTCATAGCCCCCCTCCCACTAAAGAATAATCAAAAGTGTGTTTGGGGGAGTCCATCTTCACAGCCCACAAATGAGACTGCAAAGTTGTAGTTTACAGTTGATGTTTCAGTTTGGTTGTCTTTTTGTAATCCACAGACTTAGGTTGCAATCCCATACTTCAGGGGTGTCCAGTCTTTTTGGCCAGAGGGCCACATCATCTCTCTGACACTGTGTCAGAGGCCAGGGGGGAAAAAGAATTAATTTACATTCCAAATTTGAATAAATTTACATAAATGAATTTATTAGAGATGGAACTTATATGAATGAATGAAGGTCTTGCAATAGCTCAAGGCCTATAAAAGGCCTTGCACAAAGGCCTTCGCTGCCATTGCTGCATCGCAGATGTGAAACAGCAAATAGTGGAGAGAGCCCTCGTCCTACAGCTCAGTTGAGAGGTTGAACAGTTGTCCTCATGCTGAGAGCAGTTGTGTCGCGCCAGCATGGGCTCCAGCAAGTATCTGGGGAGCCAGAGGCTCACTGGAGACTGGGGGCTCCTCTAGGGCCTGATTGGGAGCCCCCAAGGACCGCAAGTGGCCTCCGGGTCGGGGTTTGGGCACCCCTGCTGTACATCAATGGTTTTCAAACTTTTAGCACTGGGACCCACTTTTTAGAATGAGAATCTGTTGGGACCCACCGGAAGTGATGTCATGACCAGAAGTGACATCATCCAACAGGAAATTTTTTTAACAATCCTAGGCTGCAATGCTACCCATACTTACTCAGGAGCCAGTCCCATTGACTGTCATTGTTAAAAGCATATACATAACAGCCTTTTAAAAGTACAGATCTGTAACATTTCCCCAAATACCATGGGAGCATGAAGTATTAAAAATAAAATATTTTTATTTTACTGTATTAAAAATAAAATATTGAAATGAATGGGGACCCACCTGAAATTGGCTCACGACCCGCCTAGTGGGTCCTGACCCACAGGGTGAGAAACACTGCTATACATGGTTACCAGGGAGTATGTTCCACTGAAATCAACTGGACTTATTTCTGAGTAGACAGAAGGATTGTACTGTTTAATTTTCTTCTGATTTTTCCGATTTAGCTAGGTCAGCCTGTCTAAATCTTTGCCCCTTCCCCGTGTTTGCTGTTCTTCCTCTCATCTTCAGATGCTGTTAAGAGGCCAATTACTCTTTGACACTATTAAAGGAAGACTGAACCTGAGACAGATCAGTAGGGGTGCCTCAATAGGCACTTTCCTGAGATCCTGGCCTGGGTGGATGATATGCTCTTTGCTCCAGCCTTTTGTTTCTAGTTACCCTAGCAGTGTTCGGTCCATGTGACATTGTCCGTATCCCTGCCAATATCAATATTTTGAGAGAGAGATTGTATCAATTGTTTTACTAAACTGGAAGAATCCTTCATTGTCTGCATTCCCTTTGTCCAGCAATATTAAAACTCTGTCACAATATGCAATCAAGATTGTCTGGCAGGCTCTTTTATTTATAAACACACACTGTTTATTGCACAGAATTGTGTTGCCCCTTGACATTTCATGGAGGGCTTTTTAGTTTTTCTTTGCAGTTATTTTATACCATCTCTAATTATATGGAATGTATGCCATACATTAGCTTCAACAAAACACACATCCATGGGAAAATGGATTGCTTCCATGTGGTTCAGGGTGCCTTGAAAGTGGCCTTGCGAGCAAGCCCCTTTTACTTATTTTTCTATAAATGCTTGGGGAAAAGGGTTGCCTCCCTAGTATTTATTAGTTTTGCAAGTAATTCTGCTTGCAAAGTAACTTTTGTGTTCAGTCCCAGATGCTTGTAAAATGTAACTGGGATGGGATCTTAATTTTTGTTACTGAAAGTTTTGAGCAGTAATCAAAGCAGATCATTACACACACAATTTGTTTCCTATTTGTCTATTAAAGAACTAGCCATATACAAGAAGATACTGGTACAGTTTGATCATGATTCTTCCAAAAATTGCTTATCCACGGTGGTCAATTTTTCCATTCCCAATATATCCATAACTTTATACAAGCATTCTTTCTGGAGCCATATTGAGTTTCCAATGTCGAGCCAAAACAATTTAAACAACAAGGTTTAAAACAAGAACCCAGTCATTGCATCTATTATGTTTAATAGCCTGAGAGGAATTTCAACAGCGCCCTTTGTTAATTTTCTTTAACCTGAATGACTTTGATATCCATAATCTAGAATACTTGGATCTTTGGACCACAAGAGGTGTAAAAACAAAACAAAACAAAAAAAAATTTGTTAGGTTTAAACTTTTGTTTAAATGTTTTATTTAACATTTCCAGGGTTGTTAATTTAAGCATTTTTTCACAAACTGTTCAACGGGCTGGTGGCTTTATTTATTACAGCTTTACATTTACTACTTTCCTTTGTTTATTGGGTGTTTAGCCCACCCTAACTCAGAAATATGAGGGCCAGTGGCAATGAGGCTTGGGGCCGAGGAAGGAGGAGGTTGCTAAAGTGGATAGTAACCATATTGTAGTAACCATTTGTGCAATTTCTTTTATTTTAATATGTGAGATGGAGCAGTAGGCTGCTTGTTCTGTTAACAGAGGGGCAGGGCATGTCCTCTTAGGGTTAATAGTAGTTTTAAAGAGTGCAGAATAAACTACTGCTTCCATTGCATCATATTTGTAAGCTCCGGTAGATGAGCATTTAATGCTTTAAGAAACCATTCTGTCTGTTCACCTCCATAAAACAGGAAAAGGTATTAGATCCCAGCAAAGGTCGGCATGACTCAGAAATGTCACCAGATGTCACCTTGGGACCACCACTTCTGTGCTACAAAAATAACACCAAAACCCTTACCGTGCTCCTTGCATGCTGCTGTGGAACTCAGAAGTGCAGGGCTTCTGACTGGCCTTGTAAATGAAACCAGAAGTCCTGCACTTCTGCGTTTCACAGCAGTGCGCAAGGAGCATGGTAAGGAGAGCAATGAGCTGCTTCATGCTCAAGAAGTGTGGGAAACAGATTGTCATAGCTTGCATTGATGGCAGGTTGGAGGTTGGTGGCAGAATGAACCACATCCTGAGTCTGCTGCCCCCTTGGACCCCTTGCTATCTATCACTGATGCAACCCACATCAAGTGGTTGCATGGATGGGCCAGCAGTACCTCCCATGGTTCTCCATTGAACCTTTAGTACGGAATCCAAGCTCTAAAACTGGTGATGTATCAGGATTATCAAATGATTCCCTGACAGGGCTCGAAACCATATTTACTCCTGTTTATTTAGGTTTAGCATGCATTCACCAGTTATATATTTAGTTATGTTTTTTACTGGCCAAAATAAAGCTGCAAGCTAAAATAAGGCTATGCTTTGACATTGATCCATTTTTGAATTTCACCCTAACCAGATGGAAGTGCAAGGTATTGGAGGCTGCCAGTTTTCCCACTCCTGCCTCCTATGCATTATATTATTATTATTATTATTATTATTATTATTATTATTATTATTATCGTTGTTGTTGTTGTTGTTATTGTTGTTAACAGTATTTATATACCGCTTTTCAACTGTGCCCAGGTTAGACCCTATCCAGAGATGCAGGTGCACATACACACATGTGCATGTACATGCGCATGCACCCTTGGTTGTGGTCTTTTTGCTATGGCCAGCATAGAAGTGGGTTGTACATCTCCACCCCATCCAGCCACTGACCAGGCACAGCAAAGACAGGAGTAGTCATGTACTTCCTGGAAGCTGTACATCACCTCTGCTATTTCCTTTAAGTTTTCAGCTTACCCTCCCCTCCATTCTGCTGCCATAAAATGTTTGCTTACAGACTCAGAGCACTGCATCAGTGGCCATTTTGTGAGCGGTGCATGCTGCTGTAGCTTTGGGGTCAGGGGTTAGGCAAGGAGGGGCAAAACTGGGTGGGAGGGGGAGGAATGGGAGCAGGGAGGCAGCAGAAGGGGGTGGATCCAGAAGGAATGATGCATGTCAGATCCTATTGAGGAGCTCCCCTCCCCCTTCTTCTCCTCAGACTTGCACCAGCTAAGAGTTGGCGCAGATCCAAGGAGACCCACTGCGGGGTGGCAGTCTTACAAAGGGGTAAGGGGAAATAATTCCCCTTTCCCCTCCCAAGTCTCCCTATCCCCTCTCCACTGGATACAGTGAACTCCTTTTTGGTGCAACTGCATTGTTTGGGGAGGGGGGACAGGATTGGACTTGAAGGCTTCAATCCTACATATACTTTCCTGGGAGTAAGTCCCATTGAATTCAATGAGATTTAGGGCATAATCCTAACCAGGTCTACTCAGAAGTAAGTTTTATTTTGTTCAATGGGGCTTACTCTCAGGAAAGTGTGGTTAGGATTGCAGCCTAATGTAGGCATGCCTAGGGAAGTTAATAAGCTGACAGTAGGTGGTAAAGCAGGAGCAAGTAGACTTGGGCAAATCCTGACTTGCTGGCAGGAGATCACCAAAATGAAGAGCAAGAGAGTAGCTAATACTCTGGAAACCCGCACACTTGTGTTGCACCTGCTGTGACCTCTTACAAGTGGCCACCCATATAGAAAATAATATGCAGTAGCTCTCTGGCTGCTTTGAACAATCATAATATAACACTGTGACATCTGAACAACACCCCCCCCCCCCCCGCACACTACTTGTGCCCTATTTGAGATCCCATCTACCAGATCAACCACATTCTATTTACCATGCCAAAAATGAGTAAGTCACAGTCTATTACTTTCTAATTATCTCTTCCCCAGTTCCCTAAGATTTTACTCAACAGATGCATAAGAAGTGTTCCTCTTGCCCCCACATTTTGAGAAGAAATACAATCTCAAGGGGATAAAAACAAAAACTGTGCTTTCATCATCCAAACTGCAACGCCCCGGTAGGTTTAGACACACACAAAGAGCAGATTTTTGATCCAGATGGGGTTGTACAACGTGAACTGTCGGAGCTGCCGAGGATTAATAGACCAAGCCCGAGCGCAGAGAATGTTGAGCAAAATGATGCATGACATACAGCAAAGGTCAATGATGGAACGCAATGGAGCATTGATCTCACGCTATACAATGCTGTTCACCCATATGTGCATGGAGACAGCTGTTACCTTCAAATCCCTGCCAAAAGTTAAGAATTTATTTCAAGGATCAAAATATTTACACACTGTGAATTTTACAGAGGGGTTTGGATAGAAACTATTCTTCTGTTTTTACTCTCACTTAGAATTTAAGCATACTGTATACCCCTTGACACAGAAGGGCAAACCCTATACTTACCCCATGTCTTGCAGACAAGCCCTCTTGCCAGAGGTGCTCCCATTTATACTCCTCATTTGTCTTTGGAGTTGAGAATTGGGGGTGGGCTCATGGGACCTAAAGGGTTACCTTTTGGCCCAGAGGCTATCAGTTGCTGACTTCCATCTTAGAAGATGCCACTTGGGGGCAAAAACATTTTAATTTTTATAGTTGTAAAAATGTCTTGTGGGTCTCTGTGTGATTTCTCATGAATATTGACAAACTAGATTCATGTAAGTGTATATAATAATCTTGTATTATATAAGATTCATGTAAGAGTATGTTGGCAACCTGTTGGCAACCTTCAGTCTTGAAAGACTATGGTATCGTGCTCTGAATGGTGGTTCTGGAACAGCGTCTAGTGTGGCTGAAAAGGCCAATTCGGGAGTGACAATCCCTTCCACAGTGGGAGCAGGTGCAGTCTGTCCCTGGTCTGTCTCCCTGGCTATGGGCCTTCCTTCTTTGCCTCTTTGCCTCAGACTGTTGGCCAAGTGTCTCTTCAAACTGGGAAAGGCCATGCTGCACAGCCTGCCTCCAAGCAGGCCACTCAGAGGCCAGGGTTTCCCACTTGTTGAGGTCCACTCCTAAGGCCTTCAGATCCCTCTTGCAGATGTCCTTGTATCGCAGCTGTGGTCTACCTGTAGGGCGCTTTCCTTGCACGAGTTCTCCATAGAGGAGATCCTTTGGGATCCGGCCATCATCAGAAGGCAGGTAAGAGTATACAATACTGTGATATCACTGATGCTAAAGAGGCCTATGCTGAATGGGAGGCTGCCCAGAAGCCCCAAGGAAACTTTACTGAGCTTCCTGGAGAAAGGGTGGATATATATAAAATTAATTCATATGACAAGTCACTAACCCAGAGAAATTGTTTTAAATTAGAAATTAGATGGGCAGCCCAATCCTGAGCTTCCTGGTGCCTGAAGGAACAGTGGCACCAAGTGCCCTAGAATGCCTCCCCCCTTGAATGCCTCCCCCTGCCCAGAAAACCCTCACCACCACTCAGTGGCGCAACTTACCTTACAGTACTCCTGCGGTGTCACCACACAAAGCTGAGGTCCAGCGCCGACTGGTGCGGGCCTAGCGCTGGTGGCTCCTCCTACAGCACATTTGCGACACCCAGCGCCAGCGTTCAGCCAGTATAGACTTGGGCCCTTAAATAAGAAGTATTGAAGCAGATCAATGTGATGCTTTTTAAAATTCTACTTATTTTCTATCAAGCATGGTTGTTCAGAGCAAAATAAATAAATAAAGTTAAATTAAAAAATAAAAGACATTGAATTATATATGGTCAGAGATCCTGCTTGAAAACAGAACTGCGGAACAAAGGAAATGCTGGTGCAAAACAAAGAACCGAATTCCAGCCCAGTTGGGTGAATGAAACAAGGTGATGGCTCCAATTTCAAGATTTGAGCAACCCAACTCTTTGCTTACGTTGTTCAGAATTGATTGCCTCTGTTGAATATCATCTCTATCAAAACGGCACAGTAGACACAGCCCTTACAACGTAAATTAGGGATAACACAAAACAGAAATTTTTGACATCATTAACTAATGGCCCAAACCTATACCTTACTTACAGCACATCCCTGCATGCTCCGCCGGTATGTGCTGCTCCAAGCAATGTCTGGGAGCTTCTGGCACATGCACAGAGTCTCTGGCCATTTGTGCCAACGGCTCCAAAGCACACAGCAGCAGTGTAGATTTTGCAGCGCCACACTAGGCCTTACAAAAGTGGATCTTGAAATCTGCCGCATAAGAACCCAATAGGATTGGGGTGTGACTCTTCTTGCTAACAAGGGATGAATTTGAGTAGCTATACAAACCGAGGATTCATTTCACATTTTTAAAAATTGAAACTTTAGCAGTAAACATTAAAACATAGCTGCCTCTTAGCTACTAATGCAACTTCCTGCTTATATGGTAGGAGTAATAAGCTGCAGGGGGAAACCTGTTTCCCATGTAGATTGCTTCATGCTGTACTAGAGCAAATGTTTGTGAGCCAAATAAAAAGGTCAAAAAAACCCTTCCTCAAAATGCAGTTTTGCCATCTTGCCTTTGGTTTAATCCCTTCAACCCTCCAACTGAAGTCCAGCTGACATAACTCCTCCATCCCTTCTTGTCCTCCTTTCTTCCTTCTCTCTGTTTTTTTCTCCTATTCTTTCTTAAAGTCAAACCAGCCTGCAATGCCAAATGCATCATGAGATCTTCTTTTTTATCCTGAATATCAGCCATGTTAGGTGGGCATGATTGGACTGAGGAATATGAGAATGGGTATTTAACCCCTTTACGCTATGTTCCTACTGGATATTGCCTCCTCCAGCCCCTGACACAGCTGCTGTTAGATCCAGGGGAAGTTTCCATAGGTGCCTATGAGAAATGAAAAACCATAATATTTCAGCAGGACCCAAAGAAGGTGACATATGCAATCTGCTCCCAAAAAGCAGAAAAGATGATGTCTTTGGCCTGTGTTGTAACTTTCTGTGGTGCAACAGAGCAGAGTGAAATGTGTGCACTGTCATGTAAATTCTGGGTCAAGCGCCAGAAGTTGTGATGCCCCAATGCTCCCCCAGGCAGCTAAAGCAGTCAATGGGATCTGCAGAGCTGAAAGGGTAGCAGATGATACAGGCTCATGTTAATAAAGCCGTCTAGACAGGTGCATATGCACAAACATGGTAATTCCACAGACAACCACATATGCTGCGGACCTTTCAAAACAGAGAGGAGAGATGCTAGAAACAGAGTTCCAACACTGTGGATTCTTAACAACACTATGTAACTGTTTGGGAGCTATCTAACACTGCATGCTTGTGCAAGTTTACTCAGAAGTATGTTCCACTGTATTCAGTGGGGCTTTTTCTCAGGTCAGTGTGAATAGGATTGCACTGTCAATAAGGATTCTAACAACTAATACCTGTATTAACAACTAATACCCCCTGCAGTGTCTGTTCTAGTGGCTGTCTGATGGTATTCTTTTGCATCTTTTTAGATTGTGAGCCCTTTTGGGGCAAGGAGCCATTAGATATTTGATTTTCTCTGTAAACCGCTTTGTGAACTTTTTGTTGAAAAGTGGTATATAAATACTGTTGTTGTTTTGTTGTTGTTGTATAGTCTGTTGATATAGTCTGTTCAAAAGTCTGTTGATTTTTTAAATTCATCTTCATCTATACAGCACGTGAGTATGCCAAAATCATAGATTCTACTTGTTCCACAATCACCCATAGTTATGGTGTGCGTGGATGTTGCATGAACGGATAAGGAACAGGTGCAAACAAAGTTACTGGTGTAACTGGTGTGGGATGGGAAGATGTAGTCTGGTGCGGTGTGGTCAGATGTAGTATATGTATAGACGTAGTATATGTATATGTAGTACCTATCTTACTCTAAGTTTGCCAACTGACCAGGAAGAAAACTGTTTGTCCTGCTCTTATATCTTTAACAGTAGCCCCATCTGCAGAAATCAGCAGGTAAGCTTTCATAACTTGGAGATAATATGTTTCACATGATAATGTCTCCAGATCAAGCAACTGATAAAGGCACAACTACAGGGACTGCTGGAAAAGTTGACAACCCTGTGTGACCCCTTTTAAAAACCCCTGTGCAGCCATGCCCTGAAGGAAGAGACTTTTTTCTTGTTATGAGAATCAATTTCACTATCAAAACTCAGATGTATCATGTATGCGCACATTCCTGAATGCATCAGATTCTGTTTGATGTCACCTTAATTTTATACCATGCAACCAAATAAAAAGACCTTCCTTGTATCATCTTGATTATTGGCATAATAATCGGGGGGCAATCAATTTCCTTTGTGGGGCCTTTGATGTGTTGTGACATTGAGTTATTACAGTGTTACTGGACAGGGTGGATCAGTAGCAGTAATGAAACTGACCTCTCTTTTGAAGTTGGGGAGCAGCCATTAAGGCGCAAAACACAGTAGCATATTGTGCCATAGCCACAGCAAAAATGACTGTGTAGCAAGTCCAAACTTGCTTCAACAACCAGCTTTTGAACAGCAACCTAAATTATCCATGGTCACTTCAACTCCTTTGTATAATGTCACATTTTAAAGTAGGATAGAATAGGATTTGATCCTATTGGTCTCCGGTTCCCAGCCTGAAAGCAAAGCCACTTCTTATGTTAGAATGCAAAGTGCCACGAAGAACGATTTCTCTACCACCTCTGTTCATTTCAATGGGACTTGAAGGGGTTCCATATCACTAGATCTACTATAATCTAATATAATACTGGAAAACCAGGATGGGTGTAGTGGTTCTGCTGTTGGACACAGACCTGAAAGATCCAGGTTCAAATCCCCACTCAATCATGAAATTTCCTGGGTGGGCTTGGACCAGTTACTATCTTTCAGACTAACCTACCTCACAGGGTTGTTTCTGGATTGGGCTGTTAGGTTCCCTTCAGCACTTAGAGTGTTCTAAGCATTTCACATACATTACCTCAGTCATCCTAATAAAATACCTTATACGGCAGTCCAATGTTGCCTCTATGATATGGACCCAGTGCTAAGTGGGTCCCGGTGGGTAACTGCTGGTGTAGATTGTCTCAAAGTTACCATCACCTACCAAACTTCACTATAGCCATCTTTAAAACATTTTCACAGAGCACGTAAACAAAGTACGGGATACATAGATACCACTGTGCAGCATTTATTTGGCCAAGAGTTGCAGAAGGGGGTCCAGGAACTCCCCTCCAACTTATGGAAAGCAGAGTTTCTTTCCTTTCCCAGAGTTTTTCCACTGAAAATGAGACAAATACAACATGGGAGGAATGAACAAAATAACCCTTCCAAACTGGAATATTGCCATATCGGTAACTACTGAGTCACTAAGAAATAAAAAGTGAAGGCAGCAAAGAGCTGTGCTGGGTTGGCTGTGTGCTTTTCCCCCACATAAAGCTAACTTCCAAATGTATTACTGTCTGCCTTTATTGGGCAGTAAAGCAACTGAATGGGAACAGTGAAGGTGAGCATCTGTACCACTTAGTGTGTCATTTTGGTCTTATGTAAGTGTCTGACTAGGAGCAGGTCTGGCTCAAAATCCTAGAGATATATAGGATATAGATATAAAAATTCCTTACTGCGTGTGTGTGTGTGGGGGGGGATATTGTGTGGTAAAAGACTTCTCTTTCCTTCAGCCACCCACCATCGGTTCCATATCTTGAACTGTTGTTTTCTTGTTATTGCTTCCAGTGAGTTTTGTATCCTACCCTTCCTCCAAGGAGCTCAGGGTGGCATTTTAGCCTTATAAACATCCTGAGAGCGTTTGGATGAAAAAGAGCAAGAGGAGACTGAAGCTGGTCCTCTATTCCTCATTCAACAGAGAGCTGCAGGAAGAGCCTGAATCAGGAATTGAAACTGATGCACTCTTGCAACCCAAAATAAGAGGTGGTTTCGGGTACCACATGTCATCAACATCTCTATGGTGGGAAGTCAGAAAAGTAAACCTTGAAAGAGTGACTTGCCCAAGGCCACTGAGTTTATTTTATAGTTGAAAGGCCATTAAGCTTCTTTATGTCACACTGGCTCATTTTACTCGATGTTAGTGCTGTGCTGAACATTCACGATATTTGACTTTTCATGTCAACATGGCTGTTTTAAAGGATATGAGATTGGCAATATACACCATGCGCTTTTTCATAAATCTTTTCATGCCTGTTCGAAACTATTGTTGCCCCAGCCTGCTGCTGCTGCTGCTTCTGTGCCATTTTTTAGAAGTGAAACGAATTACCTCACTTGTGTTTCTTAGTGGGCTGTTAAAGCTGATTCACTTGCGACTGCACACTGAACTATTCTTTTTAACATGCACTGATGCACATAGACACCTGCATTCAGGGGAAAAAATAATGACATTCCCCTTCATGAACATTTTTGTACTTTTTGAGGGCTTCCCAAAATAGTTGCTGAAAATGAGTGACTGTAAAAAGAATAAAAATGACCAAGGGCACAATCCTGACCCTTGGATGGGCTGGTGCATGTCCCTTGAGCTGGCCTAGAGGTGCTACAAAAGTGCTAAGTACTTTTGTACCACTGTGCAAGGAGGGAGGCTGGCGCAAGGCTTGCAGTGCTGGCGGACTGGTAAGGCCACACTGGCTGAGTCAGATCAGTGTGGGGGTTTGGGGAGGGCTGGAAGGAGGTATTCTGGGGCGGGTGGTGGGTGGGCCCATGGGTGGGCCACAGCCAAGCAGGGGTGGGGCCAGGATCCAGCACTGAGCAACTCCAGGCTGTTCAGATCTGCGCCACCTCTTTAGGTTTTGCAGATCTGAGTAGCCCCTTTGGGACTGCTGTGGTGTTAACTGGGGCAAGGGGAATGACTTCCCCATTCCCCAGGCTAAGCCACCAGCAGCCCCAACCCTGTTCTGGATACGGGGCAGGCCTGCCAGCCTCCTTGTTCCAGCACAGGTTAGGGTTGGGCTGCCTGACATTCAGCCCTCCTGATTCAACTCAGCTCTATTAACTGCCACATTTTGACTGCACTTATCTATGAAAAGCTTGTCAGCTCATACTGAGATATGCCCTGGAAAGTTAAGCACATAGGCCTGCAGTGTTTGATAACTGAATACAGTTGGAGATTGCATTTTCCACACTGGGGGCCAGCTCACAGCCACCTCTTGAAAATCCTGCACATGTCAGTCCTTCACTTACGGCCTACCAGTCATGCACAGCCAGTGAGATATGCAAGATTTCAGTGTGCCAATCAGCACTGATGAGCCACTGGGTCAAAAGGGCTAAATTCCTGTCTGTGGATCCCTAGGAATTCTTATCTGCCTGAGAGTAAACAAAGGGGTGAGCAAGTATAATTACCCAAGAGAGGTTCCAATGTCATATTAGACTGACCTACTAGTTCTCATTGTGAATGTTAACAAGTCATTCTGGAGTGCTCCTCTGATTGGCATTGTTCCTGAAAGGGCACCCAGTGGACTCAACTTGTGTGGAGCTGCCACCTCTCGCAGCTGAGGACAAGGAGGAAGGTGCTGCTTTGCGGCTGTAGGCTCTGGAGGACAGGAAACAAAAATTCACTGAGGATAGACCTGGACACAGCACCAAAGTAGGCCTAGCTGTGGTTTGGCGGTCTGAGCAGCCAGAATGTTGCCCTGCCCCCTTGGGAGTCCTCTGATCTTGTGAAAGGATGTGAGTACCTCTTGTAGTTGTCTGGTGTGGCATCAATAGACTGGTGTGGTACAATAGACAATGCAGGGAGGGTTAGTGTGCTGGAAGGAAACCACATACGTGTCAAAGCCATTAGGAAGCCTTCGGCTGGAGTGGTGCTGAATGGGCGGCACCCAACAGGACCAGGAAGGCATTACATTCCCAGAGTATGTGGAATTGCAGCCTCACGATAGCTCTTGTAATGCCTTCTCCCCATCTCTCTGGACATGAACTGACAGCACGGCGCTTGAGGCGTTTGTTTTCATCGTTGACACATTCAGTTCCTGGCTCTTGATACATTTGTGAGGATGAATGAGATGCTTTAATTCTCCCAGGGTTTTAAAAAATGTCTGTGACATGGGGTTGTCAGCATGAGCTGTTCTTTGAATCTGGGCAGGCCATTCCTACCTGCTGTGCCTCACTGCGGAAACCCATGCTGGCACTCAGAAAGAAGAAAACAGTGTGTTCTTCTGGCTCTGAGTCACTCTGCATCAATTTATATACAACACATATGATTATAGGGGAGGGCGGAGGGGAAGCCTATTCAAAAGGACATTAGCAGTGCAAATTGGAGCACCCTGAAGATTCCAGATAATAAGCTTTCCTTTTCACCTGCAAGCCAGTCTGCTTCACTATGCATGCACCATATTGACAAATCCCACATTCCCCCCCCAACCATTTCTTGACCCAAAGAAATAGGAGAAAGGAGAATGCAGAGATAGGAAAGCTTTTAATTGTTTAACATCTGCACATCAGGTAGCTGTTGGAGGCTGAGGAATAGAACGAGAGTCAAAAAGAAAAGGAGCTGGAAGTCCTAATTGTGTTTGCTTCTAAATAAATCACCACATCCTGTCTTCCTAGTCTCACACACACAACAACAAATCATTGCCACAGAGGGGGAACTACATTACCATCAAAGCTGCATCCATTCTGTTCAGTGGGGCTCTTATGAGCACCGTGATATGAATTCAAATGCTCATCTGCATCAGGTAGGGGTGTGTGTACATAAACCTGTTTCTGCATGCAGATCTCCCATGCTGGACTGCAGTGGCTGTTTTGAAGCTAGGACCTTTGCCACATTCAACCAACAGAATTGGTAGTGATCAAGAAAGAACATTTTACTTAAAGGTGACTGTTTATATATGCACACAACTGACATTTCTCACACACATAAAATGTATAGGCCTCAGATGTATAGCTGAGAGGGTTTTAGCAGGAGTGGGGTACAAGTCACCCCAGTGTCTTCACAGGAACTACTGAGGAAAGACATTGTAGCAATAACTACTGGTCCATGTTTTCTAGAAGACAATATCCTCAAGGAAAGCAAGCTTGGACTACAATCCTAATCACTTACTTGGAGATCAACAAAACCCATTAACATCAACAGGCCTTATCTCTAGTTTTGTGTAGATACAGACAGGATTGGGTAGCTCACTAGAACATGCTTCTGCTACCCTATCCCAAAAGGAGGATTTGGAAAATTAATAATGAATGGAATCACAAAACAAATGTTTATAATTTATGTACAACGCAGGGCGCAATCCTAACCAACTTTCCTGCACCCCGGTAAAGGCAATGCGGCTCCAAGGTAAGAGAACAAACATTGCCTTACCTTGAGGAGGCCTCTGTGACTGCCACCCAATTGCAGGATGCATTACATGCCCCATGGTCACAGCTATGTCAGCGTGGGAAAGTTGGTTAGGGTTTGGGCCGCAATTAGGGTTTGGGCCCAAATGGTTGAAATCCTGCATCTTCTATTTATGGTAGTTCTGATAGGACTGTGCTGGAGGCTCAGATTATATTATTGTAAGTTTCTGTGCTTGCTAAAATGTCTTTGCTGAAATGTACACATCTTCTGTGCTTCAGGAAGGGTAGAAGGAAATGTGTGGGAGATACAGATTGAACAGACAGATTCTTTTGGGATTCTTTCTCATATAATCAACTGAGAGTTAATAGCTAGGTTGAATTTCTGAATAATCAAAGGCCCAATCCTGTCCTCAAGATATGCTGGCATATCTCCATGTACTCTGGCTCAGTGACAGCCCCACTGGCATAGAAGTCTGTCCACCAAAAGATGCACCACAAATGGCAGTGTAATGATAGAAAAATGCTTTATCGACATTCCTTGGACACCAGCACAACTGGACTGGCAGAAAGGCCAAAACTGGGGGGGGGAGGGGATCAGGGTGTGACATGGGAGGGAGGTGGGGAGAGGAGTTGACATATGTCCTAACTTCTCTAGATATGCCCCAATGCCAGAAAAATACTATGTTAGCAACAGAGATGGCATAGATGGGACCCCCAAGTAACAATGGGGAAGGAAAAAAGCCTCCCTTTGGTGATCTTTGGGCCACTTCAGGCCCATCTTTTGCCACTGATCATGTTTCACCGCTTGTGAGCAAGACTGCATGGTGGCTGGGCCTCAAGCAGCCCAAAGGGAGGTGGGCTTTTTGTGTGTAAATCAATGCAAGAGCCCGAAAGGTCAGGGGCAAGCTCATTACGTCATTCTGAACTTCCAGAACGCCAAGCTCTAGATAAGCGCTACCACCCTGAGCGCAATCTGCAGCAGGGATGCCCCTGCCCATAATCCTTGTTGTTTCCCAGACATGCTGGGATTGACTTGCATTAAACAGCCTCATTTGTGGAAGTGGTCTGTTCCTATCAGCAAGGTAACATGGGAAGAGTAAACGCGCACAAGATCACAGATTCCTTGTCATGAAAAAGAAAAACTGACTGAAATTTCTCTTTCTGTGGAAGAGCCAAGGTCTTGCATGAGTCCATGGCTTCCATGTTACACTTCTCAGGCAAGGAGACTGCTTTACCAGATGCCTTGTCAGACCATAGCCGGAGAGGAAGAAACATGACCTTCACTCTGTGACTAAAACCCATTTCTTAACAATTCCCTTGGTGGGTGACTGAGTGCAGGGCTGATCTCCAGTCACTGTGATTTGTCGTGGCTGGAAAAAGGCTGTAGGTTGTCTTCACTTGAGAACCAAGATACGCAGCTGCCAAGGTTCTTCCCAGATAGATTTTCCTGCCTGGAGGGGGCAGGGGATGCTCTTCTGTGTGCCTTTCAGAGTGAAAAGTAACGAAACAGAAAAGATGAAAGGTCAAAATGGTCAATAAAGTGCTCTGTAGATCTCTAGGCAGGAGATGAGTTGACATGACCCATATTGACTGCTTTCCATTAAAACGGAAGCACCACAGATGCTAAGCATCCATATGTATATGTGGTTTTAAAATGTCACTAACCAAAGGCAGCTTTATTTTTTATATTTCTATTGCTGCTCTGACCTTTCAAGGCCTTCCAGGCAGTGGAGGGTGCAGCAACAGTCAATGAAATAAAGGTCTAACTACAGTAGTATTTCCCATACTACTCTGCAGAAGCACGCGTAGCCTCTGAGAAACCAAGTGCCTCGGGAACAAAGTGCCAGGTAAGGCACCGTGAGTTTAGCATCTGTGCAAGTTCAGCAGCAGGGTGAGGAAGCCAGGGCCCCAGATACTGCCCTTTCTCTTCCCTTGAGAAGAGGGCTGCTAACCAGTGTAGGGTTTTTAAGTACCCCTAAACAAAAACAAACAAAATAAAAAAAGCTATGCAGTCAGACAGCCAGCAGCAGGGTGGGGGCTATCCAGTGTTTTGCATCGAGTGCCACATGTATGACTATATGCCTCTGGGACATAAGTCATGGGTGTGTCCTCAGTGCAAAGAGCTCCAGGGATTCAGGGAATGCGTCCACTCCCTTGAAGCCTTGGTGGCTGACCTAGAGAAGCAGAGGAAGGCAGAGAAGGACCATGGGGCAACTTCGTCCCAACCTCAGGTGCAGCTCCTCAGCTACCGGGGTGGGAAGTCTCGGGGCTGGAGGACGTCATCCTGGAGAGGAGGGAAACAATCCCCTAGGAGGGACCCCTTCTCCAGGGGGCGGGCCCGTATCCGAACACACTCAGGATACTCCTCGGCAAGGGTGGGGTCAGGGGCTTCTTGTAGTGGGGGATTCGATTATTAGAAACAGAGAGGGGAGTTTGCGATAGATGTGAGGACCGCATGGCGACTTGCCTGCCTGGTGCGAAGGTTGCAGACATCACTTCTCATCTAGACAGGCTCATAGATAGTACTGGGGAGGAAGTCGCGGTTGTGGTGCATGTCAGCACCAACGACATGGGCAAGTGTAGCCGGGAGGTCCTGGAGGCCAAATTTAGGCTATTAGGTAGGAAGCTGAAAGCCAGGACCTCAAAGGTAGCATTCTCTGAAGTGCTACCTGTTCCACGCGCAGGGCCAGCTAGGCAGGTGGAGATCACGGGTCTCAATTTATGGATGAGAAGGTGGTGTAGGGAGGAGGGGTTTAGATTCATTAGGCACTGGGGAACGTTTTGGGACAAGCGGGGTCTGTACAAGAGGGGCGGGCTTCACTTGAACCAGAATGGAACCAGACTGCTCGTGCATAACGTTAAAAAGGTGGCAGAGCAGCTTTTAAACTGATCCCTGGGAGAAAGCCGACAGGAGCGGAGGGGTATCCGGTTCGGGACTCCTCATCCCGATGGGACAAGGATGGGGAGGTTAGAGAACAACAAGTCAAAGGCAGAGTAGGAGAAGAAATTGGGAATGGTAGCGTGATGTGATGTGATAGACGGTTTGGCACAATGAGAGGATTCAGGGATAAAGGAGCTAATAAGCAGCCCATCCTGGGGCATTCCATGTACAAATGCGTTTATGCAAATGCCTGAAGTCTCTGAGCAAAGATGGGAGAACTGGAATGTCTAGTGACAAGGGAAAACATTGACATAGTGGGCATAATGGAAACCTGGTGAAATGCGGAGAATCAGTGGGATACCGCAATCCCAGGCTATAAACTCTACAGGAGGGACAGGGAGGGGTATGTTGGAGGTGGGGTGGCCATTTATGTTAAGGAAGGGATATAATCCAGCAAAGTAGAGTCTGAAGGTGGGTCCGACTCCTTAGAATCTCTATGGGTTAAATTACCAGGCCTGAGGAGTGATGTAATACTGGGGGCATACTATCGTCCTCCAGACAAGAAACTGGAAGGGGACCTTGAAATGAGGAAACAGATCAGGGAGGTCGCAAGGAGGGACAGGGTTGGAATCATGGGGGACTTCAATTATCTTCATATACACTGCATCAATTTGTGTTCTGGTCACGAAAAGGAGACTGGATTCCTTGACATGCTAAATGATTGTGCCTTAGAGCAGCTAGTCATGGAGCCCAACAGAGGACAGGTGACTCTGGATTTAATATTGTGCAGTACTCAGGACCTGGTTAGAGATGTCAATGTTACTGAGCCATTGGGGAACAGTGATCATGCTGCGATCCGTTTCGACACGCACGTCGGGGGAAGAATACCAGGCAAATCTCTCACAAAAACCCTTGACTTCCGATGGGCGGACTTCCCTCAAATGAGGAGGCTGGTTAGAAGGAGGTTGAAAGGGAGGGTAAAAAGAGTCCAGAGTGCATGGAGGCTGCTTAAAACAACAGTAATAGAGGCCCAGCAGAGGTGTATACTGAAAGAAAGAAGGGTTCCACTAAATCCAGGAGGGTGCCCGCATGGCTAACCAGCCAAGTTAGAGAGGCTGTGAAGGGCAAGGAAGCTTCCTTCCGTAAATGGAAGTCTTGCCCTAATGAGGAGAATAAAAAGGAACATAAACTGTGGCAAAAGAAATGTAAGAAGGTGATATGGGAGGCCAAGCGAGACTATGAGGAACACATGGCCAGCAACATTAATGGGAATAATAAAAGCTTCTTCAAATATGTTAGAAGCAGGAAACCCGCCAGAGAAGCGGTTGGCCCTCTGGATGGTGAGGGTTCCTTCACCATGAGGGGAGGGTGAGGGGAGATAAAAGGAGACTTAGAGATGGCAGAGAAATTAAATGAGTTCTTTGCATCTGTCTTCACGGCAGAAGACCTCTGGCAGATACCGCTGCCCGAATGGCCCCTCCTAACCGAGGAGTTAAGTCAGATAGAGGTTAAAAGAGAAGATGTTTCAGACCTCATTGATAGATTAAAGATCAATAAGTCACCGGGCCCTGATGGCATCCACCCAAGAGTTATTAAGGAATTGAAGAATGAAGTTGCAGATCTCTTGACTAAGGTATGCAACTTGTCCCTCAAAACGGCCATGGTGCCAGAAGATTGGAGGATAGCAAATGTCACGCCTATTTTTAAAAAGGGAAGGAGGGGGGTCCCGGGAAACTATAGGCTGGTCAGCCTAACATCCATACCAGGTAAGATGGTGGAATGCCTCATCAAAGATAGGATCTCAAAACACATAGACGAACAGGCCTTGCTGAGGGAGAGTCAGCATGGCTTCTGTAAGGGTAAGTCTTGCCTCACGAACCTTATAGAATTCTTTGAAAAGGTCAACAGGCATGTGGATGCGGGAGAACCCGTGGACATTATATATCTGGACTTTCAGAAGGCGTTTGACACCGTCCCTCACCAAAGGCTACTGAAAAAACTCCACAGTCAGGGAATTAGAGGACAGGTCCTCTCATGGATTGAGAACTGGTTGGAGGCCAGGAAGCAGAGAGTGGGTGTCAATGGGCAATTTTCACAATGGAGAGAGGTGAAAAGTGGTGTGCCCCAGGGATCTGTCCTGGGACCAGTGCTCTTCAACCTCTTCATAAATGACCTGGAGACAGGGTTGAGCAGTGAAGTGGCTAAGTTTGCAGACGACACCTAACTTTTCCAAGTGGTAAAGACAAGAAGTGATTGTGAGGAGCTCCAGAAGGATCTCTCCAGACTGGCAGAATGGGCAGCAAAATGGCAGATGCGCTTCAATGTCAGTAAGTGTAAAGTCATGCACATTGGGGCAAAAAATCAAAACTTTAGATATAGGCTGATGGGTTCTGAGCTGTCTGTGACAGATCAAGAGAGAGATCTTGGGGTGGTGGTGGACAGGTCGATGAAAATGTTGACCCAATGTGCGGCGGCAGTGAAGAAGGCCAATTCTATGCTTGGGATCATTAGGAAGGGTATTGAGAACAAAACGGCTAGTATTATAATGCCGTTGTACAAATCTATGGTAAGGCCACACCTGGAGTATTGTGTCCAGTTCTGGTCACCGCATCTCAAAAAAGACATAGTGGAAATGGAAAAGGTGCAAAAGAGAGCGACTAAGATGATTTCGGGGCTGGGGTACCTTCCTTATGAGGAAAGGCTACGGTGTTTGGGCCTCTTCAGCCTAGAAAAGAGATGCCTGAGGGGGGACATGATTGAGACATACAAAATTATGCAGGGGATGGACAGAGTGGATAGGGAGATGCTCTTTACACTCTCACATAATACCAGGACCAGGGGACATCCACTAAAATCGAGTGTTGGGCGGGTTAGGACAGACAAAAGAAAATATTTCTTTACTCAGCGTGTGGTCGGTCTGTGGAACTCCTTGCCACAGGATGTGGTGCTGGCGTCTAGCCTAGATGCCTTTAAAAGGGGATTGGACAAGTTTCTGGAGGAAAAATCCATTATGGGGTACAAGCCATGATGCGTATGCGCAACCTCCTGAATTTAGAGATGGGTTATGTCAGAATGCCAGATGCAAGGGAGGGCACCAGGATGAGGTCTCTTGTTATCTGGTGTGCTCCCTGCGGCATTTGGTGGGCCGCTGTGAGATCCAGGAAGCTGGACTAGATGGGCCTATGGCCTGATCCAGTGGGTCTTTTCTTATGTTCTTAATCTCAAAACACATAGACGAACAAGCCTTGCTGAGGGAGAATCAGAATGGCTTCTGTAAGCGTAAATCTTGCCTCATAAACATTTTAGAATTCTTTGAAAAGGTCAACAGGCATGTGGATGCAAGAGAGCCTGTGGACATTATATATCTGGACTTTTAGAATTTCGACACAGTCCCTCACCAAAGGCTACTGAAAAAATTCCACAGTAAGGGAATTAGAGGGCAGGTCCTCTGCTGGATTGAGAACTAGTTGAAGACCAGGAAACAGAGAGTGGGTGTCAATGGGCATTTCTCACAGTGGAGAGAGGTGAAAAGCAGTGTGCCCCAAGGATCTGTCCTGGGACCGGTGCTCTTCAACCTCATCATAAATGACCTGGAGACAGGAGTGAGCAGTGAGGTGGCTAAGTTTGCAGACGACACCTAACTTTTCCAAGTGGTAAAGACCAGAAGTGAGGAGCTCCAGAAGGATCTCTCCAGACTGGCAGAATGGGCAGCAAAATGGCAGATGCGCTTCAATGTCAGTAAGTGTAAAGTCATGCACATTGGGGCAAAAAATCAAAACTTCACATATAGGCTGATGGGTTCTGAGCTGTCTGTGACAGATCAGGAGAGAGATCTTGGGGTGGTGGTGGACAGGCCGATGAAAGTGTCGACCCAATGTGCGGCGGCAGTGAAGAAGGCCAATTCTATGCTTGGGATCATTAGGAAGGGTATTGAGAACAAAACGGCTAGTATTATAATGCCGTTGTACAAATCTATGGTAAGGCCACACCTGGAGTAATGTGTCCAGTTCTGGTCGCCACATCTCAAAAAAGACATAGTGGAAATGGAACAGGTGCAAAAGAGGGCAACTAAGATGATTGCTGGGCTGGGGCACCTTCCTTATGAGGAAAGGCTACAGCGTTTGGGCCTCTTCAGCCTAGAAAAGAGATGCCTGAGGGGGGACATGATTGAGACACAAAATTATGCTTGGGAAGGATAAAGTGGATAGAGAGATGCTCTTTACACTCTCACATAACACCAGAACCAGGGGACATCCACTAAAATTGAGTGTTGGGAGAGTTAGGACAGACAAAAGAAAATATTTCTTTACTCAGTGTGTGGTTGGTCTGTGGAACTCCTTGCCACAGGATGTTGCACAGGCCTTGCTCCTGGCCTGGGTGCCTTTAAAAGGAGATTGGACAAGTTTCTGGAGTTAAAAATCCATTACGGGTTACAAGCCATGATGTGTATGTGCAACCTCCTGATTTTAGAAATGGGCTATGTCAGAATGCCAGATGCAAGGGAGGGCCGCTGTGAGATACAGGAAGCTGGACTAGATGGACCTATGGCCTGATCCAGTGGGGTTGTTCTTATGTTCATAATGCTGCCTCCTTTATCACTGATACATTACAGTGCTTTCTGTCCTAGTGCTATTGTAACAACCGGGAGCAGTGCATTGTGGGAAGCATGAGGCCAGTCAGCACCACTTACTTGCCTTATATTTAATGATCTCTCCTAGAGCATTGTTTCACATAGAACTCACCTTTCTAGAATGTTTCTTGCACTCTATTCTAAATTGTACTGCCAGTGGCATCACTAGGGTTTGATGTAAACTTTACATCAGAAGAGACTGCAAGAGAATAGAGTGCATCACTGGCTCGAGGCCAGTGCATGACCCCCATGATGGACCACTTCCCATGCAGCGGGCAGGACAATGCCCTGGGCGGTGGGTGTAATGATGTACCATAGCTCCGCCCCACTGGATTTTTGGCTGTAACCTTTGATAGTATAGAGCAGTGGTTCTCACACATTTAGCACCAGGACCCACTTTAGAATGAGAATCTTGTTAGGACCCACCGGAACCGATGTCATGACCAGAAGTCACATCATCAAGCAGAAAAATTTTTAACAATCCTAGGCTGCAGTCCTACCCACTGAGCAAGTCCCATTTACTATCATTGTTAAAAGTATATACATAGTACCTTGTTAAAAGGACAGGTCTGCAATAATAATAATTTCCCCAAATGCAATCACATACCATGGTAGCATCAAGCCTAATATATTAAAAATAAAATATTGAAGTGAATATTTAGTTTCACTTTCAACTGAATATTATGAATATTCAGTTTTTTACCACTGACAAGGCGCACGACACTGACAGCAGGGGCTCACATCCCCCAGTGGCCCAACTAACAAAAGATAATAATAATAATAATAATAATAATAATAATAATAATAATAACTTTATTTCTACCCCGCCTTTCTCCCCGAAGGGACTCAAGGCGGCTTACAACATATTAAAAACAATTTAAAAACAAATAAAAACATATTAACACATACTAAAGATCCTCCCCCAAACTCCCATGGCACACCAGTGTACCATGGCACAGTGGTTGAAAATGGCTGTTACCTGCTAGAGGAGAATTTGTGTCTCCTAAAGATAGTCAAGCTGATCAAAATGGCAGTTTCATTATCAGAAATTGTGTGATACATAAAATGCATGTGTCAATAGTAAAACAAAGGCTGCAGTCCCTTACACCAGCTGTTTTCAACCTTTTTCATTTCATGGCACACTGACAGGGCATTAAAATGGTCAAGGTACACCATCAGGTTTTTGACAATTGACAAGGCACACCATTCTGCCAGTGGGGGGCTCACATCCCCCATTCATCTGCTTGAATATCTCTAGTGAGGGAGAGTCCACCACCTCTCTCGGCAACCTGTTCCACTGCCGAACCCCCCTGACCATCAGGAATTTTTCCTGATGCCTAATCGAAATCTCCTCTCTTGCAGTTTGTACATACTGCTTCTAGTTCTGCTTGCAGAGACAGGTGAGAATAAATTATTCCCTTCTTCCATATGACAGCCCTTTAGGTATTTGAAGACAGCTATCATGTCCCCTCTCAGCCTTCTCTTCTCCAGGCTGAACATGCCAAGTTCCTCGTAGGGCTTGTCCTCCTGCAGCCTGCAAGCGGCTCCTCCCCCTCCCCTTGGGAGCCATTCACCTCTGTTTCCCCCCCCCTCGCCCACATGGCTCCAAAGGGGAGGGGGGAGCCGCTTGCAGGCTGCAGGGAGGCTCCCTGCAAAACTTAGTGCACCGCCTCCCCTCTAGCTACGCCAGTGATTGGCGGCTGCCTATTCCAAACTCCACTGCCTATTCTCCACTACCTATTCCAAACCCTTCCTTCAACCACCTTTCCTTTGGGTTTTCTGCTCCTTTACTTTCCCCAGCCCTGGGGCCTCTTCCCACTCTTCTCTGAACCTGCAGGCCTGTATGAGAATTTTACCCCAGCCACAATGACAATCTCCTTCCTCACAGAAACTGACTTTCAGACATGATGCCCATTTTATACCCTGAGCACTCTGAACACTTATGAGCAGTGTTTCAGTTTCCAGGAGCCCAGGATAAAGAGGCTCCTTTAATAATCTCCAGGGTTTATAATCGTCAATAATCTCCAGGGTTAGTAGGGCTCAGCACAAGTCCTCCTTATCACAAGGCCCCAATATCATTGCTACTATCACCAGGTAAATTTGGGGGAATGGAGGCTTTGTGGCTCAGGGATGGGTTGTGGAACTCACAAAGGTTAGGTGCTCCTGATGTCGTCACTGGGCCAGCAACGGGGCCTGAATTTTGGAATGGACTCAGAAATAACACAATTTATTTTCAAGAAAAAAGCAGGAGGTTTAGCTGGAGATCGATGCTGGATTCAGGAGTGGCAGGGGGAGCACTTACCCAGCACTAACAATCACATTTACCACAATAGCTCACAAAAGTCTTTGTCCTTGTTACAGTGGCAAAGTTGTAGCGTAGATAGTAGTTTCTGTGTCACTGAAGCAGAAACCAATTGAAATCCAAAGAGTCCACTTCAAAAGAATAAACTGAATTTATGCATTTGTTATGGTGAAACCCTCTTTTTTCCTACACTGCCAGTATAGGTTAGACAAATGTTTTCCAAGTGATGCACCTGCAGATTTGTATAAGCATCAAGGAAAGAATTGTTTTCAAAATGCGAGCAGCAACACAGGAAATGGTGACACTTGCAATACTAAAATCCAACATTGGAAGCAGTCTTCTCCTGGCATCCACACAGGAGTTATGAACTAAAGTTCCTTTACCTTGAGGAGGCATCCATGACTGTTCTCCGACCACAGGATGCAGCACACGCCCCATTGGCATGGCTGCATCAGTGCTGGGTGAGTTTGGATTGTGTTCTAAGGGCTCTCTAGGACTGCAGGTCAGATCAGGCACCCTCACTAATCCCTTCCCTGCATGAACGGAGCTTAGCATTCTGCAGGGGAGGCTACCATTGTCGGTCCCAATCGTCCTCCATGTTCGCTCTGCCCCACTGCTTCCATGTTCTGCTTCCCCAGCAGGCTCTACTCCAGGATTTCCTGGCAGACGCGGCTGGGCAGAGCGAACATGGGGGCCGATCGGCGGCAACAATGGAAGCCTCTCCAGCAGAATGGCAAGTTCTGGTAATGCGGGGGAGGCTGTTTGCAGCGCTCAGCTGTCTCCAGTTTGAAAACCGCTGCTCTAAGACAACTAATGTAGAGCAAAGGCATCATGCACAGGATGAGTGCTGGCCACAAGAGTATGTTTTGCAATAGGCATGCATTCTTTTATGTGCAATCAGCATCCAGGCTGCACTAATGACATCTTCAGGGAGTCTTAAAACAGCATGTTAAAGCCACTGAGAGCACTAAACATATTGGACCAGACATTTCCTTTATCCTCAAATAAGACAGCAGGAGTTAGATTTGATCTGGATACCCAGTTGCTTTACTGTCACTCTGAATATGGAAGTAAGAAACATTTTCCTCAATCTTCTTAAACATTTTAAGCCATTATTGGGTACAACATTGATGGATATCACAATGGCAGATGTGTGCATCAAATGAACGTACCATAGCAAAGCCAATTAATCTGTAATTTTTTTCCCCAGAAGAGTTTTTCTTTTTCCATCCTAATGATGATTTGTTATATTATAGAATGCCTTGCCCATCACAGATCAGCCTTCCCCCCATTCTCATATGACTTCTTAATTAGGCCCTTCCTTAGCATTGTTATGATCAGCTCGATTTAATCCTCTTAAAATAAAATTGTGCAGCATTGTAAAACACATTGCATCCATTAAAACACAATTTATCCTAATGTCTTCTTTTTTTTTTCTAAAGGCCATATCATATCCGATGCAGGATTGCCATCCCAGAAAAGCATATGGCAATGAATCATTTGAAAGCATTTCTATTTTAAAACATGGGAGCATGCAAATTAAAAGACAGGCCTGCAATTGATTTGCATAGTTGCCTTGCAGATTTTGGTTTCCTTCTTAATCCCATTAAAACATCTTTCATTTAATTGTCTGTTCGTCTTGCTTTCAAACATGAATTCTTTAAAAGTCAGGTTAATAAAAAGAAAAAAGTTAATAAAGGCATCCGAGATAAAATCTTGCCCACTTTCAGATCTGTGTTGATATGTAAAGCATCTGTCTCATTTATTTTCTGAAAGGTTTATTTGATTTTTTCAAGGAACTAAAGGTTTCAACCTGCTATACCAGTGGTTCTCACACATTTAGCACCGGGACCCACTTTTTATCGGTCAGAATCTGTCAGGACCCACCAGAAGTGATGTCATGACTGGACGTGACATCATCAAGCAGGAAAAATTTTTAACAGTCCTAGGCTACAATCCTACCTACACTTATCCAGGAGTAAGTCCCATTTACTATCATTGTTAAAATAATATATATAGTCGCTTGTTAAAAGTACAAGTCTGTAACATTTCCCCAGTCACATGCAGTCACATGCCATGGTAGCCTCAAGTCTAACATGTTAAAAATAAAATATTGAAAAGAATGGGGACCCACCTGATATTGGCTTGTGACCCACCTAGTGGGTCCTGACCCACAGTTTGAGAAACAATGTGCTATACCATATGCAAGGAGAAAATGTCCATTCATTTTGCAACATTTTTAACAGTGTGGACAGAAGACAATAACATGGGCATGAGAAGACTGCAGTTTGGACTGCCTTTATCTAATCTAGCCCTTCAGATTCATTATCTTACAACCCAATTCTATCCCCTGCCACACTGTAGTGTGCAGGGCCTCCTCGGAGGTACATGCTGCATGCTATGGGGGGAGGGGCGATCTGGAAGGGGAAATTTTTTCTTTACATCTGCACAGGCCACCCAAAGGCTTATGGGACTCCTTGAACCCATGCCAACTATATAGCTGGTGTAGTTCCAAGGAGAGCCAGAGGGCAGGCAGGCAGAAAAATGGGGGATGGATCTTATGCACACAACTGTCACTAGATCCTCCCTCCAAATGCCCTGTTATACCCCCTCCCTGCCAACTGCCCACCTCCATCACAAATGTACCTCCAGTGGCATGTGTGTAATGCTCTGGTGGTATGTGTGCATGGCTGCCAGCTATTCACACTGACAGCTCCATTGCGAGTGTCATGACTGCATCTGCAGCGCCATTGCAGAGCCTTCCACTGACACAAAACTAGTTCCATCAGTGGAAGGCACCTATAAGATTGGGTTGTAAATCTTGGTGTGGAAATGGAAGCATTAGAAAAAAATGTAAGAAATGGTATGAGAGCTGGACAAGTTATTTTGGGGGGATTGACTCAAAAGCCTATCCAACTTTTCAGTGCTGATGCAACTGTGCCAACGGGGTGTACACTACATCGTGTGGTGAGGAGACAGTCACGGGGACTCCTAAACATATGTTACCTTACCTCACGGCTGCATTGGTGCTGGAACATTGGGTGGGATTTGACCCTCACCCCCTTCTGAGTAAATCCCCCTCAAAATAACTGAAGTATGTATGCTTTTAATGCTAGTGAAGATGTTCACAAAAAGGGTCTCAACCTTTGCATTCATCGATAATAAATGCTGAATATTTTGTCATTTTGACAATCCCATCCATTTTGGGGGTCTCATTTTATTTATTTTGTCCCTTCCCAGTTCATTTCAAGACTTGGTGACAAGGTACCAATTCATTTCCCCCTATGCATTTTTCTTATTTTAATTTTTTTTCCTTATGTCTTCAAGAAGTTTTCACTTCCACCTGTACAAGTGTGCATCACTTAATGATGGGAATATGTTCTCTGATCCCTGTTGTTATGCAGTTAGGTTGTTAAGTGAACATTCAGCCCAATTGAATGCCTTTGTTGTGTAAACAGACACTCCCTGCCAGACACTTTCTGGCTGAACAGGCTACTGGAGACAGATTGCCTCTTCTTTGCATTAAGAGCCTCTTTATTGTGTACACAGACATTCTACTGCAGGCTATGGGAGATTTGACTGACTCATTAAGAGCCTCTTTGTTGTGCTTTGATCATCATCATATATGTAGTCCGTCATTAAGCAGAAGATAGTTCAATGACGCACCCCTATATTCTGCTCCTGTGGCAGCTATTTTTCTTATCCATGGGTCCTGGGACACATCATCCCCAGGTTGTGTAGGAAGAAAATGGCCATCATCATGAAAAATGAGAAATGCTATGTAGAAGCCACCATTTTTCATGGATTTGGCCTTTCTATTTATTTTTAACCCCACTACCCTGGAATGACACTGGAAGGAAAACAAACACTACTAGGAGACAGCTGCAGAGTGGAGCTCCTGTTGCCACCAATACAGATGGTGAGGAAAACTGCTTATAAAAGTAAGGATTTTTAAAAATGAGTGCAGATGGGGTCTCAAAAATGAATCAGGTTGGTGAGTGGTAATCAGGTGGTATGACTGAGTCATACCATTCAGTCCTCAACCTGTTCATCTCAGAACAAATGGGAAACAACTCAAACGGGCCCCATTCACATCTATTGCCATTTATCGTAAGAATGAGTGCACACTCCTAGTGCTATTATATTACACCAGCCAACACACATTTTGCTTCCTTAAACGTTACACCAATTCCCAATTCTAGTTTTGGAGACACTGCATAGCCTCTTCAGTGAATGGTTCAAGCAGCTTCCTCATGAGGAAGCCTACACTAATGAGGCTATACTATATCTCCAAAACTAGACGTGATAGGGCAAAATGGATGCCATTTTTGGAATCGGCACCCCAAATTCATATCAAACCACCATAAAGTTTGGGAAAAACTTTTCTGACCCTCAATTTTGTAGGCCTGTGTTATTTCCAAATACGAACTGTCAACATTTTTATAAGGTTCTGAACTTAGGGGAAAGTAGTACCTGATCAGTTGAGAGGTAGAGCCAAATCCATTGCCAAGGAGTTAAGGATCTGAGTAGATGCCTGGAATATTTAACTAGCTTGCCACAAATAACGGAATTTCAGAATGATCCAGTGGAAAGAATTATATATTAATATAGCTTCTCTTCGACGTGCTCCCTTATGAAATTTGCTCTAAAGTCACTTGCTGAATACAGCACGAATGCCAAAGTATGACAGACCCACTGCATTATGACTCAAGCACAGACAGGGCCAATTTCATTACTGTACTGCCAGTGCATCTCTAGCGTAGTCCCAGAACAGTCTGTCATTCTTCTAAGCCTCCCCTGAGCTTCTGGGAGGATGCCCCAGGCCTTCTTTTGTTAAGGTTTTTGATATGTTAAAAGCCAGATAAATCATCTTCCCAAGACAAGAATGAATGAAGACGGTAGGTAAAGAGAAACTACTGGATTAAAGGTATGACATGTATATTAGAGTCATCTTGTGTGTATGCTCAGGTATATTGTTGATATGGGGGTTGGCACAATCCACTGAAAATATTCTCCTGCAAGTTCCATTCAAATAAAATTGTCAAAGTACAATGACTGTGATGATTGTGCCCTTGCATATCTCATGTGATCAGTGCAGGATATGTTCTCAGTGGTCTGAAAGAGCAAAATATCCTTTATTATAAAGCACTATGTTCCCACATGCCAACATTTGCTCTTGCTTTTTCTGTATTCTTCTATACTCAGTGCAAGACACTTTTTCCCTTCTATGTGAATGAATGGATCCTGTGACTGAAGACCCAGGTTGGGACAGCTTACCATGTACCAAAAAGACAGCGCTAATAGTTTGATTCTGTGGCAGCTCCAGAGCTGCTGCAGAATCCAGTAGCCCCATTGTGGGGCTACTTTCCTTACCTGGGGGAAGGGGATGAATGTCACCTTCCCCTGAGAAGCCAGTGGCAGCTGCCTGGTGGTGTTCAGGATGTCCCAGCAGCCATTTTCAGGGCTGCGTCAGCCCTGCATTCCAGGCAGCTCAGGATTGGGCTGTAAGTGAAACATGTGATAAAAACTTAATTTTAAACTTATACTTTAAACTTAATTTTAATACAAAAACCTTTGGTCACATGACTTTGTATTGTATTGGCAACCTTCAGTCTCGAAAGACTATGGTATCGCACTCTGAAAGGTGGTTCTGGCACAGCGTCTAGTGTGGCTGAAAAGGCCAATCCGGGAGTGACAATCCCTTCCACACCGGGAGCAAGTGCAGTCTGTCCCTGGTCTGTCTCCCTGGCTATGGGCCTTCCTTCTTTGCCTCTTTGCCTCAGACTGTTGGCAAAGTGTCTCTTCAAACTGGGAAAGGCCATGCTGCACAGCCTGCCTCCAAGCGGGCCGCTCAGAGGCCAGGGTTTCCCACTTGTTGAGGTCCATCCCTAAGGCCTTCAGATCCCTCTTGCAGATGTCCTTGTATCGCAGGTCACATGACTACTTATTGATAAACATATCTTGGAAATGGTTTGTAGGTTCTATTCTTTTTTACAAGCCTTCAAAATCCCACTATAGTTGTCACTGAGTTCCATCTCTACCGGAATCCATAGTTTTAAATTAAACCCACCAGAGTCTCACAGGCAGACCTTAAACATTCCTTATGGTGCTTATTTTGTATATGTAGTAGGTTTTGCGGCAGAAAATCCACAGTGATGTCTGCCCAGATTTCTGTTCCATGTCTTACAACTTGCATGTCATTGACAGTTAGATGTAGGTAGTCAAATTCTGGTTACCCAAGCAACCTCAGTGTTATGTTTCCTAAACAACTAGGATGTTTCCAGGACGAGTCAGAAGAAATACAGTACTAGGGGCGGGGGAAGAGCACTGTTTCAGAGATATTGTTCTATCCACACTTTCCTGGGAGTAAGCCCCATTGACTATAGTGGGAGTTACTTCCAAGTAGACATGCATCGAATTGGACCCTAGTTCCCCTTCATGGCATAATTGTGCTTTATTACTTAAATTTAGATTCTGCTATCTAGTCCAGTGGTTTCTCACACATTTAGCACTGGGACCCACTTTTTAGAAGTGATGTCATGTTTTAGAAGTGATGTCATGACCAGAAATGACATCATTAAGCAGGAAGATTTTTAACAATCCTAAGCTGCAATCCTATCCACACTTACCCAGGAGTACGGTAAGTCCCATTTACTATCATTGTTAAAAGAACATACAGAGTAGCTTGTTTAAGTACAGGTCTAGGTCTGTAATATTTCCCCAAATGCAGTCAGTATGTGGTAGCATCAAGTCTAATATATTAAAAATAAAATATCAAAATGAATGGGGACCCACCTGCACTTAGCTTGGGATCTAACTAGTGGGTTCCCACCCACAGTTTGAGAAACACTGATCTAATCCAAATAACTCTTGTGCCAGCGCTGTTGCATACTCTGGGCTGGCCCAGGATCAGATGGGACTGTTAGTTGCTCCACTTGAGTATGAAAACAGGACCTCCTTCAATTGGACACTCAGCAGCCCCAGATCCTCTGAGGCAAGTGGAGCATCATAGGTCCAAAGTGCCCCACCCATTTAGCCTCAGCTAAATGGCAGGGTCCTGCCAGCCCCAGGAGGGCTCATAAGTGTTGGGAGACCTGCAGTCATACCTGATTCCCCCTTCTTGGGCAGGTTTGCTTCTCCTCCCCTCTGGCTCCCTTCCTAGCTAAGTCAGGTTAGCTTCCTCCTCCAGGGACACTTTGCCATCCCTGTCCTGTTGACTCCCCCTTTCCCCTGGCTGGGTCTCTCTCACCTTGGCTTTTTCTCTTGTCTCCTTCTCCTGCTGGCCTTCTTTCCCTCTGCTCCTCTCTAAAGCTCTCCTTCTGCTCTTTGCTGGCAGCCCTTTTAAAGGGCTGATCCCAGCAGTTGAGCTCTGCTCCTTGAAGACACGATCAGCTGCCAAGCTGACAGCATCTTCTGGGTCCCTGGCAATGATATCAATGCCAAGCATTGGGGGGAAGGTGCCCTTGTCACCCTCCATCAGAGCTCACAGACTCTCAGTGAGATCTCAAGAATCTTGCAGGATCAGTCCAACAGTCTATCAAGCCCAGCATTCTATTTCTACAGGTGTCCAGTCAGAAGGCCACAATCATCCTCCACTGCTTGCCTCCAGCATTTCAGGGCTATGATGACTCTGAACACACTTAGCCATAACAGTAGGCATCCACAGGCATTGGTAGATAGTGGCTGCATCCTATACACATTTTCCTAGGTGTAATTCCCATTGAACCCAATGGGATTTCTGAGTAGTAATGCATAGGATTGTGCCTTTGTTCCCCACAGATTTGGATAATTCCCTTTAAAAGCCACCTTTCTAATGCATTAGCCATCTTGCACCCACAAATTCCCATGAATTTATTTATTTATTACATTCATATTTATTTATTGCATTCATATTCTGTCTTCCCCCACCCCCCCAGCAGATAATTTGAAAGGCCTTATATGGGGTACTCTGGTAGTCACCTATTCAGGTGCTGAACAGGTGTAGACCTGCTTAGCTTCAGTAAAGTAGCTGAATCTTATGCCTTTAGACCATGCTGTAAAAGCTAACTCTGGGTTTTGTAAAGAAGTAGTTTCTTTTGCCTGTCGTGAATCAGGACAGTGAAGTGCCAAAGGAGGGTCTCATAACTATATTGTTGGTGTTCCTACTTTCCAGGAATGATGCATCACTGCTATAACTTGCTGTTACAGATAATAAAGTATCTTGTTTGATTGCATGGGTCCTATGTCCAGAGGCTAGAAAAGTATACCTGTGTCTTGCCATAGCTCCTCCCCACTGGGCCTTGTGCCTGCTTAAGGCTGATTAGTTTCCCTTGTTAAACTCACAAGTGCAGCAAGCAAAAGTCAGAGTCAGGTCCCAGTCCAATAAATGCAGATTGCCAACTCACAGTCCAAAGTCAATATGCCGGGTCACAGTCCAAGTCAGGTCTCCTCCGGGTCAGGTAGCATCTCCCTCTGGGTCAGGGTAGTCTTTGGTCCTTCTGAAGCTGCCTTTTATCCTTGGATGTCTCATAATCCAAAATGCAGCTCAGCTGTGAGCTACCTTGTTAAGTCCAAATTAGGCTCAGCTGAGCCATCTCTTCAGTCCATGTCCATTCAAAGTCCCATCAAGGTCAAATGAAGCTCGTCCATCAGAGGCCCATTGGCCTTGATTGATTACAGCTGTGGAGCCAGCCCTGCCCTTCCCAGAGCTGTCAAACAGCTGTCAAAACATGGGATCACTGTCAACACCACATCATCCACCTGATGATCTTCTGATCTTCCATTACAACCTGTCTGCTGGCTTTGTTTGTTTAAAGGTCAGCCATTCTTCTGTTCCTAGTTTGCACATATCTAATAATCTGAGGCCTTGGTTTCTTTTTCTAAATTTGGCTGAAATCATGCCACTTCCATTTTACTTTTACTTTACCTTTATTGGCATAAACTTCCATTTTACAGTGCTTAATAACTTGGGAGTCTGTGGAACTCCTTGCCACAGGAAGTAGTGACTGCATCTTGTCTAGATGCCTTTAAGAGGGGATTGGACAAATTTCTGGAGGAAATGTTCATCATAGGTTACAAGTCATGGTAGGTAGGTATGTGTGCAAGGTAGAGGTAGGCTGCCTCTGATTGCCAGATGCAAGGGAGGGCACCAGGATGCAGGTTATCTGGTGTGCTCCTTGGGGCATTTGGTGGGCCACTGTGAGATACAGGAAGCTGGACTAGATGGGCCTTTGGCCTGATCCAGCAGGGTTCTTCTTAAGGGAGGGGGAAATGATTTAGAGGTATGGCATAGTGAGGCTGTCCTCCTTTTGCAGAAGAGCAGGAAATGTGCAGGAGCGTGCAGACAGTGTCCTGGCACAGCTGCAGCAAGGAACAATAGAATGCCCTAATGCTTCATTACTAATCTCATATATGCAAGGTTTATGGGTGGGGTTAAAAAAACTTCAGTTCATTCTCCTTGTGCAGTTATTTTTGGACCAAACAGAAGGTTCCATAACGTACCACAAAGTGGAGAATGCAATTATAAATTAAATTGAATCAATTTATATTAAGCTGTTGTTTGTTTATTCCACTATTTATGTCTCATCCATCTGCCAAAACTGCGTACAGGGTATGTACGTAAAGGCTGTATGAAAAATAAGAATCAAGAAGATCAACATAAAAACAAATATTATAAACTAGAGATGTTGCACAAAATCCATTGGGAGAGCTTGAAACATCCAATGTATATAATATCAAGCTACCCTAACTGATTTCTTGCAAGCAGAATCAGGGTGAAGCAAGATCCGTTAGTATGCCAACATGCATCAAGAATCATGACTTGTTTCACCTCAGTCTTGCAAACGGAGTCTGCCACTGTCACCTTCTCTTTCCCCAGTCCTGAAGTATTCCTGGCCTGAAAAGATGCACAGATCATAATTTCTCCACAGGGACTGCTGGGACCTGGAGTCTGAATGCAGCTTCAGTGGACAAAAAATACTCTGATGAGACTCAGAGTGATTTGCACTGTCTTTGCACCACCAATACCTTCCACCAGCCCCAAGGTAAGTACTAGAGGGTGTCTTGGGATGGGGGGAGGCAGTAGTGGTGGGGGCGGATTGGAACATTCAACCCTCACCTCATTCACTGTTTTCCCCACATCCCAAGGCAAATTTCTCAGTTTCTTGGGATGAAACGGGAAGCAGCAGTGAGGCTTGGGAAACTCTGGACACTTTGGGGGAAGCTTTGGACACTTTGTGAGAGAGTAGTCCATTAACTCACAGATCCTCAGGGATTCATCTGAAGTCAACGTTGCAAATCCTGAACCCCTTTTGGGTCAAGCCAAGGGAAGCTTGTACATTTCCACATGCAACCAACTCAGCTGCAGTGGAAAAATACAATTAAATATATTTGAGAAGGGATTTTAGAGATGACTACATTTTAAATATATACATGCATATGTTATGAATATATTAAAATATTCAGTAGGCTGCATAAATAAGCAAGCTTTTCATATTTTTCTCCCATCCAAGGAGGAAGTTTCTTATGTGGATATCTTTAGGCAACAGATCTCAGAGTTCTGAAGCCACAGTCATGAACTTCCTGCTCTGGGTCCCCCACCACATTCACTTCTCACAGTTTTGAACATCTACATCCAGTGGTGGGCAGTCACCTAATCGGAGCCCTGGAATCCACCAGCTGAAACTCTTGGTAGTTATGGGGTAGTTCTGGTGGTAGTTCTGGGAAGAACTGAGGGGAGGGATGCCATGGTTTTCCCAAAAGATTTCCCTAGAACCAATTAATGTTGTATTAATACAAAAAACCCCTCTTTATCTGCCCCCATGGTTTCTCCATTCTCACACTTGCTGTGACTGTATTTCCTACTTTTACTGCAGTCTTTTAGTTCTTATAACTACATTTTAACCCTTGGTTGTGCCTGCTGCTTCCAGCTGATCATAGAATACCAGATGAGATGGACCTTTGATCTGGCAAGAGTTCTTTATTTTAAGATTGGTTTGATAGATCTATAAAAGAACTCTTGCCAGATCAAATTTTAAAATTATGGGGAAGGCCCATATGTATGTGATAGAGTTGCACATGTTTTGTAGGTATTTATTGTTACAGTCAAAGACCAGCAAAAACAAACACACAATACCACCCTACCACAGGCAGAATTTAAGATTTCAACATTAAAATACTTTCAACATTAAAATGCAACATTAAAATACAATAAAATAGCCATCGTAGTATTACAAACAAATAAGAGGGAGTAGCAATTAAAATTTCCTCTCATTATTAATGCCCATTCGGGTTTTGTAAGCAGCAGCCAAAAAACTTGCAGTTGGTCTTAAAAGCTGAGAATTAGCACCTGAAAGAAGTTTCTTGGCCATTTCTGTTTGTGACAAGCCCAAGAACTTTCTGCTCAGGGGAATAATAAACTTATCTCGGATCCCTTGATAAAGTGGGCAATAGCACATGACATGTTCAAGTGTCTCAACCTCCCCTGAACCACAGGGGAACAGAGACGGGGATCTTTCTGAAACAGCCCTCGACAAATGCCGAAGAGCTCTCCACCTAGCTAGGAAGAAAGCTCTCCTCTGCCCAGGAAGCTCTAACAGCAGGGCTTTTTTTGTAATGGAACGCACCGGAACGGTGTGCCGGCACCTTTTTTCCCCCTCCTCTTTTCTCCCTCCTCTCTGCCCCCACCTTTTTTCCCCCCTGCCTGCACCACCCCCCTCTGCACTGCTGGTTAGGGAGGGATTCAAACCTCCAACCTTGTGCTCCACAGCCCAGCACTCTCTCCATTGGGCTATAGGAAAGCCTATTGTCAAAGTGTTCAGAACTAATATATAAGGTCTTCAGCCCAGCTGGTGGCTATCAGTGCCTCAAGTATTAGTTCCAAACACTTTGAGCCTAAGAGCTCTGGTGGCTCAGTGGTTAAACTGTAGGTCTGTGGAGCCAGAGGCTAGGGGTTCAAATCCCACTGAAGAATTTTTTTTTTTTAAGGTGGGAAGGTGCTCCATGGCTGCAAAATATAAAGGTTGGTTGCTAGTTGCCAAAAGGGGGGCCAGATGAGGCTGCAAAACTCCTCAAAGTTCAGTCCCAGGCAGGCTCTTTTTTGACCTTTATTTTTTTTAAGTTCCAGTTAGGACTTAACCCACAGTTAAGCTCCTGGAGTGAGCCCCCTGCTGGAGGCTGTGGGTTAAGTCCTACCTGGGACTTAAAAAAAAAAAGTTCAAAGAAGAGGCTGCCTGGGACTGAACTTTGAGGAGTTTTGCAGCCTCAGCTGGCCCCCCTTTTGGCAACTAGCAACCAACCTTTATATTTTGCAGCCATGGAACACCTTCCCACCTAAAAAAAAAAAATATTCCTCAGTGAGCCAACAGAGCTCTTAGGCTCAAAGTGTTTGGAACTAACACTTGAGGCACTGATGGCCACCAGCTGGGCTCAAGACCTTATATATTTGTTCTGAACACTTTAACTACTGTATAGGCTTTCCTATAGCCCAATAGAGAGAGTTTCCTATAGCCCAATGGAGCACCTCCCCACCTAAAAAAAATGGGGTGTTTCACTCCAGCTGTGGCAGGAGTGCTTTTGCTATCAGGGAGCTCACACGGGATGGATGCGTGCACGCGCGCGTGGTGCACGCGTGTATAAAAAAGGTTTAAAAATAAATAAATAAATAAATAAATAAATAAATAAATAAATAAATAAAATAAAAAGTTGTGAGTTCCTGCACCTATTTTTTTTTTTACAAAAAAAAGCACTGTTTAACAGTGAAAGGTAAGTGGCCAGGGCAGCTATATACCTTGTGTTGTCAGAGGCAAGAAAATCTGGAGATCTGCTGACAACTTCTTTTTGTTCGATGTCCCTCAGTCTCTATTTTATAGTCACTCTTGCCTGAATCAAATCCATTGCCAGAACAATCTCTGGTGAAAACCACAAGTGTCTCAGCTTCGTGTGTACGGCCTTGAGCCAGGTAGACTGAAAATTTAACAATTAAAACCAAAGACGTTAGGCCTTGGGTGTTAAAATTTAGATTGAGCCACAAATAAATGGATGCTAAGACAATCCTGGCCTTGACCTTTAGATATTCGTATTTCCCTTCAGATTATTAGCATTTCTCACACATAATAAGCAGCTACCCTCCTGCTAACTTTAGGAGAGGGTTGCCTTAGGGCTCTCATTTGCACACGCAGCCTCCAAATAATCTGGATTGCTCTGCTCCTTTAATGGTGTCTTTGTTAATGCAAAGAAATCTTCAATCCTGGATTGCTTAGTTGAGATAACTTTTCTCCCTCCACACCCTCAAGGGAGTGAGACCTTTTCCGCCCCATAATAATTTTTCTCTTTGTTTCCAACTGGAGAAATAACTTGCTGGAATCTGGTGTGTGCCACAAGGACTATAAATAATTAAATCTAAAGTCCTCAGTCTGTAGGACGTAAAGGTCAATAAAAGCAGCAGAACCTTGATAAGAAATCCTTGTCGAAAAAGGATGTAAAAATTGTGGAGACCCACTTCCTAACGATTGCAAACTGGGGGAGCGTTAAGACACTTTTCTATTGTGGAAATGTTAGCTGGCAGTCATCTTCCTCCAGAGCCTTGGATGCTAAGTGATGAGGGGAACTCAGGAGACAGCTGCTGACCGTCTTGGGAGCCTTGTCAGAGACTGGGAAGAGTGGCATGAGCCCCTGGGCTAAGTGCTATGGGCAAAGAGCCCTTTGGCCCTTGCCCTTCAGCTCGCGCCTCTGGCAAGCCCTGTGGTGAAATAGTACACACCTGCCAACAAGGAGGAGGAGAACAATCAGTCAATCAGTCCCCAGCAGGTCAGCAGGCTCCACCCCCAGCAGGCTAGTTCCTCAGCTGAGCTTAATGGGCCCTTCCAGGCACTGACTCTCACAAGCATGTTTTGTAGAGTAGACAACACTGGACTAGAATCAGTGTTAGCCAATGTAACGTGTAGCTAGACAGACAGGCACTTCAAAACCAGGGAAAGATGGGCGGTGGTTTGGAGAGCAATGGAAAAACCCTTCACAAGTGTCTGCTTTGTGGAGCAACACTGAGCAACAGCCACATTGGAGGCCATGTTAGAGGCCACCAGAGCATTGGAGGTCACATTGCAGGCCACCAGGGCAACAGCCACATTTGAATGCTTTAGAACTCAAGCCTATGCATGTCTACTCAGAAGTAAATCCCATTATAGTCAATGGGGTTTACTCCCAGGAAAGTGTGGATAGGATTGTAGCCTCATAGGCCCATCCTATGCGTGTCTACTCAGAAGTAAGTCCCACTGAGTTCAATGGGGCTGACTCCCAGGAAAGCATGTATAGGATTGCTGCCTTAGTGAGCACAAAGACGTCAACTCGCAGGCTGAGAACACTGTTGACGACACTCATGACTGTTGATCACACTCATGACGACATGACTGGGGGCATATTTCATTTGCTTCACTTTGTACAGCGCTACTTGCTACCTACAGCTCTCGTATGTATATGCGCAAGCCCACCATTCAGTGTGCTGTAATTTAAACAGGCATATATTAAACGCTACCAAAATGAAATCAGGGTGTTCTCTCTGTGCCTATGCTAGGCATGTGCAAAGCAACCTCTTGAAAACTCTGGCCTTAAATATTAATTTACAGCAAATCCTGCTCCTACTCAGAAGTTTGTCCCATTGAGTTCAGTTGGACTTATTCCCGGCTAAGTGGGCGAAGAATTGCAAGCATCCCTAGAGTGTGAAATCTGTGCTTTCCTCTCTCTACTCAGTGGTGCTGGTGGAGTTAAATGTAAGCGGTGCTCGTTGTTCCGTTATTGCAGCAAATCTTGTAAGTACCCAGGGAAAGAGAGATTAATGGTGTCCTTGTGTATTCTAATGGTGTTTATATACAGAAATAATGAATTACCCACCTCCAGTGAGAGTGTGCAGGCATCCATGACTTGTATTTCTACATTTACTTAGCAACATACATATATACAAGCAGACATTCTGTTTGTGCCAGAGAGGGAAAATGCTGCTGGCTTACAGCCCAATCCTAAAGGCAGCCCCAAAGCAGCTACTACTGCAGCCTGCAGCAGCCCCTGGAGGTCTCCTTGGAGGAAGGGGACTTTCGTCCCCTCCTGCCTCGGTTCCTCCCCCACCCTGCCCTCCCAGGAAGGGGCCTCCCTGTGGCTTCATTACAGGAGATGAATGCCCCACATAGCCTTGAACCCTTGCCATGGAGAGACTTGTGTGTTTGTTTCATATGGCTGCCCTCTTTCAAGTTGCCTGTCCATCTTTCTACCTTTGCTCTGCTGTAGTCAAAAGGAATTCCTTGGTATTGTGTGCTTGCGTGGGTGGGACAAGGGGGATGTGAATTGTGGGTGCAGGGGTTCTTAGCTGCTTCAGTTCCTTTTCTGCTCACCCCATGTTCTGCCAAATCCCAATCCACTGGGCCTTGTGCCTGCTTAAGGCTGATCAGTCCCCCTTGTACAACTCACCAGTGCAGTAAACAAAAGTCAGAGTCCAGTTCCAGTCCACAGATGCCAAGTAAACCAGTCCAATCAATTAGAGTTACCAAATCAGAATCCAGAGCCAATAAGCCAAGTTACAGTCCAAGGTCAGGTTCCAGGTAGGTCAGTCAAATCCGTCAGGGTATCCAAGTCCAAAGCCAAAGTCCAGTCACAATCCACAGTCAGATTCCAAATTCAATAAGCCAAGTCAGTCTCCTCTACTACCTCCAACCTGCACTCCTTCAAAACCCACAAACCTTTTCTGCCTCAGGTGCTCCTTATATCCCTGAGGGCCCTATTGCCTTCCAGTGGCTGCAGCTGTGCAGCAAGCTCTGCTGGATGCCCAGGCCTTACCCTTAAAGGGGCCACTGCTGACACCACATCTACCTCCTCGCCAGTTCTTCCAGATTCCAATACACCCCACCATAGCTCCTGTAGGAGGCAGGGATGCTGTGGCATTCTTGTGTCTTGTCGTGTGCGTGTTTGTGTGGAGTGTCCTTTGAGCATCTCCCCATGGTGGTGGGGGTGCCCGTTGCTGTGTTCCTCATTCCTAGTATCTGGCAGGAGGGTCTCCCCCCAGCAGTGACCATTCATTAACCTTGCACCTGTCTCCACCTCCTGCTCAGTTCACCCTGGTGGTGCTTCTCTGGCTGCTGGGTGGATGTGGTGATTGGCTTCTTGGACATCACCCCAGTGACACACAGTTGTAACCCCAATGACATGTCAATGTCAGGACGCTGCTCCACGGATGACAGACTGTATCGGGGTTTCCATGGATGTTGTTGGTGTTGTTGGGAAGGGATGCACTGGCATGGCATTGCCTGGTTGGGCTTAGGGTACAATGGATGTTGTACCAGCATCCGTGTGACGTCAGTGCGGTGTCCAAATAGGACTGGGCCATAAAAAAAATTTTTCACGCATACAGAATAAACCCTGTTTGTTTGTAGGGAGCTGGTGCAGCTTCGTGACTAAGCATGTGCTGGGAAGTCCTCAGCTGAAATATCTTCTCATTCACAAACTCACTAAAGGGCCACGAGCAAGCCATGTTTCTCTTTCATGTGCAGTGTGCAGTTGGTAATACCGGGCTGCTTGATGGTGCTGTTGTAAGGATTTCAGAGATAATGATGTGAAACATTTGGAGCACTTGAACGGTGTTATAGAAATAGTAAGCATTATTAAACAGCTTCAAGGTTTCTCTAGCCAAAGTGCCCCCTGCACCCCATGGGGGGGATGTCATTTTGTTTGTTTCTGTTTAGCAAGGGGGCACAGGAGCCTGGCCCAGATGACAGTGCCAGTGTGCCCTCCCTCCGCCAACACTTTGCCCAAAGTTACAGCATTGTCTACTTTGTCAAGTCTAGAGTGAGCTAAAAGCTGTCAAAGGAAATTTGGGGCTTCAGTGTGGAAGGCAAGGAAGGTGTGCATTTTGGAAGATGCACACTGTCCACTCACCTTTTTCTCTACCACATATTTGATCGTTCTCCCTGCTGCTGCAGGGCGCCATTTTTTTCAAAGTTCCTTCTTCAGAAGAGAACATTGCTTTCTTTTCCTGCCCTCATCATTATTATACTTTATTTTTTACCCTGCCTTTCTCCCCAAAGGGACTCAAGGCAGCTTACAAAACAAGGTTAAAACAGTTAAAAACATAAATTAAAAGCAGATAAAAACATATCATAAAAACAGTAGTCAGATAAAAACTAGTCAGATAAGAGCATAGGGCAGCAAATTAGAAAATGATCAGGCCTGTGAACAGATGTTAAAAAATGTTAAGAGATGTTAAAAAGGCCAGGAACTCAGAAGACTTGTCTAAACAGAAGGGTCTTCAGGCCTCGCCAGAAAGTTACAAGAGAAGGAGCAGTTCTTAAGTCAAGGGGAAGGGAATTCCATAGCGTTGGTGCCACTACTGAGAAGGCCCTATTTCTTGCCGCCGCCCCATGTACCTCCCTAGGCAGTGGCACTTGTAAAAAGGCCTTATCTGATGACCTAAGAGGACGAGCCGGATTGTACGGGAGTAGGCGATCTCTAAGATACCCTGGCCCAGAGCAGTATAGGGCTTTAAAGGTCAAAACCAGCACCTTGAATTGGGCCCGGAAACGAATGGGCAGCCAGTGTAGCCGCTGGAGAAGCGGACTGACAGAGTCAAACCACATACCTCCAGTACGTGGGCCGCCGCATTTTGCACTAGTTGCAGTTTCCGAACCGTCTTCAAGGGCAGCCCCACATAGAGTGCGTTACAATAATCTAGCCTCGATGTCACCGTGGCATGGATTACCAAAGCAAAAAACGAGTGTCAGCAGGATTGGGAAGTAATACCTCCTCTCTTTACTCTGATGTAGGGTCTCTTGAAGGGGGAGTTCAGAGGGTGGTCACTCAGGGCCCTGCACTTTAGGAGGAACCACTGAATTACCTGGGGTGGCAGATCATTGGGACGACTGCTATTGTGGTGCCACTGCACTGCACCCCCCCCCCATGAACTTACTTTGCCCTCTGCCTGATTCTTGGCAGGCTGCAACACCCAGCAATGCAGAGCAGAGGGGATGAAAGTCAGAAACAGTTGGAGACACAGAAGTTGGGGAGGGAGACAGAAAGAGAAGCAAAGCAGCAGCAACATACACCATTATTGGCAGCAGAAACATTTGCAGGCCCACCATGCTGTTATCATGCTGCCGCTGTTGCCTGCTAATGATGTACATGTCTGGTCTGCTTCTAGCAGCATGCATGTATAGGTGGACTACAATGATAGTAGGAGCCAGGCAACTTTTTTGAACTTGCTTGCCTCTTCCAACCACTTCCCTGACTCTGTTATTCCTTCTCTTTCTTCAGAATCCCTTTCTTGACTGTAGCCTCCCTTTAGCTCTCTTCTTCTCGCCAAGATTATTTTGTCACTATCATCCCGTTTTCCACTCCTCCCTTACCTCATCCTCCTTTATACATTGCAGGTCGCTCTTCTCTAAATCTGGGGAAAATTGAGTGACAATAAGTTCGGTAGTCCCCCCCAATTTTCAGTGATGCCATGGGGTAGGACCCCAAAAATGATTCTCTCCCTGTACAAACATACGTCGGACAGCCTTGTGTCTAGGTACGAAAGAACACTGTGAATTTGGCCTGAGGATGGACACCACCAGAGTGAAGAACAAAGAAACATTTCCTGTAGGGAAAGGAAGGAACAGAAGGAACTTTGAAAAACAATGGTGTGCATCAACTTCATTCATATCCCCCCCTCCCCAGTTGCCAAAATACGACTCGTATATCCCCACTTTTGTAGCCTTTGAATGAGGGAGCAAACTTAGGGGAGCTTTTCACATGAGGTCAGGTCAAGTCACTCATTCCCAGCTCTGACTGTGAAATGAATCATCTCTAGCTGAAGACTCCTGAACTCCACTACAAGACAAAATGAGAAAATTCCTAACCCATAATGTACAGTAAAGAAGAAGCTTTAACCAAACAACTTGCTGTAACTCAAGGCCCATTCCTATTCAATTTTCCAGCGCTGATGCTGCCATGCCAATCCTGTGATAGGGGAGGTCAGTCACAGAAGCCTCCTCAAGATAAGTGAATATTTTGTTCCCTTTCCTCCAGGCTACATTGCAGCTGCATCAGGGCAGGAAAGTTGGTTAGGATCGGTTTAGTTTACCTTAATAGTTTACTTCAAAATCATTCTAACCCAGGGGTGTCCAAACTTTTTGGCAGGAGGGCCACATCATCTCTCTGACACTGTGTTGGGGGCCGGGGGGGAGAGCTAATTTGCATTTCAAATTTGAATAAATTTACATAAATGAATACAATGGAGATGGAACTTCTATGAATGAATGAAGGTCTTGCAATAGCTCATGGCCTATAAAAGGCCTTGCACGAAGTGAGGCTGGCTTTTCCTTTGCTGCCACTGCTGCATCATAGACGTGAAACAACAAGTCGTGGAGGGAGCCCTCATCCCACAGCTCACATGAGAGGTTGAACAGTTGGCCGTCACACTGAGAGCAGTTGCTTTGGGCCAGAACAGGCTCCAGCAAGTCTCCGGATGGCCAGAACTCATTGGAGACTGGGGACTCCCTGCGGGCCAGATTGGGAGTCCTCAAGGGCCACAAGTGGCCCCAAGGCTGGGGTTAGGGTACCCCTGTTCTAACCAGTAGCACAAACACCACAGAAAATGCTCTAAAAACGAACAACATTTCAGCCCTGACATAAATTATTTACAAATAATTGTAAAGTCTTTCTTTTCCATGTTTCCAACAATGCATGGCAAGCCATAAAATGATCTGTTGCAATAATTGTGAAGCATAGCTCATAATCCTTTTTGTCTGATACATAACACTCCACTGAAATAAGTGGAGACAGCTTAAATTATCTATAGTTGGCCACAGAATACATCTTCTGTGCAGAGGAAGGGGAATAGGGCAGCCAGCAGTGTAACTTGATTGGAATCCAGAAGTATTAAAAAACTGCCAAAACAATGTAGTAATTTTTATTATTATTATTTATTGCATTTTTATCCCACCCTTTCTCCAAGGATCTCAGGACAGCATTAATGGTCTCCCTGTCTGCCCATCCCCTCATTTTATCTTTACAACAATTCTGGGAGCTAAAAGGCTTAGAGAGAGTGACTTTCCCCAGGTCATCCTCGTGTCATTCGCCTATCATAGCTGAACAGGGATTTGAACCCAGGTCTTCCTAGTTCAACAGCACAATATGATGCATGTCTACCATGAATACTCAGAAGTAAATTCCACTGAGTTCAATGAGACTTACTCTCAGGTAAGGGTTACCAGATTGCAGCTCAATTCTAACCACACCAAACAGGCTTGGGTTTGTAGCCTCCACACTTGGAAGAATAAAGTTGTGAATTTGAAATGTGTTGAAGGTTTTTAGAAGACAGGCCAATATAAAATCATGGAAGAGATTGACAAACCAGCCATATCCAACCGAAAAAACAATTACAGAAGGCGCATTATAACCTCAAAACAGATTTTTTTTAAAAGTAGGTATAGTGATATTGACAATACTTCCATTTTGATTAATAATTTTGGTGGTGTTCTATATCAGACACTTGGTTTTTTGTGGTTTCCATAACTCTTGTCAGGTGGGCACGTTAAAACCTGCCAAATTAAGGGCGAAAAATGGGAAGACGGCATATGTTTTAAGAATGTGTTTCATTTAGCCATCCTCTCAAAAATGCCTTTTGGTTTACATCAGAGTTTCACTCTGACCCTCTGAGCTGCAGACTGATGAGCAAAAAGTATGTTTAACTTTGTTTCAAGAACTGAGGGCAACAAATTTCAAAATGCATTCGGGAATGCAGGCCCAGCAGAAGCAAGAGAGGTTTCAAAGGGAGGATGGAGAAGGCATTTACTGAATGGTGGAGGCTTTGTGTGTTTGGAATATAAGGCAATGAAAATAATTCACACACTTGTAACAATTGAAGTCCCTGACATGGCATTAAATGTTCAAACTTGCTTTTTTCTCGAAAATAAAAAATAACAGCACTGGATAAAGTTGTGTAAAATATTTTGCACCAGACCCATTTCTGGAGGTGGTCTAGAGAAAAAGTAACTTAAAGGAAAGTTCTATACGAGTATGATAGATACCCAAGAAAGTTGAGACATCCCAACATGCCCCAGGGCAAACCAGGCAAAGTATCCCTGAGCAGTGGGTGTTGCCTGAGGTTGGTTGTTCACAAAAGAGTTTTACTTCTTTGGTTCCCATCAGCGTAGATTCTGATTTAGCTTTAAATCTTTTATTTATTTGGATTATTATGCTGCTCTATTCTAAAAGCACAAGTAATACAACCTGACAAATACTAAAATGCCATCCCCATGCCAGCTTTTTCCTGGCCACGAAAAGTCAGCCAAATACCAAGTTCATACATTAGTTGTTTCTGATCAGGGATGTGCCGAAGTCACTTTGCCCGAGTCTTGAGTCAGTGAACCTGTGACTCAACTTGTCCACAAGTCATAGTGTGCGCCGGTCACACCTGAGCTGCTTATTGAGTCATTTTGACTTGAGTCTGAGTCATTCTGAGAAACAAGTTGAGTCGTGGAAGTGGCAAAATAAAAGAGCAAACAAACAAGCACACACACACACAGGGAGAAAAAACAGAATCACAGGCACACACAGAAGCAAGTCTTGACTCAAGTCTATTCGAGTCATGATTCTTTTCGAAGTCATTGCCATGAGTTGTGAATCAGCCCCAAGTCATTGGCGCATGTGACTCGAGTTTCCCACAAGTTGCAAAAAACCCGCTTTTTCACACAGCTCCCATCCCTGTTTCTGACACTGGTAAGATTCCTCAAAAAGGGATTCTACAGCTGAGAGTTAGCTATGGAGAAAGCCTCACTGCATGCTTCATGTGTGCTCAGACAATCAGTTCGCCATGCACACGTTCAGTCTGGGCAACAGAGAATGTCAGCATAGACTGAAAACTTGTGATTGAAATATGGAGTTGCTTTATTTAGGGCGCAATCCTAACCCTTTATGTCAGTGCTTTCCAGCACTGACTTAAGGGCAATGCAGCTCTGAGGTAAGGGAACAAACATTTCCTTACTTTGAGGAGGCCTCTGTGAGTGACACCCAATTGCAGGATGCTGCACATGTTCCATTGGCACTGCTATGCCAGTGCTGGAAAGCGCTGATTTAAGGGGTTAGGATTGTGCCCTTAGCCTTCTCCCTACACATTGCAGACCATACTATAGAAAGGAACAGCAGAAAAGTAATATCCAGTTTGCAAAGATGGAAATGGCAAGTGGAGAATACATAATAGTCACTGTGATCCAGCAATGGAAATAATGTGGAATGAGGCTTCTGTGCACACATCCTCTTCCATATTAGGAAGAGCCATGTGCACAAACAGATATTGCACAAGTGGTTCCAATTGTAAAATCTGCACTTCTATTCCCAAAGCTTGCTAGTTGGAATCGTGCCAAACAGATGGTCAGCTCTGTCAACTCGGACATTTTTATTTGTCAGCGGTTGTCTGTGCGAGTGCAGAACTATGAGCCAAGCCACACAAACAAAGAACCATGGGGGTGCAAGATGGCAGGAGTGAATTGCCTGTTTGAATGCTCCTCTATTCAGAAAATGCCCTGCACACAGAAAGCTAGCTAGAATAAGCTAGAACAGGGGTGCTCAATAGGTGGATCGCGATCTACCGGTAGATCGCGAGGCAAAATGAGTAGATCGCGGAGTGCCGACCCCCCCCTTCAGGTGCCTCTGGGAGGAAACGCCGGGAGTAAGGCCCATTGTACTCAATGGGGCTTACTCCCAGGTAAGTGTGGCTAGGATTGCAGCCTCACAGCCTAATCCTAGGCATGTCTACTCAGGAGTAAGTCCTGTTATACTCAGTGGGGCTCAAGGTACACCAACATACATTGTACACATAAATGTTATATGTTATGATGGCGCGAACATTGTAAAAAAAACTCTGGTAGATCTCCGGGCCTTGCTGGGTTTCAAAGTAGCTCTCGAGCCAAAAAAGTGTGAGCACCCCTGAGCTAGAACCTTTTTTTCCGTTGTGCTACTTCTTATGTGCAGAATATATTTTACATAGAAGAATCACTCAAATATTTTAGTCTCCTGCAGTTGGAAGACTGTGGTAGAGTCCCACAAGAGCTGTACCACATCATACATCGGACCATGTAGACCAGCAGTATGAGAACAAATACATGTTACCCTTACTATTTGGGTCTAGTGGTGGCTCTGTGTCATTTTTAAAGCAGAAAGAATGGACAGCCTGAACTTCTGCCTTCTCATATTCCTGACAAAGTAGCTTTGTATACTATGAGAATTGGGGACATTCATGAAGCCCATCAAAAAAATCAGTCCAGTTTGTCAGTGAACCAAGGCAGTCATCTCAGATGGCAGACTGCTGTTGGTGCTAGCATCACTGCCTGCTCCACCAACACCTCTCTTGCTTGTTACCAGCAGTGTTTGTTACACACATGTAGCATGCATACACAGGGGAAAAATAATTTGTGTGTAATTCCTGTGTTGTGGTCAGTGACGATGCAGTTTGATAGGACAAGGACAAGGGAAATAAGGGTGAAAGGCACAAAAGAAATGTGGCTTGCCATACATCATCTTGTGACGGCATAAATGGTGCACCACTATTGTGTACCATGGAGCCACCAGTGAAGATATCAGAGGCTTCATGCATGTGCCAAAACCACCTGGATTCTCCATCAGTGCAGAGGGGGCAGTTCATGGGTGGTTTGGGGTAGGATCAGGGTGGGGAGTCAGTCAAACCGGGAAGAGAGTGGTTCAAGGAAAAGAGAAAGTGAATCTCGGCAGCAGTTGTGCACAATAGATCCTAGGGAATAGGATCTGAACCCTCCTCCTTCCCCTTGTACTTAGCAAAATAGCTGGTGTTCAAGGAGACCCATCAGCAACTAGGCAGCATACCAGGAGGTAAGTAAAAAATATTTTATTTACCTCTTGCTGACCATCTGGTTGACCCGCCTTACAATAGTATGCAGCATGGTACAGACTGGTGCAAGATAGGACTGGGTTGCCAATCAATGAGCAAAGCAGAGCAAGGCAGCCATCCTTATTTCCCTAAAGGAAGGGATGTGTTGAAAGACAATCTACAAAGATTAGCTGACCAGTTTGAGCTGGCTTAGTGGCTTTGGTTACGCTCAAAGAGAGAAAAAGAAAAAGGTTTGAAAGGGGGAATTGGGGTGTTAACAGTCTGGGGTGCTGGATGGCATGGTGGTTCTTGGCTGGCAGCTGGAATGGGAATGACTTGACTCAGTGCCACCAGGTTAATGGTTCATAGATCAACAGCTGGTAGGATGGATGGGGGTGGGTGAAGAAAGAACAGAAAGCTATAGTATCCAGGGTTTGTGTAGATGATTTCCCCACAGAATTCAATGGGCTCTTTTGTGGAGTGAGCTACTTATGGGATCCTTCTTTACCAGTTGAAGATCCCTGCTGCATGCTGCCTTTATCACACCTAGTTGAGGATGCAGTGGCCAGTTTGGAGGTCTGTTGGCTTGTTAACAAGCCTCCTTGACTGAACTCAGTAATGGGATTGGTGAGGACTGATAGAGGTGGGAAATCCTCCTTTTGTTTCGCTAAAAGCTTCCCCCCCAAAATCAGGCATTCTTGGGGGGTGGCTATGGTCACAAAGCAAAAACCCTGCTCCACCAGGGTAGTTGCATTTTTGAGACACAAAGCTCTATTTGAATACTGGAACTGGTAAAACTCCATTGGCGGCAGAACTCCATTAGATCAATAAGTAGGTTGTGTGGTTACTTGGCTTTATCACCACGTGGCCTGCCTGGACTGTGGGTCTGAGGCCTCTTGCTATCAGACCAGTACCCGACTTGCTCTATGCTCTCCTGGCAGGCACTCAGAATCTGCAAAGTATACATGCATGTTTCCTACACACTTGGAAATGAAATACTGAAAAAGCATTAACCAGGTAACCAGGTAACCCCCCCCCCCCGCTTACTGGGTATGAAAAAGAAGAGAAGAGGACATGGAAGACATGGAAGTGTCTTCTACTCTCCCATCTTCCTATCTTCTGTGTCTCCCCAGATCACTCAATTCCCTTCTTCCTTTTTAACCCATTTCTGCCCAGCTCACAGGTGTACACACTTGATCCCTATTGCATATATGCAACTTTGGGCAGAAATGACTTAAATCCAGTCAACAAAGGAGGAGAAAGAGGTGCAGCAGCTCTTCACACCCATTGGTATGCCCGCAGATAAAGGGGATCAGCATTTGACACCCCATTTCAGGTGCCAGAAGTTCTTGGGCCAGTTCTGCATAAAACTGCTACAGGGAGATAGAAGATCAGCAAAGAATAGGAGCTACTAGAGCAGGGGTGCCCAAACCCCAGACCAGGGGCCATTCGCAGCCCTCAGGGACTCCCAATCCGGCCCATGCGGAGTCTCCAATGAGCTTCTGGCCCTCTGGGGACTTGCTGGAGCCCGTGCTGTCCCGACGCAACTGCTCTCAGCATGAGGGCGACTGTTCGACCTCTTGCGTGAGCTGAGGGCCGAGGGATCACATCTGTGAAGCAGCAGTGGCAGCAAAGGAAAGGTCGGCCTTGAGCTATTGCAAGACCTTCATTCATTCATATAAGTTCCATCTCTAATATATTCATTGATGTAAATTTAATTCACATTTTAAATGTAAATTAATTCTTTTTTCCTGGCCTTCGACACAGTGTCAGAGATATGATGTGGCCCTCCTGCCAAAAGGTTTGGAGTCCCCTGTACTAGAGGAAGACAGGAGTTCTGAATAGTGTGTTATAACCAAAGAACTGTCTTTCTTCTTTTTAGGCTGGAAAAAAATTAAGACCCTAGGGACAAGCCCTCCAGGCTTACAATAAAAAATTGAGATGAGACGTAAAGAGATTTTTAGACTCTTGCATTTTCCTTTGTAATGTCAGCAATCCAAATGACTGTTTTTGCACAATCTGCTGGAGGTTTTCTATGCACTTTGGTTGTCATTTACCTCTTTCCAATCACGGGGATTGGATTTGCCTTGGATTTGCAATGATGTTGCATGTGTTTTGCTTTCATGTAGTGGTGAAAGAGTTTTGATAAGTGTGTTTTTGATGCCTCAACTTCACACACAGATGAATTTTTATGCAGCGGTGCCAGAAACAACAAAGTATTGCTTACATACAGTATGTTGTCTGGCTTTCAAACAGTTCAATCAGCTCCGCACTGGAATATGCCAAAGTCTCCTTTGCACTAGGTTTGCAACAGAAATAGCCTCTTCTATTCAAATGTGCTGATGAAAGATTGAAGAAAAGTATCTGAACAATGAAACCAAACACCAAGTGGGTCCAGAGACTGAGGGCCCAATCCTATCCAACATTCCAGCACTGGTGCAGCTGCAATGTAGCTCCAAGGTAAGGGAACAAATGTTCCCTAACATTGAGGAGGCCTCTGTGACTGCCTCTCCACCACAGGATGCAGCGCATGCCTCATTGGCATGGTTGCACCAGCACTGGAAAATTGGATTGGGCCCTGAAACTGCCATTTTAGGTTACATCCAGATGTTATTGGCTTGAACTCTTGGAATAATTCCTAAACTATACTGGCAATTTGTATAGGTGAAAGTGTTCAGTAACATTGAGACATATTATTATCAGGTGCTTTGATGTTTTTTAGGAAAAGCGGTATCTAAATCTTTTAATTACATAAACAACACTGTAAGAGAAAATTGCTTGCCATATAACATTAAACAGTGTGCCATATATTTTATGCAGGCTAATGTTTTTTATGGGTCTGATCCCCTTTTTGATTGCTGGTAGTTTTATGAGTTTTCTCTTTGTCTTTTAATGTGATGTTTTAATGCTGCTAGGTGAGATTTCCCTGAATGGGGTGCTTGGATTTGCCTAATGGGTCTCTTATCAACTCCTAAAGGTCAATTGCTATGACCTAAAGGACAGTGTTGGCATCCTTCAGTCTTGGAAGACTATGGTGTCACGCTCTGAATGGTGGTTCTGGAACAGAGTGTCCTCTCCAGTGTGCGAAGCCTGGGTAAAGTAGGTATGGAGGATAGGCTGTTACCCATGCAGCAAATCCCCCCTCTCCACGTCGCTGAAATGGTCCAATGGAAAGGCAGAGGCCAATACGGTTGGTTCCAGTGGCGTCGCAGGAGTTGCCAGAACGTGACTGTGTTCAGCCATGAACTGCCTCAGGGACTCCAGCTCCGGATTTTGCCTCGAGGTTGACTCCTGAAGCCTTTTCCATAACTGGATGTAGCCACAAGGCAGTGGAGGTTTGGGATCAGAGTTTTCCTTCTCTCAGATGAGCTGCCTTCCCAGGCTGATGAGTCCCATCTACCCGGTGTCTGTTTAGTCGCCTCTTACGACAAGTACAGCCAAACTGAGGGCCTATTCTTATCCCCAGCCCCCAGGACAATGCTCAGCCTAAAGGACAATAACTATGCTAAATTGCCCTGGCTGGGTGGGAACTGGCCCTTCCTAGGTTCTTACTCTCCTACTTCAGTTCTCTGGGGCTGGACTGTTTTTTTAACCTCAAGCTGGTTTTTTATTTGAGTTTAAACTGCACTGGTTTAAGAGTTTTTTTTGGCTTGGCAGAACTTACACACTAAGGTTTAAATCCTGTTTAGCCCTGCTAAAATCCTGCTTTTATTAAGTGTGCACCTTTATTTATTTATTTATTTATTTATTCATTTATTCATTTATTCATTTATTTATTTGTTGCTCTCACCTAGATTCTGTGTCCTAATTTACTGAACCTTTAGATTATTTTTTAACTTAGATTAACTTTAACTTGGGTTAAGTATAGAATTAATTTAAACAAAGTAGAAAAACTTGCTTTCCACTTTATCCTCCTCTGTTTTATTTATTTTTCCAAGTGCCTGTACCTTGGGCTCTTACTCACAAGTAGCACTCTGTTCGTGCTCAGAGTAGACCTCTGTACACACTTACGTATTTATTTTTATTGCCCTCACCTAGCTCCTATGCCCCAACTTGCTGGACCTTAGAAGGAGAGAACTTAATCCCTCCCTCAGGTTAGATTAGGTGCTAACTTAGGTAAAGCTTAGGTAAAGCTAAGCTAAAGGTAAAGTTAAATTTCAGTGTTGATCTAAGGTTGATTTAAGGTTAGAAGACAAAGAGTTAGAAAGAGTACACTTACCTTCTCCTTCTCTTCCTCCTCTCCTCTTCACAACTCAGGGAGTCTTCCCTCTCCTTCTCCAAAACTCAGAGGTCCACTTGCCTTCCCCTTTAGCACAGATGCTAAACTTGTGGTGCCTTACCTGGCACTTTGTTCCTGAGGCACTTGGTGTCCCAGAGGCCACACGCGCTTCTGCAGGTAGGGGGTGTATGAGTTTATGGAGATCATGTATGTGATCTAGTGCAAGGACTATATAAATGCAAAGTGGTGTTATTCATCTAAAGTTGTGGTCCTAATTTGAACACTGACGTTTTCCAAAGTTCTTTGGAAAATCAGTCTTTGCTCTTTCAGTATTAATGACTTTATAAAACAGTTTTGAAGTCCACAAGTGCCTAGATGGAGAAAGGATTACATAATTGCTACATTTATTATATGCATAAACTTATCCATAAGTGTAACAGTGGTGTTTTCCAATTGTTGTATGAAAGATTTTGATGGATAACATTTTTCCTCCTTTAACAAATTTATTTTCTTTGATGAGATGAGAGATTACACTCCTTTCAACTTGGATTTTATGATATGCTAACAGGCCAAAGTGCTGAAGAACCCCACTGTGTAAACTATTACCAGCTGTTCATGTTGCTTGTCTACAAGGTTAAAATGAGTGTGACCGAGGGACATGCTCTTGTTAAACGCAATGTACTCTATGGAATCACCTTTTGAGTAACAGCTACAGTCATCTTTTTTTAAGCTAAATTTTAGATCCACTACATGAGTTATAGTAACAGCTTAATAGAGGGGTCATCACATGCTCACTGCTTATGTAGGCCAAACTCATGTCTTATGAATAGTCCTACAATTGCTTCATGAATATTCAACAACAATGACAGTAAACCAGAGCCGACTGCATTTATAGCCTGCAAGCACAGTTAGAACCATTCTTGCTTGTAGTGTTGGGAAATAATTAAAAAATGAATGAATATCAGAACAAAGCAACTATCCAACTTAAGCATGAAACAAACTAAATTGTTGAGTCAACAATAAGTCAACAGCAACACTAATCAGGTCACCAAATGAAGCAAAATCTGAAATGTATTTTTTGGCACACCCCTAGTCATTCCCTTTTCCAGCATGGCATGAACTCACTTTGCATGGCTGACACTTTGTCACCACCATGTGTGGCTTGCAGTACAATCAGTATGGAGATAAACACTTAAGCATATTTTCATATGAAGCAGTCCTCCAGCAGAGACAGCTTTACACCTCCAAGTAGCAGCTGTATCATGTGCAATGGTCATTGATCATCACAGAGCCAATCTTTTGAACATAAATGCAGTAGAGCCACTAGGGCATTGCAGAAGCCAGCGTGTCACCCCCATGATAGACCTCCTCCCATGCAATAGGGAAGACAATGACTCCAGGCAGTGGGTGTGGTGATGTGTCATGGCTCCACCCCTCATCACTGACCCAAACCCACATCATTGCCCCGCCCCCACAGCATTAAAATTGCACCTTTACATTACAATATCATACACACACCCTAAATGTATGCACTTATGTATTTATTTCTGTAAAAATGAACAGGAACAAATATACAAACACTTACTGAACATCTTAACCTATTTAAAATGAGGAGGAACAAATAAAATACACAAACAGTGCAACACTTGGTGAACAGCTCCAGACACGTCACTATGGTTTGATCATTGGGTAAGAGAGCTCATTGTGTCACCACCTTGATGGACCTCCTCCTGTACCATACCAGACCATACAGAATAAATTACGATGTGATGCCACGGGCTACTCGATTCTGCGGCAGCTCTTGAGCTGGCGCAGAATTGGAAAGACCCTTGTTAGGCCATGCAGCCTGACATGGAGCTCAGGATCCAGTGCAGCCAAGCTCCACCAGTCCTGCCCTCTTCCCATCCTGCTCCCTCCTGCTCTCTCTCCACCCCATCCCCTGCTCCCGAATGCCGTCTCCCCCCACACCCCGACTCACCTCTCCACCACTGGCATCCCACCAGCACTAACTCTTGCAAATGTGCTTTACGGCATGTTTGTGACAGTGTGTGCCGGCGGTAAGCTGGTGCACGGAGCTCAGAATTGGGCTCTAAGAATTCTAGTATGAGCTCTGATACATTGAAATTAGAGCTGACTCATACTAACACCTCACTGGTTCCCTGCTGTGTCATAATAACACCTCACTGGCTCTCAGAACAATCAGTCCCATTTGTCAGTTTGAGTTAAAGAAATCTACTTTCTGTTACATAAGGCAGTTGTGATTTCTAGTTTTTTGACTGACTTGTGATAGAATGCAGATATTTGTTTAATTGCATTCTGCAAGAATTATGCATCGAATGATATAGAACATGATGGTATTCAAAAATACCAAGATTTTAGCAATTTTGGTCAGTAGTGGTGTCACCTACCCCCCCATTGGTGAGGCGCAATGGGATAAATATCCCCTTATCTCAAGTAGGCACCAGACTCCTCCTAACCTGTGCTGGATACAGTGCAGGACAAATGGCCTGGTTGTGCCAGTGTAGGTTAGGATCTGGTTGCTCATTGTTGAATCAATTCGTCTAAAGCAGTGGTTCTAAAACTTCTACATGGAAGTTGGGAATCCTGTAAGTATTTGCGGGGGGAGGCAACTGTGATGGCACCACAGTGATGGCACCGCCACAGTGACAAAGTGGTTTCGTAACGAGCTGGGGAGTAGCACTGGCCATCTGGAGGGTGCGGGGGGGCGGGCTTGCAGCTCCCTCTGTGGGTCTTCCTATTGCTCAGAAAGACTCCCTGATCCAATCACGATCCAGTTCCGGTTTGTGATGGCCTGTGCTACCTCCGGATGGCCAGTGCTATCCTCCCACAGGTACATTACAAAACCCCTTTGCCGCCATGTCGGTGTGATTGCTGTGGCACTATTGCTGGCATCATTGCTTTTTCACATCCCTTAAGGGGCATGACCTGCTTCTCATTTCCTGGCAAGTCATGACCCACAATTCAAGAAACGCTGGTCTAAAGTACTCACCAACTTTCCCTATTTAACCGGTACAATCCTTTTTTTCACTGTGTATTTCTGTGTTGGTGATGTATACCAAATACATCCTTCCAAATATATTTACGTACATAAAGCACCTTGCCAGATTCTGTCCTTTGCAATTATCTGGGATATTATCCACACTTAGTTTTGAAGTGTTGAAATATAAGAGAGTTAGATTTTGCATGACACCCTGAAACACAGGCACATATGTAGTAACCCTCATTTAAAATCTTGTTACCTAGGAGATGGGGAAAATGCCCTTTTTGGAGTGAATTATTTCCAGAATTCCTTTATGCTGTAGTGCCAACCACTATATCCAATGAATTGCTCACAAGCTTATGTTGAATCTCTGCTTTGTTGTGCAATGTAAAACAAGTATACTAGTTGGCAACCTTCAGTCTCGAAAGACTATGGTATCGCACTCTGAATGGTGGTTCTGGAACAGCGTCTAGTGTGGCTGAAAAGGCCGATTCGGGAGTGACAATCCCTTCCACACTGGGAGCAAGTACAGTCTGTCCCTGGTCTGTCTCCCTGGCTATGGGCCTTCCTTCTTTGCCTCTTAGCCTCAGTCTGTTGGCCAAGTGTCTCTTCAAACTGGGAAAGGCCATGTTGCATAGCCTGCCTCCAAGCGGGCTGCTCAGAGGCCAAGGTTTCCCACCTGTTGAGGTCCACTCCTAAGGCCTTCAGATCCCTCTTGCAGATGTCCTTGTATCGCAGCTGTGGTCTACCTGTAGGGCGCTTTCCTTGCATGAGTTCTCCATAGAGGAGATCCTTTGGGATCCGGCCATCATCCATTCTCACGACATGCTCATGGAAAATAAGTATATTGATTGAATATCACATTCACAAATGTTAAAGGCTGTGTTGGTCCAGACCAAAGTGAAATACAAGACATTCAGGGTAATAATAAGGGTAGTGGTAATACTACCACTATTAATAATGGTAACAATTATTAATAATAATTAATAATTAATTAATTAATTAATAATAATTAATAATTAATTAATAATAATTAATAATGGTAATAATAAGTTGCAGGCAAATGATGGTGAAGGAGAAAGACAGAAAGAATCTAGAGTTTGTAGGGGCTTAGATCTAAAGTCTGACGCAAGGTAGAGATCTTCAAAGAAGAGGATAGATTTTATTACTGAGCAAGTCTTTCAACAGCTAGAAATATCCTTTTTCAAGGGGCTGCTTTTACTCATTAACAAAAGGAGATCTTCATGCAGTGCCTGTTTTCTGGGAAGTAAGTCCCACAGTGTTCAATGAGGGTTACTCCCAATTTAAATATGTATAGGTTTGTGGTGTGAGGCCCCCAATCCTAACCATGTGTTCCACTGGCGGAAGTGTCAGCCCAGCAGCCTACATGATGCAGCAGTAGCACATGCAACCAGGTTTCCAGCGCACATGACTGGTGGCCATGTGTGTGGGCCAGCAGAGAGGCCTCTTTTAGGCAGTGCTAGAAAGTTGGTGGTGGGTAGTGGGAGGAATAGAATGGAGAGGGGGAGGAATCAGGAAGTGTCTGGGTGGGGAGGCAGGATGAGGGAGGGAGAGTGTGGATACTGGCAACAGCAATTTGCACCAGTATCCTAGCCTGACCTTCCCCCATTCCCTTTACTTCCCCCCATTCAATTTACTCTCTTTGGTTCTATGCCAGCAAAATGGCTGGCACAGATCTGAGGAAACCCATTGGGGAGGAAAGCAACTTGCCTGAGGATGAGGGAACAAATGTTCCCTTACCTTGAGGTGAACTCCACAACTGCCCCCCCCCAGGACTTAGTGCATGCTCCATTGTCACAGCCACATTGGTGCAGGCTTTTAAGTTAAGATTCTCCGTTAGTCAAATGGTTCAAACTTCTGTGAGACGGAGGGCTTATGAGAAGTGTTGGACTATCAATTATGTAATATAATTTATCCGGGGATAGTTCCCCTCTTCACACACACGATACACAAAGCTCTCCACATCACTGTAGTGTTGCTGCTAGAAATGCCAAGTTTCAGTGTGATTTTTTTTATAGCCTACCAAAGAAACAAATTATTATGCACTACAAAACAGAACTGGCATTTTAAATTTAAAACAGATGACATCAGCATTACACATGGAACCAGACTCCATCAAATCATATGCCACCTCATAAATATTCAAGCTGGTGGGGCAAAAGGAATGTAAAGTGCATTGCTGGCCAACAGGGTTCTCTGGGGGGCTGGAAGTAGGGGGAGGTTCTTTTCAAAAAGGATTTAAGCGCTGCAAGCATGCAGTCCATTTTGAGCACCCCATGGGGAGTCAACTCCACATTGTTTGCAGATTTCTTTAGGAGTCTGTATTGCACTGTGGGTGGATTAGGAGCATCAGAGCCTAGAGCCTGAGTGAACGCAACCTGCGAGAGGGTTTTCTAGAAATGACTACTTAATGGAATCCAAGACACTGTATGAAAACATTAGGAAAGGCTGGGGCGGGGTGGAAAGACTAAAAAAGACTCTTGGGACAGGAACTGATTGATATATATAAAATGGCAGGAGACTGGGAACATCCAAGTAGGGAAAACTCGTTTATCCTTTGACACAAATAACAAAACTCCACTAAATTAATGTACAGCTTATTTTGGACAGTCCCCTTTCACATGGTTTGGCCTCTGCCTTTCCATTGGACCATTTCAGCGACGTGGAGAGGGGGGATTTGCTGCATGGGTAACAGCCTATCCTCCATACCTACTTTACCCAGGCTTCGCGCACTGGAGAGGACACTCTGTTCCAGAACCACCATTCAGAGCATGACACCATAGTCTTCCGAGACTGAAGGATGCCAACTGTCTTTCACATGGTTAACTGGGGGCAAAACTATAATGGAGATTAAAAGAAGAGGTCTTTGAAGATTTGCAGCCCAACTGCATGTATCCTTATTCAGAAGTAACAACACAATCCTATGCAAGTCTTCTCAACAGCAAATCCAACTGAATTCAATGGAATTTACTCCCAAACAAGTGGGCATAGGATTCCAGACTTACAGCCCTATCCTAAGCTCCTCCCCCAATGCAGCTAAAATGCTGCATCCTGCCGGTGGTGGTGGTGGTGGTGGGGTTTGACAGTTCCAGAGATCTTTTTCTGGGTAAGGGAACATTCTATTTTCCCTTATCCATGTGTGAGCCTCCACAGCATGGAGGGTTTTACTTGGACCTGTGCCAGTGAAATGGCAGTCACCATTGCTGCTGAATTTGCCCCCTTCCCAGATCTGACCTGCCTCCCTGCCCCTGTCACTGTCCCCTTCTGCCCTCTCCCTGCCGTGCCCCCCCCATCCAAATTATCTGGGTCAGTAGGCAGCTCCAGCACCGTTGCTGGGCACAAGACTGCTGAGGCCTCCCTTCTAGTGCCTAGCAGCACGTAACTTTGCGCACTGCTGGAGGCTCTTTTGCGACTGTGATAAGGTGGTCAATCATTCCACGAGCATTACTGCCCAATAGGGCAGTAATTGGGTTGTTAATCCCTCTTAATGCAATGGGATTTCTTTTCAAGTATGTCACTGAATAAGCTTGAGTCAGACCATTGGTCCATGTAGCTGGTCTACTCTGCCTGGTAGCCACTCTCTAGGGTTTTGGTACCACCCTTGCCTGCTACCCTATCCATTTAACTGAAGATGCCAGGGATTGAACCCAGGACCTTTTTGGTGCAAAGCACCTCTCAGATGTGGCCCTCCTCACAGATTTAAGTACAGTTTTATTTAGGAAAGGAATGAAGGGTACAAAGAGAAAGAAGCATCTATTGCTTTCATTTGGAGATTTTTTTAACCACTAAAAATTAGCACATGTGAGGGCTGCCACAGAGATCAGAACTGCAACAGGCCAATGGGCCAAAGTAGTAGAATCAGAGGTTAGAGTTGGAAGGGATCTTGGAGGTCATTAGTCCAGCCCCCTGCTCAGTGCAGGTAACTATGACAGCATCTCTAACAGGTGGTTGTCCAGCTTTTGTTTGAAAACCTCCAACAAGAGAGTACCCACTGCCTCCTGCCCTCCAGCATGGTTTCAGGCCAATTTATTATCCCCTGCGTGCACTATTTCCTTTAAAGAAACCAGACATGGAAGAAGAAATAATACCATTAGGGGCACACCTAGTATGAGCCTAATGGGGAAAGGGTTCTTAGGGATGTGGTGAGTAGCTCAATGAAAACGTCAACCTGGTGCCCCCTTGTTGTGAAGAAGGCAAATTCCATGCTAAGGATCATTAGGAGAGGAAGTGAAAATGCAGCTGTTAATAATATATTGCCCTTATACGGATATATAGTGCAGCCACATCTGAAATACTGTGTTCAGTTCTGACTTCCACCTCTCAAAAAATGATATTGTGAAGATGGAAAAGGTGCAGAAGAGGGCAACCAACACGATCAGGGTTGGAGCACCTGAGGAAAGGTCATCATATTTGGGGCTTTGTTGTTTAGAAAACAAGGTGAGCAAGCCGGAGGCAGGGACATATGGTGGATGAGGAGGCTGGTGAGGCAGAACTTCCCCACTGGATCTCTTCAAGAAGTGCGGCTGCCGTTTGAGGCACCCCAGCACCCACAACCCGTGTGCTTGCACGAGGGTGCTTGTGTGCCTCACACAGCAGCGGCACTTCTCAAAGGGCTCCAGTGTGGAGGCTCTGCCTCACCTGCCTCCCCAACCACCAAACGTCCCTGTCATGCCTGACACTTAAAAAATCATGCATGGGTAGAGAAAGTGGAGGGAGAGAAGTTCTTCTCCCTCTCTCATAAAACTAGAATCAGGGGTTATAAAACTGATTTGGTCAGAGATTCTGAAGGGACAAAGGGAAGTACTTCTTTACACAGCTCATAAATAAGATATGGAATGAACTACTGTAAGAAGTGGTGATGACCACTAAGTTAGATGACTTTAAAAGGGGACAAGACAAAATTCACAGAGGATAGTTCTAGGACTATCACTGGATTCAGATGCAGTGTTCCTCTGAATACCAGTGACAGAGGAGCAATGGCAGGTGATGGGTTATGCCTTGATCTCCTGCTTGTGGGCTTCCCAGAGGCAGCCTGGGGGGGGGGCACAGTGGGAAATATAATGCTGGCTAGAAGGTTCTGGCAGACCTCCTCTTATGTTCTTAGGCTATAGATATAAATTAGAAGTTTGTGGTGCCCAAGCAGATTGTATCAAGCTTTGAGAAAGGGCCTATAGATTGGCAGCTGCTATTAGAACCAGCCATCTGTTATTGCTGAATGCCTCATTATTCAACTGAGTGCTGAAAGAAGCTGGATCTTCCGTTTCACTATATACTGCCTAGAATTTTTCTAACCTTGAGTATCCCTCCTCTCTTTAATTTGCTATGAGTTCATCAAATGTTTTGCCGAGATTGTTGAAGGTAGAGGAGGAAATGAGCTCAGACAAGTCTCACCGCAGCATTGCTTGCCACTAGTTGTATGAACTACGGGGGGAAATGAACTCATTGCACAGAGATATACCAAAAGTGTGTGTGTGTGTGTGTGTGTGTGTTTTAAATGAAATGCTGTGTTTTGTTTTGTGCTCAGCAGAGAGCCTTTCCTGAACATTTCCAAAGCCTTCCATAATGAGAGAGAGATGTTACAATAATGAAAACACTGTGAATGTTTGCACTGAATCCCCCCAAATCTTGGAGGGCGGACACTTTTGGCTGCTTGTGCTCAGGAAAAATGGGCTGGAAAGTGCAGGGCATTCCTGCAACAGACTTTGTGGATTTTAATGAGGATTTCCTTGGCTCCTTATAAGATTTGTGGAAATCCTACCCTGCCAGGAACTGAGGGTGTTCAGGTGGAGGAGGAGATGCACGGGACTCTCTCTGTGTGTCTGTGCTGCGTGCACTCAAGTCAAAAAGCGGTTCTGTGCAGACTGTTGAGATCTGAATATCTCTATGGTTTAAAAACAAAACCCCTCCCTGTCAGAAGGGACACTCTGCTTCAACCGCGAGTTGCCCTGGAACGAAAGGAAAGTACACTCTGGCCTCTGCCATTAGACAGAGGATAAAGACTTGTCCTTGCTCCTTTGTAAAGTGTGCTTACATGCGTAAAGTTACGTGAGTAGTGTCTGGAGGTGCACTCACTTCATTCTGCTTAAATTATTTATTTATTTACAAGCAATATTATCTATTTTTTAGTTGTTAACAAAAAAAATTGATCAAAAAAAAGTGATCTATTGCTCTTAATGAAGCAGCCCATATGAATTAATGAATGCTCTCCTTCCTTTCCCATTTCTCCCCAGAAAAATAAATTTTAAAAAAACAAAACATAAAATTCTTTATTAGGGGAATCTACTAAGACATTTATTTCTATTTACGGATGCTTGAAAAGTGCAGAAGCTCAGCTCCTTGCAAACTGCAGAAGCTGAGTTCTTTGTAAGGCAATTAGCTCCTGTGGTTTACAAAATATCTGGTAATTGCTCTGCAAAGACTTCAGCTCCTGCAGGTTGCAAAATAGCTGCAGAGCTCTTTTGCAGAGCAATTAGCAGCTGATGTCTGAATAGCCTCAGGGCTTGAGGCAATTAGTTATCTTGCCCTTACCTGTGTTTACATTGGAGGCTCTGCTCAGCACTTCAGGACCCACCAGAAATCAGGTCTTGACCCACCAAGTGGGACCCAACCCGCAGTTTTGGAAACACTGCTCTAGAGGATTTTTCAAAAGACAAAACCCAGTACCAGGGAATTGGGTGCAGATTCCTCCCAAAGTGTGTAATGGAAAGAGGTGCAATGTAAACAGTAAGCCTGAGTTCCTGTTCTAGGTAATACTCTCTTAGAGTATTCCAAACATCTGAGAGACACTTACAGATAAGTATGTGAAGGTTGCCTGATGGCAGAATTTTCAAATACATACATCAAGTAGTACAATCGGAGAAGTATCCATGAAGTCACCAAAGCAACCTTTTGTTCAAGGCAGCAGTATATGCTGGAGGTAGCTAGATTAAATTTAGTACATGTGCCTTCTAAAAATGGGAACCTGCCAACAGGCACATCTAAAAATAAGACAATGAAATGCAGCATTTGGAAAATACATGCATTTCTTGAAAAGAACTTATAGTAGCCAGAATGAAAAAAACAAACAAAAAACCCCACAGCTGCTTTGCATACCCTTACCAAGAGAAAGGCAGAATGGAAATCAAATAAATAAATAAATAAATATTTTATTTGAATATCTATACACAAAGGAAGATTAACCTTAAAACAAGCAGCTAAGGAAGTCTGTCAGTTTCCAGAAAAATTTCCGAAAAATGCTCAGACAGTCAGTGCTGATACTGCTGCCTTGCTTTGGTGACTTCATGGATACTTCTCCGATGTATTTGCAAAAAGCTTTCTGAAAGCACGCAGAGCTGTACTCTTCCAGAACACCAGCACTGAAGCCAGAGCAGACCTGCACAAACAGGACACACAGCAGCAGGACATGGAGTGTCCACCAAGTCAGGTAGATCGGCGGGGTGGGGGGTGGAACAGAACGGGGTGGGGGAGGGTGGAATGGGGCAAGGCAGAATACAGTGTGGCAGAGTTGGGGGTGGCACTTACACTGGATGCTATACCCCCCAATAGCAGCCAGTATGCCCTCTTTCCCCCTACGGACTTGTGTCAGCTAAGCAGCTGGTGCAAGTCCAAGGAGACCGATTGCCAGTCAAAGGGCTTATGTAGAGGTAAGGGAAAATATTTTCCTTTACCTCTACCACGTCTTCTGATCTCCCTCCCCCCCAGATGCAGTGCAATCCTCCTTGGCATGACTGCATCAGTGGAAGGGGGATTGGATTGTTAATTTTATTGGCTTTACTAAACAGCAGCGTGGGGTACCTTAATTATTAAATTTGCTTTCATTGCCTCTTCCCCTGTTAATGCATTTTTCACAGGGACACAGGAAGCAAAATATGCTTCCCTAAATATGCTCATCACAAGAAGAAACTAAACATGTTGCAGGAGATGCATGGGTGTGTCTTCCAATATCTTTTTCTTTTGCAGAAAGCAGCAGCTGTGGGGTGGGGGGCGCACTGGGGAAGCGATGCCTAACTCTTTTGTCCCATGCCACTACCCCAATCCAAACTGCTGCCCTGAAGCTAATGTGGATGGGAAAACATTCAGGCACAATATGGGAGTCTTTATATTTTCCCCTGCACAGACAACGGTAGCCTTTGGTGGAACATTTGGATGGGGTGATGGTACAGTTAGATCCCCTCCTCCAGAATGTTGAAACAGATCAAAATTGCCTCCCTGCTGCTTTCTGCAAAAGAAAAATCTCTGAAGAGGTGCATTCACACATCTCCCGTGTCACATTCAGTTCGACTCTCATTCCTGCAAAACCGTCAGCAATCAACTGATTGACAGCTGCGGGCCACTGCTCTGCTTTTTAAAATCAACTTTCCATTTTAATTAACGTCTGTGTTAATATCTTTCTCTCCTTTGCCATTTCTACAGCGAATACCACCGTTAATGTAAACATCCTATTTAATTCATCGACAAGACGCTTCATATTTTACGTAAGATTTAATTATGCCCCCAGTCACTCATTCTTAGAAAGAGAAAGAGAATGGAAATGCGCTATAATTAGGCTTGCTTATTTCATTTTTGTTCTCCAAGATGAAACTGCCAGAACTATTACTGACATTTTTTCTCTCTGAAATAAACAATATGAGATGAATTAGCTAATTGTTCTTTTCTCACTGTAAAAAATCTGCATTTTGCTTTGCTTTCCAAAGACGAAATATTTGGTCCCAATAAATATTCTTTAGAGTTTTAATGCTGTAACTGGTTAGATCAGTGAATTGACTTCTATACTAAACAGACTCTATAACTGGTCACATGTTGTCCACATTGCTGCATTCTGTGACTGGCAAGGATGTTTCATATCTTCACAGGAGGTTGAACAAGAGGATCAGCCACTTCCAGAATAGTTCTAGTTTAACCAGCTGTTCTAGAAATATCTCAGGGCACAAACAGTGATTTGTTCATTCTTACATTATACGCCAAGGATATATTCTGTTACTTTCAGGGATTCCGTTCAGGAGCAAACAACCCAATCCTATGGGCCTTTTGCAACAGCAGGACAAGTGTGCAAAAGGCCCAGTGACTGTGCAAAGATCACACTGCTGGTAAACCAGTTGGAGTCACCACCGCTAAGTGGCTGCAGTCTTGGACCAATTCTGCTTCGAACCCTGGGCTGCGATGCTCCCAGTAAATTGGTGGCGGGAAAGTATAATGGGCATGGAGAAGAAGGGCAGGGGAGTTTTGGGGTGGATCGATTGGGGGGGGGGTCCTGGGATCAGTGACTCCTCTCTTCTTCATCCAGTCCCTTACCTTTTCTCTCCTTGGACTTATGCCAGCTATATAGCTAGCAAAGGTCTGAAGAGGCTCAAAGGTCATCAGGAGACCTATGGAGATGGTAAGGAAAAAATAGTTCCTTACATCTCCCAGGCCTCCTGATTGCCCCTCCTTTTAGCATGCAGTATGCACTTCCTTGGTATGGCTGCATGCTATAGCATGGTGGGGGATAGGATTGGGCTGTAAGTTTTATACCAAACATCAAGTAGCATGCTCAAAATCATGAGTGGTGATATTTGTTGTCCTGGGGCTTTTTCCACCCAGGGCTGCAACTGACTTTGCCGCCCCCTGACCCAGAAGTAATTGCAGTGACATCATCACATCAGTGCAATTACTTCTGGAAGTGCGCTGGGAGTTGCAGCCACTCCTGGTGCAATCAGGACTGCCCCTCCTCCTTTTTTTTTTAAAGAAGGAAAGATGCGACCCAGAGCAGCATGGAATAGCACCTGGAGTGGCTGCAATGGGCGGCGGGGGTGTGTGTGAGGCTGGCAGCTCCGCCCTCGCAGGTGTGGCACCTGGGGCATTTGTTCTTCCTAGGTATGCCACTGAGTGATGAACATGACTGCCACAGGTGTTCAGGAATGAGATCGTACCTCAGTAGTAGAGCCCCTGCTTTGCATGCAGAAAGTCCAAGGTTCAATCCCTGGTATCTTCAGGTCAGGCTGGAAAAGACCTCTGTCTAAAACCCTGAAGAGTGTAGAGCAGAGATTTTCAACCAATGATACAAGAACTATTGCTGATAGTACTTGACACCACAGTTGGGGCATCTGCATGGCATGGCTCCGCCTAACCTGACCCCAGTGAAAGTGGAGATCTTTGGAGTGCTGGTGCACTGATGGTTGTGTGGTGGCCTTACCCTTCAAAAGATGTGCATGTTGGCCAAGGAAAGATGTAATATAGGAGTGAAGACAAGGTCAGAAGACAGCCATACCTGAAGAAGCCTCTGCCTCACTGTGCAGTAAACCACCCACTCCTAGCAGTGGTACCCACCAAGATGGTGCATACAAAATAAAGGCTGAAAGCCCTAGTGTAAATGATACTGAGTGAGATGGATCAGTGATCTGACTTACTATAAGGCCACTATATATATCATTTGTAAATCATCCAAAATCCCATCCCAGTCCTGAAAGGTCAAACTATTCTAACTACGTATGTATCACCTGGCAGGACGAAGTTCCAAACAACACAGTCCTGGAACGAGCTGGAATCTCTCGCATGTATGCACTGCTGAAACATAAACACCTGTGTTGGCTTGGTCAAGTCGTGAGAATGGGCGATGGCCGGATCCCAAAGGATCTCCTCTATGGAGAACTTGTGCAAGGAAAGTGCCCTACATGTAGACCACAGCTGCGATACAAGGATATCTGCAAGAGGGATCTGAAGGCCTTAGGAATGGACCTCAACAGATGGGAAACCTTGACCTCTGAGCATTCCGCTTGGAGGCAGGCTGTGCAGCATGGCCTCTCCCAGTTTGAAGAGACACTTGGCCAACAGACTGAGGCAAAGAGGCAAAGAAGGAAGGCCCATAGCCAGGGAGTCACACCAAGGACAGACTACACTTGCTCCCAGTGTGGAAGGGATTGTCACTCCCGAATTGGCCTTTTCAGCCACACTAGATGCTGTTCTAGAACCACTTTTCAGAGCGCAATACCATAGTCTTCCGAGACTGAAGGATGCCAATGAATGGATAGGGCTAATATGCTTGTTTTTTATTCAGTTTTATTACAGCATTTGGATCAGGCTTCCCAAGTCTATGGATCTAGACTGCGGCATGAAAGGGGGGGACTAACCTTTTGCCCCAGATACAAGCCTGATCACCCCCTCAGCTGCTTTTGCCCTGGGGGAAAAGCTCCTGTTGATGGATTTGATCACTTGGTGGCTAGCCGGAGGTGCACTGCTGCCATGGATCACATTCTGCATTTTCATTACTGTCCAGTTTGACACTCAGCCTGTTTAATCAGTGGCATTTTTTTGTTCCCTTCACCTGTGCATATTGGATGAAGTGTGGCAGAGCATGGCAAAATGCATCTGCAGTGACTCTTGCACACTAGCCCTGTTGAAACAAATGGAAGTGCTTCACTGGGGCACATTTCAGCAGAGTTTACACAGCGACACTCCTGGGGATTACATCCTCCATTCTGTCACTAGACCAATCCGTAATGAGTAGCTGTTTCCTTTCTGGCTCTTCACACTCATCACTCAGACAACTGCGTAACAATACTAATAAAATACAGGGGTATAAACAGAGGGGAATGCAATGCAGACAAGAAAGAGTTGTAAGCAAATCCAATCATGAATCAAAACATGGCTGAAGCCAAAAAACACCATTGAAGAATTCACTCTTCCAGCCCAGAGACAGACATTTCTTCAAAAGAAGTAACTTGACCTAAATAGTTGGTTCTGGAAAAATTATACCTGTTCTCTCAGTATACAACAAGACACAGATTCATTGTAATTTTTTTTGCAGACATAAAGCATTGAAGTTATTACCAGTGGTGTCTTTTTTTCCCAGGCAGCTCTTGTGAATATTTAAGAAGAAGCTTGGTAGGCCTAAATATTTCCCTTCTCTCCTTCCGAACAAGACTAAGGTTGAAATCCTATGCACACTTTCCTGGGAGTAACCCCATCAATTATAATGGAACTTTCTTTTGAGTAGTCACGCATAGCATTGGGTTCAAAACCAAGTAAAATGTCATCTTGGCGAAAAGCATTTGTGGCACCTGATTCCATGAAACAGGTAATTGCCGAAGTACCCTGCAGATGCCCGATCTCGTCTGATCTTGGAAGCTAAGCAGGGTCAGGCCTGGTTAGTACTTGGATGGGAGACCACCTAGGAATACCGGGTGCTGTAGGCTTATACCATAGTCTTTCGAGACTGAAGGTTGCCAACCAACCTTATCCTGACCAACAGTAGGGATTGTGAAGTGGTGTCCAGGTCTGGGCTTCTGGGATGTTGCCACCACACTGCCCTTCATGACTGCTCTGACCGGCCATGCCAGGACATGTTGCTACAGGAGCCTCCCAGAGACAACCTGCGTACTCCCCAGACACCAAAGAGTGTCCCAGATGCCCCAGCAATCAAGACGCTACTTCTGGGTTTTGGGGGTGGGCTGGGAAAGCAGACAAAGCAACTCGCCTGTGCTGCAGGCAACCAGCTATAAGTGATCAGGCCCTGGCTGAGGGCAGCTGGGAGGAAGCAAGCCTGACAGCCTCCTCCTGCCAGGGAACGAGAGACAAGCTTCTCAGGGTGCTGACCTAGCCCACACCATTGGGATATGGATACTGTATGAAGGGCCATAGGACTACTTGTTAGAATTACGAGTCATACCATCATAACTTTAGTTCCAGCTCTGGGAAAAAAATGTTTTGCATTCCATTCTTTTTTAAACACATAACATTCGCTGTCTGCTTGTCTCTTTTTTTGTAGCACTCATTTTAGAAGTAATTCTGGAAATGAAAACAGGAAGTTTTCTTGAAATCTCTCTTTATTGCCAGTTCTCTAGAGCGGCACTACTTCCAGACAGGACAAACACCTGCTCAGAGTTATTTAGTCCCAACATGGTTGGTCAGTGACAGAGCACGGGTGTACCCTTCTTCTGGGCGCACACATATGGCATGTGGGCTCAAGGCTGCTACATTTAGGAGGCAGTGCATGAGGGGGTGTATGGGACACAGATCGGAGGGCCAAGTTATTAACCATGGAAGGTCAGAGGGAGCCTCTCACAGGCTAGATACAGCCCATGGGCCTTTGCCTACCTCTGCACTAAGGGTCAAAACACATTTCAATGCATTTTCCAATAAATTTTGTGGAAGCGCAAGGTACATGTGCAAATTGCAGTAAAGCCAATGCAGGAAATAGGCAAAGAGAGCTAGACGTGTTTTCTCAGCGGATGGAGAATGTTGCAAGGCAGCCCCCAAAGGATGACTGTCCACTCCATGATGGCCCAGTGGCTTATGGTGCACCCAAGAAGGGAAGTGGGGAAGAGGGTTGGAAAGAAGATAGGAAGGGGGTGCCAGTTTGGCACAGAAGGCGGTGATGATCTGGAGGCTACAGCGGGGAAAAGGGAATCATTTTTTGCATGGCTGCTTCAGCCTGGAAAGAGGGGAGGATAGGATTAGGTCCTAAGTCAGACCCCAATGCCACTACCTGGATAAGAGAACTGCATGAAATTAAGGGTGCAACATAGACTAGGTGTGATACACCACACACTACAGAGGTAAATAAAAGATGGAACAACTGCATCTGGATTAGAAAGTAGGCCACAACTTTATTAACATAATAACAGCATACCTAAAGACCAGTGTGGAGGGTGAAGCTAAATCCCTGATTATAGACTTCAAAAAGTAGGGAAGGGGGGACAATGGCCTGATATTCCAACCAAAACTGAACCTTCCTCCCACTCTCTCCAAGAACTACAATCGGTGACTGGATTTCCTGGTAGGAACCACATGCCCAGGATTGATATTCCCCAGAACATCTTGACTCATCTGCTTTTGGGGTCTAGTCTTCTCACCCAGTCATGTACTCATTGATCTCCCAGAGTCATTCCTGGATGTGAGGTCGATCTGGCTGCAACATCTGTCTGCCTATTGATTGCCAGTACTGATCTGGCTGGCTACAGTGGTGTCCCCTTTCTCCCTCACCACTCCATGTGCATCCCTCCGAAAGCAGAGAGCTCAGTGGAAGAGGATGACCATTGAAATAGAAGGAGTGAACCGTTCTTTGGCCAAGAGTCATTTCAGCTTCTAAATAGTTTAAAAATCCCAAATTTAGCTCTCCCTTCACACTGGTCAGAACGTGTTCGGTTGAGGCAATTAAAATATAATCAGTGCCAATCAGTGCCAAACTGAACAATGAATTGTTAAATAGTAAACACCCCAGGGAAGGCAAAAAATCCAGCCACCAGAGCCAATCAATGGCTGAACAAAAATTCCTTCCCGGCCTCCAAAACTGGACGACCAAACTAAGTCAGGGTGCCAATTTCAAGTTAACAGGAAGGGTGAGGATGGGACGCTCAATTTCCAACCTCAGGAAAACTGCTGCATACTCTACACCTTAGGATGTGGCTGTGATATATATCACATTGATCACCATGGTTCATTTGGCTGACCTGGCTGGCTCGGAGGGTGTCCCCTTCCTCCATCTTCGCTCCATGTGCATTCCTCCCAAAGCTGAGCACTCAGTGGAAGAGGATGACTATCCCAAATACAAGGAGTGTACCATTCTGCGGCCAAAGGTCAGCAGTCATTCCTGCCAAAGTTGAGCAATCAGTGGAAGAGGATGACCATCCCAGATAGAATGAGTGTTCTGTTCTTTGGTCAAGGGTCATGAGTCATCCTTGCCAAAGCTGAAGGTTCCGTTAAAGAGGATGACCATCCCAGGTAGAAGGAGTGCACCATCTTTTGGTTAAGATAAGAGAGACATAGTTCCCTCCTCTTGCACTTCCACACCAGACTTGAAGCCAAACAACTGTCCAAGTGAGGCTCAAATTGGAGAGATGCATCCAATGTCCTTGGAAATCATCAGCCAGACAGACGAAGCAGCAGGATGCTCAAAGATTAGTCAATCAATCAGTGTCAATCAGTCAATCAGTGTTAAATATAATTATAAATTCTATAGTCCTATTTTATACTCTATTCCAAAATTCTATAGTTCAGTTAAATAGTAAACACCCTGTAGAAGGTAAAAAAATCCAGCCACCAGAGCCAAAGGATGTCTGAAAAATATTCCTTCCCAGCCTCAAGAACTGGATGACCAAAATAAATCAGGGAGCCACCATCAAATTAATCGGAAGTGAGAGGATGGCACGCTTCCTTTCCAATCTCAGGAAAACTGCTGCGTATCCTACATCTTAACACCTTAGTATCTGGTTGCAACATCTGTCACCGCATTGATCTCCAGGGTTGATTTGGCAGATCTGGCTGGCTACGCGGGTGTCCACTTCCTCCATTATGTCCATTATGTCCCCTTATGTCTCCATTCTGTCCATTATGTCCCCTTCCTCCAACATCTTCTCTCAACATTGATTAACATGACTGATATGGCCGGCTAGGCAGGTGTTCCCTTCCTCCATCATCACTCCATTGGCATCCCTCCCAAAGCTGCGCGCTCAGTGGAATTGGATGACCATCCCAGATAGAAGGAGTGTGCCGTTCATTGGTCAAGGGTCAGGAGTCATCCTTGCCAAAGCTGAGCGCTCAGTGGAAGAGGATGACCATCCCAGATAGAAGGAGCGTGCAGTTCTTTGGTCAAGGGTCATTCCAGCCTCTAATTAGTTCTCCAGCTCCAAGCTCAGCAATACCTTCACACTGGTCAGTAACTGTTCAGTTGTGACGATTAAAATATAACGCAGTCAATCAGTGTCAAATATAATTATAGAATTCTACAATTCTATACTTCAGTTAAATAATAAACACCCTGCAGAAGGTAAAAAAATCCAGCCACCAGAGCCAATGGATGTCTGAAAAATATTCCTTCCCAGCCTCAAGAACTGGATGACCAGAATAAATCAGGGAGCCACCATCAAATTAATCGGAAGTGAGAGGATGGCACGCTTCCTTTCCAATCTCAGGAAAACTGCTGCGTATCCTACATCTTAACACCTTAGTATCTGGCTGCAATATCTGTCACCGCATTGATCACCAGGGATGATTTGGCTGATCTGGCGGGCTAGGCGGGTGTCCCCTTCCTCCATCATTGCTCCATGGGCATCCCTCCCAAAGCTGAGCGCTCAGTGGAAGAGGATGGCCATCCCAGATAGAAGGAGTGTACCGTTCTTTGGTCAAGGGTCAGGAGCCATCCTTGCCAAAGCTAAGCGCTCAGTGGAAGAGGATGACCATCCCAGATAGAAGGAGTGTACCGTTTTTGGTCAAGGGTCAGGAGTCATCCTTGCCAAAGCTGAGCGCTCAGTGGAAGAGGATGACCTTCCCAGATAGAAGGAGTGTACCGTTTTTGGTCAAGGGTCAGGAGTCATCCTTGCCAAAGCTGAACGCTCAGTGGAAGAGGACGACCTTCCCAGACAGAACAGGTGCACCATTCTTTAAGATAGGAGAATGCCACATTTAAGATAGGAGAGCCACATTTCCCTTCTCTTGCACTTTCACACTAGACATGAAGCCAGACAACTGTCCAAGTGAGGCTCAAATTGGAGAGATGCATCCAATGTCCTTGGAAAATATCCGCCAGACAGACGAAGAAGCAGGATGCTCAAAGATTACCTTGACACACTGCGGCTGGCCCGCCTGCCCGGGCCCTACGTGGCTTCTCATAGTAAACGCTGTGGAGCTCACTCTTGCCTTAGCTTAGCCTTTCTCCCAGCTCTTAGCGATCAGGCTTGAACCTGGGATGCCCCAGAGTCTGGCCTGGATGCGGGAGGGCACCAACACAGCCCTGAGAAAGGGTGAGGGGGGCCCTCCAGAGTGTGGGCTCCACCCGTGGCTGTGGAGTGGACTCTGTTGCCTCCCTCAGTGAAAGCCACACTCCGCGGAAAGACATCCTGCCCACTCTAAATCCTGGCCCCACACCACAGGGCCTACAAGCACTTACCGCACTCACCTGAAGGGGCCAAGCCCCAAGGCTCTGTTCGGGTGGCTGCCAGGACACAGCTTACGTTGCAGAGGTGAAGAAGAGGTGAACACAATTGCATGCAGATTAGAAAGCTTACCAAAACTTGACCAACATAAGAACAGTATACCTAAGGACCAGTGTGGAGGGTGAAGCTAAATCCCCGATTCTTCACTTCAAAAAGTGGGGAAGGGCGGGTAATGGCCTGGTATCGAAGAAAAAATTGCACCTTCCTCCCTCTGTCCCCAAGACCTGCGAGAGGTGGGGCGACAGTGGTTTTCTAGTGGAACCACATGCCCGTGGTTGATTTGCCTCCGAACATCTTGACCCGTCTGCTTTTGGGGTCTAGTCCTCCCATCTAGTCATGTATCGCCCAGATACATGTATTTCCCATTGATCTCCCAGAGTCAGATGTGAGGGTGATCTGGCTGCAACATCTGTCTCAACATTGATTGACACGACTGATATGGCCTGCTAGGCAGGTGTTCCCTTCCTCCATCATCGCTCCATTGGCATCCCTCCCAAAGCTGCGCGCTCAGTGGAAGAGGATGACCATCCCAGATAGAAGGAGTGTGCCGTTCATTGGTCAAGGGTCAGGAGTCATCCTTGCCAAAGCTGAGCGCTCAGTGGAAGAGGATGACCATCCCAGATAGAAGGAACGTGCAGTTCTTTGGTCAAGGGTCATTCCAGCCTCTAATTAGTTCTCCAGCTCCAAGCTCAGCAATACCTTCACACTGGTCAGTAACTGTTCAGTTGTGACGATTAAAATATAACGCAGTCAATCAGTGTCAAATATAATTATAAATTCTATAGTTCTATTTTATACTCTCTTCTACAATTCTATACTTCAGTTAAATAATAAACACCCTGCAGAAGGTAAAAAAATCCAGCCACCAGAGCCAATGGATGTCTGAAAAATATTCCTTCCCAGCCTCAAGAACTGGATGACCAGAATAAATCAGGGAGCCACCATCAAATTAATCGGAAGTGAGAGGATGGCACGCTTCCTTTCCAATCTCAGGAAAACTGCTGCGTATCCTACATCTTAACACCTTAGTATCTGGCTGCAATATCTGTCACCGCATTGATCACCAGGGATGATTTGGCTGATCTGGCGGGCTAGGCGGGTGTCCCCTTCCTCCATCATCGCTCCATGGGCATCCCTCCCAAAGCTGAGCGCTCAGTGGAAGAGGATGGCCATCCCAGATAGAAGGAGTGTACCGTTCTTTGGTCAAGGGTCAGGAGCCATCCTTGCCAAAGCTAAGCGCTCAGTGGAAGAGGATGACCATCCCAGATAGAAGGAGTGTACCGTTTTTGGTCAAGGGTCAGGAGTCATCCTTGCCAAAGCTGAGCGCTCAGTGGAAGAGGATGACCATCCCAGATAGAAGGAGTGTACCGTTTTTGGTCAAGGGTCAGGAGTCATCCTTGCCAAAGCTGAACGCTCAGTGGAAGAGGACGACCTTCCCAGACAGAACAGGTGCACCATTCTTTGGTTAAGATAGGAGAGCCACATTTCCCTTCTCTTGCACTTTCACACTAGACATGAAGCCAGACAACTGTCCAAGTGAGGCTCAAATTGGAGAGATGCATCCAATGTCCTTGGAAAATATCCGCCAGACAGACGAAGAAGCAGGATGCTCAAAGATTACCTTGACACACTGCGGCTGGCCCGCCTGCCCGGGCCCTACGTGGCTTCTCATAGTAAACGCTGTGGAGCTCACTCTTGCCTTAGCTTAGCCTTTCTCCCAGCTCTTAGCGATCAGGCTTGAACCTGGGATGCCCCAGAGTCTGGCCTGGATGCGGGAGGGCACCAACACAGCCCTGAGAAAGGGTGAGGGAGGCCCTCCAGAGTGTGGGCTCCACCCTTGGCTGTGGAGTGGACTCTGATGCCTCTCTCAGTGAAAGCCACACTCTGCGGACAGACACCCTGCCCACTCTAAATCCTGGCCCCACACCACAGGGCCTACAAGCACTTACCGCACTCACCTGAAGGGGCCAAGCCCCAAGGCTCTGTTCGGGTGGCTGCCAGGACACAGCTTACGTTGCAGAGGTGAAGAAGAGGTGAACACAATTGCATGCAGATTAGAAAGCTTACCAAAACTTGACCAACATAATAACAGTATACCTAAGGACCAGTGTGGAGGGTGAAGCTAAATCCCCGATTCTTCACTTCAAAAAGTGGGGAAGGGCGGGTAATGGCCTGGTATCGAAGAAAAAATTGCACCTTCCTCCCTCTGTCCCCAAGACCTGCGAGAGGTGGGGCGACGGTGGTTTTCTGGTGGAACCACATGCCCGTGGTTGATTTGCCTCAGAACATCTTGACCCGTCTGCTTTTGGGGTCTAGTCCTCCCATCTAGTCATGTATCGCCCAGATACATGTATTTCCCATTGATCTCCCAGAGTCAGATGTGAGGGTGATCTGGCTGCAACATCTGTCTCAACATTGATTGACACGACTGATATGGCCTGCTAGGCAGGTGTTCCCTTCCTCCATCATCGCTCCATTGGCATCCCTCCCAAAGCTGCGCGCTCAGTGGAAGAGGATGACCATCCCAGATAGAAGGAGTGTGCCGTTCATTGGTCAAGGGTCAGGAGTCATCCTTGCCAAAGCTGAGCGCTCAGTGGAAGAGGATGACCATCCCAGATAGAAGGAGCGTGCAGTTCTTTGGTCAAGGGTCATTCCAGCCTCTAATTAGTTCTCCAGCTCCAAGCTCAGCAATACCTTCACACTGGTCAGTAACTGTTCAGTTGTGACGATTAAAATATAACGCAGTCAATCAGTGTCAAATATAATTATAAATTCTATAGTTCTATTTTATACTCTCTTCTACAATTCTATACTTCAGTTAAATAATAAACACCCTGCAGAAGGTAAAAAAATCCAGCCACCAGAGCCAATGGATGTCTGAAAAATATTCCTTCCCAGCCTCAAGAACTGGATGACCAGAATAAATCAGGGAGCCACCATCAAATTAATCGGAAGTGAGAGGATGGCACGCTTCCTTTCCAATCTCAGGAAAACTGCTGCGTATCCTACATCTTAACACCTTAGTATCTGGCTGCAATATCTGTCACCGCATTGATCACCAGGGATGATTTGGCTGATCTGGCGGGCTAGGCGGGTGTCCCCTTCCTCCATCATCGCTCCATGGGCATCCCTCCCAAAGCTGAGCGCTCAGTGGAAGAGGATGGCCATCCCAGATAGAAGGAGTGTACCGTTCTTTGGTCAAGGGTCAGGAGCCATCCTTGCCAAAGCTAAGCGCTCAGTGGAAGAGGATGACCATCCCAGATAGAAGGAGTGTACCGTTTTTGGTCAAGGGTCAGGAGTCATCCTTGCCAAAGCTGAGCGCTCAGTGGAAGAGGATGACCTTCCCAGATAGAAAGAGTGTACCGTTTTTGGTCACGGGTCAGGAGTCATCCTTGCCAAAGCTGAACGCTCAGTGGAAGAGGACGACCTTCCCAGACAGAACAGGTGCACCATTCTTTGGTTAAGATAGGAGAGCCACATTTCCCTTCTCTTGCACTTTCACACTAGACATGAAGCCAGACAACTGTCCAAGTGAGGCTCAAATTGGAGAGATGCATCCAATGTCCTTGGAAAATATCCGCCAGACAGACGAAGAAGCAGGATGCTCAAAGATTACCTTGACACACTGCGGCTGGCCCGCCTGCCCGGGCCCTACGTGGCTTCTCATAGTAAACGCTGTGGAGCTCACTCTTGCCTTAGCTTAGCCTTTCTCCCAGCTCTTAGCGATCAGGCTTGAACCTGGGATGCCCCAGAGTCTGGCCTGGATGCGGGAGGGCACCAACACAGCCCTGAGAAAGGGTGAGGGAGGCCCTCCAGAGTGTGGGCTCCACCCGTGGCTGTGGAGTGGACTCTGTTGCCTCCCTCAGTGAAAGCCACACTCCGCGGACAGACATCCTGCCCACTCTAAATCCTGGCCCCACACCACAGAGCCTACAAGCACTTACCGCACTCACCTGAAGGGGCCAAGCCCCAAGGCTCTGTTCGGGTGGCTGCCAGGACACAGCTTACGTTGCAGAGGTGAAGAAGAGGTGAACACAATTGCATGCAGATTAGAAAGCTTACCAAAACTTGACCAACATAATAACAGTATACCTAAGGACCAGTGTGGAGGGTGAAGCTAAATCCCCGATTCTTCACTTCAAAAAGTGGGGAAGGGTGGGTAATGGCCTGGTATTGAAGAAAAAATTGCACCTTCCTCCCTCTGTCCCCAAGACCTGCGAGAGGTGGGGCGACGGTGGTTTTCTGGTGGAACCACATGCCCGTGGTTGATTTGCCTCAGAACATCTTGACCCGTCTGCTTTTGGGGTCTAGTCCTCCCATCTAGTCATGTATCGCCCAGATACATGTATTTCCCATTGATCTCCCAGAGTCAGATGTGAGGGTGATCTGGCTGCAACATCTGTCTCAACATTGATTGACACGACTGATATGGCCTGCTAGGCAGGTGTTCCCTTCCTCCATCATCGCTCCATTGGCATCCCTCCCAAAGCTGCGCGCTCAGTGGAAGAGGATGACCATCCCAGATAGAAGGAGTGTGCCGTTCATTGGTCAAGGGTCAGGAGTCATCCTTGCCAAAGCTGAGCGCTCAGTGGAAGAGGATGACCATCCCAGATAGAAGGAGCGTGCAGTTCTTTGGTCAAGGGTCATTCCAGCCTCTAATTAGTTCTCCAGCTCCAAGCTCAGCAATACCTTCACACTGGTCAGTAACTGTTCAGTTGTGACGATTAAAATATAACGCAGTCAATCAGTGTCAAATATAATTATAAATTCTATAGTTCTATTTTATACTCTCTTCTACAATTCTATACTTCAGTTAAATAATAAACACCCTGCAGAAGGTAAAAAAATCCAGCCACCAGAGCCAATGGATGTCTGAAAAATATTCCTTCCCAGCCTCAAGAACTGGATGACCAGAATAAATCAGGGAGCCACCATCAAATTAATCGGAAGTGAGAGGATGGCACGCTTCCTTTCCAATCTCAGGAAAACTGCTGCGTATCCTACATCTTAACACCTTAGTATCTGGCTGCAATATCTGTCACCGCATTGATCACCAGGGATGATTTGGCTGATCTGGCGGGCTAGGCGGGTGTCCCCTTCCTCCATCATCGCTCCATGGGCATCCCTCCCAAAGCTGAGCGCTCAGTGGAAGAGGATGGCCATCCCAGATAGAAGGAGTGTACCGTTCTTTGGTCAAGGGTCAGGAGCCATCCTTGCCAAAGCTAAGCGCTCAGTGGAAGAGGATGACCATCCCAGATAGAAGGAGTGTACCGTTTTTGGTCAAGGGTCAGGAGTCATCCTTGCCAAAGCTGAGCGCTCAGTGGAAGAGGATGACCTTCCCAGATAGAAGGAGTGTACCGTTTTTGGTCAAGGGTCAGGAGTCATCCTTGCCAAAGCTGAACGCTCAGTGGAAGAGGACGACCTTCCCAGACAGAACAGGTGCACCATTCTTTGGTTAAGATAGGAGAGCCACATTTCCCTTCACTTGCACTTTCACACTAGACATGAAGCCAGACAACTGTCCAAGTGAGGCTCAAATTGGAGAGATGCATCCAATGTCCTTGGAAAATATCCGCCAGACAGACGAAGAAGCAGGATGCTCAAAGATTACCTTGACACACTGCGGCTGGCCCGCCTGCCCGGGCCCTACGTGGCTTCTCATAGTAAACGCTGTGGAGCTCACTCTTGCCTTAGCTTAGCCTTTCTCCCAGCTCTTAGCGATCAGGCTTGAACCTGGGATGCCCCAGAGTCTGGCCTGGATGCGGGAGGGCACCAACACAGCCCTGAGAAAGGGTGAGGGAGGCCCTCCAGAGTGTGGGCTCCACCCGTGGCTGTGGAGTGGACTCTGTTGCCTCCCTCAGTGAAAGCCACACTCCGCGGACAGACACCCTGCCCACTCTAAATCCTGGCCCCACACCACAGAGCCTACAAGCACTTACCGCACTCACCTGAAGGGGCCAAGCCCCAAGGCTCTGTTCGGGTGGCTGCCAGGACACAGCTTACGTTGCAGAGGTGAAGAAGAGGTGAACACAATTGCATGCAGATTAGAAAGCTTACCAAAACTTGACCAACATAATAACAGTATACCTAAGGACCAGTGTGGAGGGTGAAGCTAAATCCCCGATTCTTCACTTCAAAAAGTGGGGAAGGGCGGGTAATGGCCTGGTATCGAAGAAAAAATTGCACCTTCCTCCCTCTGTCCCCAAGACCTGCGAGAGGTGGGGCGACGGTGGTTTTCTGGTGGAACCACATGCCCGTGGTTGATTTGCCTCAGAACATCTTGACCCGTCTGCTTTTGGGGTCTAGTCCTCCCATCTAGTCATGTATCGCCCAGATACTTGTATTTCCCATTGATCTCCCAGAGTCAGATGTGAGGGTGATCTGGCTGCAACATCTGTCTCAACATTGATTGACACGACTGATATGGCCTGCTAGGCAGGTGTTCCCTTCCTCCATCATCGCTCCATTGGCATCCCTCCCAAAGCTGCGCGCTCAGTGGAAGAGGATGACCATCCCAGATAGAAGGAGTGTGCCGTTCATTGGTCAAGGGTCAGGAGTCATCCTTGCCAAAGCTGAGCGCTCAGTGGAAGAGGATGACCATCCCAGATAGAAGGAGCGTGCAGTTCTTTGGTCAAGGGTCATTCCAGCCTCTAATTAGTTCTCCAGCTCCAAGCTCAGCAATACCTTCACACTGGTCAGTAACTGTTCAGTTGTGACGATTAAAATATAACGCAGTCAATCAGTGTCAAATATAATTATAAATTCTATAGTTCTATTTTATACTCTCTTCTACAATTCTATACTTCAGTTAAATAATAAACACCCTGCAGAAGGTAAAAAAATCCAGCCACCAGAGCCAATGGATGTCTGAAAAATATTCCTTCCCAGCCTCAAGAACTGGATGACCAGAATAAATCAGGGAGCCACCATCAAATTAATCGGAAGTGAGAGGATGGCACGCTTCCTTTCCAATCTCAGGAAAACTGCTGCGTATCCTACATCTTAACACCTTAGTATCTGGCTGCAATATCTGTCACCGCATTGATCACCAGGGATGATTTGGCTGATCTGGCGGGCTAGGCGGGTGTCCCCTTCCTCCATCATCGCTCCATGGGCATCCCTCCCAAAGCTGAGCGCTCAGTGGAAGAGGATGGCCATCCCAGATAGAAGGAGTGTACCGTTCTTTGGTCAAGGGTCAGGAGCCATCCTTGCCAAAGCTAAGCGCTCAGTGGAAGAGGATGACCATCCCAGATAGAAGGAGTGTACCGTTTTTGGTCAAGGGTCAGGAGTCATCCTTGCCAAAGCTGAGCGCTCAGTGGAAGAGGATGACCTTCCCAGATAGAAAGAGTGTACCGTTTTTGGTCACGGGTCAGGAGTCATCCTTGCCAAAGCTGAACGCTCAGTGGAAGAGGACGACCTTCCCAGACAGAACAGGTGCACCATTCTTTGGTTAAGATAGGAGAGCCACATTTCCCTTCTCTTGCACTTTCACACTAGACATGAAGCCAGACAACTGTCCAAGTGAGGCTCAAATTGGAGAGATGCATCCAATGTCCTTGGAAAATATCCGCCAGACAGACGAAGAAGCAGGATGCTCAAAGATTACCTTGACACACTGCGGCTGGCCCGCCTGCCCGGGCCCTACGTGGCTTCTCATAGTAAACGCTGTGGAGCTCACTCTTGCCTTAGCTTAGCCTTTCTCCCAGCTCTTAGCGATCAGGCTTGAACCTGGGATGCCCCAGAGTCTGGCCTGGATGCGGGAGGGCACCAACACAGCCCTGAGAAAGGGTGAGGGAGGCCCTCCAGAGTGTGGGCTCCACCCGTGGCTGTGGAGTGGACTCTGTTGCCTCCCTCAGTGAAAGCCACACTCCGCGGACAGACACCCTGCCCACTCTAAATCCTGGCCCCACACCACAGAGCCTACAAGCACTTACCGCACTCACCTGAAGGGGCCAAGCCCCAAGGCTCTGTTCGGGTGGCTGCCAGGACACAGCTTACGTTGCAGAGGTGAAGAAGAGGTGAACACAATTGCATGCAGATTAGAAAGCTTACCAAAACTTGACCAACATAATAACAGTATACCTAAGGACCAGTGTGGAGGGTGAAGCTAAATCCCCGATTCTTCACTTCAAAAAGTGGGGAAGGGCGGGTAATGGCCTGGTATCGAAGAAAAAATTGCACCTTCCTCCCTCTGTCCCCAAGACCTGCGAGAGGTGGGGCGACGGTGGTTTTCTGGTGGAACCACATGCCCGTGGTTGATTTGCCTCAGAACATCTTGACCCGTCTGCTTTTGGGGTCTAGTCCTCCCATCTAGTCATGTATCGCCCAGATACTTGTATTTCCCATTGATCTCCCAGAGTCAGATGTGAGGGTGATCTGGCTGCAACATCTGTCTCAACATTGATTGACACGACTGATATGGCCTGCTAGGCAGGTGTTCCCTTCCTCCATCATCGCTCCATTGGCATCCCTCCCAAAGCTGCGCGCTCAGTGGAAGAGGATGACCATCCCAGATAGAAGGAGTGTGCCGTTCATTGGTCAAGGGTCAGGAGTCATCCTTGCCAAAGCTGAGCGCTCAGTGGAAGAGGATGACCATCCCAGATAGAAGGAACGTGCAGTTCTTTGGTCAAGGGTCATTCCAGCCTCTAATTAGTTCTCCAGCTCCAAGCTCAGCAATACCTTCACACTGGTCAGTAACTGTTCAGTTGTGACGATTAAAATATAACGCAGTCAATCAGTGTCAAATATAATTATAAATTCTATAGTTCTATTTTATACTCTCTTCTACAATTCTATACTTCAGTTAAATAATAAACACCCTGCAGAAGGTAAAAAAATCCAGCCACCAGAGCCAATGGATGTCTGAAAAATATTCCTTCCCAGCCTCAAGAACTGGATGACCAGAATAAATCAGGGAGCCACCATCAAATTAATCGGAAGTGAGAGGATGGCACGCTTCCTTTCCAATCTCAGGAAAACTGCTGCGTATCCTACATCTTAACACCTTAGTATCTGGCTGCAATATCTGTCACCGCATTGATCACCAGGGATGATTTGGCTGATCTGGCGGGCTAGGCGGGTGTCCCCTTCCTCCATCATCGCTCCATGGGCATCCCTCCCAAAGCTGAGCGCTCAGTGGAAGAGGATGGCCATCCCAGATAGAAGGAGTGTACCGTTTTTGGTCAAGGGTCAGGAGTCATCCTTGCCAAAGCTGAGCGCTCAGTGGAAGAGGATGACCTTCCCAGATAGAAGGAGTGTACCGTTTTTGGTCAAGGGTCAGGAGTCATCCTTGCCAAAGCTGAGCGCTCAGTGGAAGAGGACGACCTTCCCAGACAGAACAGGTGCACCATTCTTTGGTTAAGATAGGAGAGCCACATTTCCCTTCTCTTGCACTTTCACACTAGACATGAAGCCAGACAACTGTCCAAGTGAGGCTCAAATTGGAGAGATGCATCCAATGTCCTTGGAAAATATCCGCCAGACAGACGAAGAAGCAGGATGCTCAAAGATTACCTTGACACACTGCGGCTGGCCCGCCTGCCCGGGCCCTACGTGGCTTCTCATAGTAAACGCTGTGGAGCTCACTCTTGCCTTAGCTTAGCCTTTCTCCCAGCTCTTAGCGATCAGGCTTGAACCTGGGATGCCCCAGAGTCTGGCCTGGATGCGGGAGGGCACCAACACAGCCCTGAGAAAGGGTGAGGGAGGCCCTCCAGAGTGTGGGCTCCACCCGTGGCTGTGGAGTGGACTCTGTTGCCTCCCTCAGTGAAAGCCACACTCCGCGGACAGACACCCTGCCCACTCTAAATCCTGGCCCCACACCACAGGGCCTACAAGCACTTACCGCACTCACCTGAAGGGGCCAAGCCCCAAGGCTCTGTTCGGGTGGCTGCCAGGACACAGCTTACGTTGCAGAGGTGAAGAAGAGGTGAACACAATTGCATGCAGATTAGAAAGCTTACCAAAACTTGACCAACATAATAACAGTATACCTAAGGACCAGTGTGGAGGGTGAAGCTAAATCCCCGATTCTTCACTTCAAAAAGTGGGGAAGGGCGGGTAATGGCCTGGTATTGAAGAAAAAATTGCACCTTCCTCCCTCTGTCCCCAAGACCTGCGAGAGGTGGGGCGACGGTGGTTTTCTGGTGGAACCACATGCCCGTGGTTGATTTGCCTCAGAACATCTTGACCCGTCTGCTTTTGGGGTCTAGTCCTCCCATCTAGTCATGTATCGCCCAGATACTTGTATTTCCCATTGATCTCCCAGAGTCAGATGTGAGGGTGATCTGGCTGCAACATCTGTCTCAACATTGATTGACACGACTGATATGGCCTGCTAGGCAGGTGTTCCCTTCCTCCATCATCGCTCCATTGGCATCCCTCCCAAAGCTGCGCGCTCAGTGGAAGAGGATGACCATCCCAGATAGAAGGAGTGTGCCGTTCATTGGTCAAGGGTCAGGAGTCATCCTTGCCAAAGCTGAGCGCTCAGTGGAAGAGGATGACCATCCCAGATAGAAGGAACGTGCAGTTCTTTGGTCAAGGGTCATTCCAGCCTCTAATTAGTTCTCCAGCTCCAAGCTCAGCAATACCTTCACACTGGTCAGTAACTGTTCAGTTGTGACGATTAAAATATAACGCAGTCAATCAGTGTCAAATATAATTATAAATTCTATAGTTCTATTTTATACTCTCTTCTACAATTCTATACTTCAGTTAAATAATAAACACCCTGCAGAAGGTAAAAAAATCCAGCCACCAGAGCCAATGGATGTCTGAAAAATATTCCTTCCCAGCCTCAAGAACTGGATGACCAGAATAAATCAGGGAGCCACCATCAAATTAATTGGAAGTGAGAGGATGGCACGCTTCCTTTCCAATCTCAGGAAAACTGCTGCGTATCCTACATCTTAACACCTTAGTATCTGGCTGCAATATCTGTCACCGCATTGATCACCAGGGATGATTTGGCTGATCTGGCGGGCTAGGCGGGTGTCCCCTTCCTCCATCATCGCTCCATGGGCATCCCTCCCAAAGCTGAGCGCTCAGTGGAAGAGGATGGCCATCCCACATAGAAGGAGTGTACCGTTCTTTGGTCAAGGGTCAGGAGCCATCCTTGCCAAAGCTAAGCGCTCAGTGGAAGAGGATGACCATCCCAGATAGAAGGAGTGTACCGTTTTTGGTCAAGGGTCAGGAGTCATCCTTGCCAAAGCTGAGCGCTCAGTGGAAGAGGATGACCTTCCCAGATAGAAGGAGTGTACCGTTTTTGGTCAAGGGTCAGGAGTCATCCTTGCCAAAGCTGAACGCTCAGTGGAAGAGGACGACCTTCCCAGACAGAACAGGTGCACCATTCTTTGGTTAAGATAGGAGAGCCACATTTCCCTTCACTTGCACTTTCACACTAGACATGAAGCCAGACAACTGTCCAAGTGAGGCTCAAATTGGAGAGATGCATCCAATGTCCTTGGAAAATATCCGCCAGACAGACGAAGAAGCAGGATGCTCCAAGATTACCTTGACACACTGCGGCTGGCCCGCCTGCCCGGGCCCTACGTGGCTTCTCATAGTAAACGCTGTGGAGCTCACTCTTGCCTTAGCTTAGCCTTTCTCCCAGCTCTTAGCGATCAGGCTTGAACCTGGGATGCCCCAGAGTCTGGCCTGGATGCGGGAGGGCACCAACACAGCCCTGAGAAAGGGTGAGGGGGGCCCTCCAGAGTGTGGGCTCCACCCGTGGCTGTGGAGTGGACTCTGTTGCCTCCCTCAGTGAAAGCCACACTCCGCGGACAGACACCCTGCCCACTCTAAATCCTGGCCCCACACCACAGAGCCTACAAGCACTTACCGCACTCACCTGAAGGGGCCAAGCCCCAAGGCTCTGTTCGGGTGGCTGCCAGGACACAGCTTACGTTGCAGAGGTGAAGAAGAGGTGAACACAATTGCATGCAGATTAGAAAGCTTACCAAAACTTGACCAACATAATAACAGTATACCTAAGGACCAGTGTGGAGGGTGAAGCTAAATCCCCGATTCTTCACTTCAAAAAGTGGGGAAGGGCGGGTAATGGCCTGGTATTGAAGAAAAAATTGCACCTTCCTCCCTCTGTCCCCAAGACCTGCGAGAGGTGGGGCGACGGTGGTTTTCTGGTGGAACCACATGCCCGTGGTTGATTTGCCTCAGAACATCTTGACCCGTCTGCTTTTGGGGTCTAGTCCTCCCATCTAGTCATGTATCGCCCAGATACTTGTATTTCCCATTGATCTCCCAGAGTCAGATGTGAGGGTGATCTGGCTGCAACATCTGTCTCAACATTGATTGACACGACTGATATGGCCTGCTAGGCAGGTGTTCCCTTCCTCCATCATCGCTCCATTGGCATCCCTCCCAAAGCTGCGCGCTCAGTGGAAGAGGATGACCATCCCAGATAGAAGGAGTGTGCCGTTCATTGGTCAAGGGTCAGGAGTCATCCTTGCCAAAGCTGAGCGCTCAGTGGAAGAGGATGACCATCCCAGATAGAAGGAGTTTACCGTTTTTGGTCAAGGGTCAGGAGTCATCCTTGCCAAAGCTGAGCGCTCAGTGGAAGAGGATGACCATCCCAGATAGAAGGAGCGTGCAGTTCTTTGGTCAAGGGTCATTCCAGCCTCTAATTAGTTCTCCAGCTCCAAGCTCAGCAATACCTTCACACTGGTCAGTAACTGTTCAGTTGTGACGATTAAAATATAACGCAGTCAATCAGTGTCAAATATAATTATAAATTCTATAGTTCTATTTTATACTCTCTTCTACAATTCTATACTTCAGTTAAATAATAAACACCCTGCAGAAGGTAAAAAAATCCAGCCACCAGAGCCAATGGATGTCTGAAAAATATTCCTTCCCAGCCTCAAGAACTGGATGACCAGAATAAATCAGGGAGCCACCATCAAATTAATTGGAAGTGAGAGGATGGCACGCTTCCTTTCCAATCTCAGGAAAACTGCTGCGTATCCTACATCTTAACACCTTAGTATCTGGCTGCAATATCTGTCACCGCATTGATCACCAGGGATGATTTGGCTGATCTGGCGGGCTAGGCGGGTGTCCCCTTCCTCCATCATCGCTCCATGGGCATCCCTCCCAAAGCTGAGCGCTCAGTGGAAGAGGATGGCCATCCCAGATAGAAGGAGTGTACCGTTCTTTGGTCAAGGGTCAGGAGTCATCCTTGCCAAAGCTAAGCGCTCAGTGGAAGAGGATGACCATCCCAGATAGAAGGAGTGTACCGTTTTTGGTCAAGGGTCAGGAGTCATCCTTGCCAAAGCTGAGCGCTCAGTGGAAGAGGATGACCTTCCCAGATAGAAGGAGTGTACCGTTTTTGGTCAAGGGTCAGGAGTCATCCTTGCCAAAGCTGAACGCTCAGTGGAAGAGGACGACCTTCCCAGACAGAACAGGTGCACCATTCTTTGGTTAAGATAGGAGAGCCACATTTCCCTTCTCTTGCACTTTCACACTAGACATGAAGCCAGACAACTGTCCAAGTGAGGCTCAAATTGGAGAGATGCATCCAATGTCCTTGGAAAATATCCGCCAGACAGACGAAGAAGCAGGATGCTCAAAGTTTACCTTAACACACTGCGGCTGGCCCGCCTGCCCGGGCCCTACGTGGCTTCTCATAGTAAACGCTGTGGAGCTCACTCTTGCCTTAGCTTAACCTTTCTCCCAGCTCTAAGCGATCAGGCTTGAACCTGGGATGCCCCAGAGTCTGGCCTGGATGCGGGAGGGCACCAACACAGCCCTGAGAAAGGGTGAGGGAGGCCCTCCAGAGTGTGGGCTCCACCCTTGGCTGTGGAGTGGACTCTGATGCCTCTCTCAGTGAAAGCCACACTCCGCGGACAGACACCCTGCCCACTCTAAATCCTGGCCCCACACCACAGGGCCTACAAGCACTTACCGCACTCACCTGAAGGGGCCAAGCCCCAAGGCTCTGTTCGGGTGGCTGCCAGGACACAGCTTACGTTGCAGAGGTGAAGAAGAGGTGAACACAATTGCATGCAGATTAGAAAGCTTACCAAAACTTGACCAACATAATAACAGTATACCTAAGGACCAGTGTGGAGGGTGAAGCTAAATCCCCGATTCTTCACTTCAAAAAGTGGGGAAGGGCGGGTAATGGCCTGGTATCGAAGAAAAAATTGCACCTTCCTCCCTCTGTCCCCAAGACCTGCAAGAGGTGGGGTGGCGGTGGTTTCCTGGTGGAACCACATGCCTGTGGTTGATTTGCCTCAGAACATCTTGACCCGTCTGCTTTTGGGGTCTAGTCCTCCCATCTAGTCATGTATCGCCCAGATACATGTATTTCCCATTGATCTCCCAGAGTCAGATGTGAGGGTGATCTGGCTGCAACATCTGTCTCAACATTGATTGACACGACTGATATGGCCTGCTAGGCAGGTGTTCCCTTCCTCCATCATCGCTCCATGGGCATCCCTCCCAAAGCTGCGCGCTCAGTGGAAGAGGATGACCATCCCAGATAGAAGGAGTGTGCCGTTCATTGGTCAAGGGTCAGGAGTCATCCTTGCCAAAGCTGAGCGCTCAGTGGAAGAGGATGACCATCCCAGATAGAAGGAGCGTGCAGTTCTTTGGTCAAGGGTCATTCCAGCCTCTAATTAGTTCTCCAGCTCCAAGCTCAGCAATACCTTCACACTGGTCAGTAACTGTTCAGTTGTGACGATTAAAATATAACGCAGTCAATCAGTGTCAAATATAATTATAAATTCTATAGTTCTATTTTATACTCTCTTCTACAATTCTATACTTCAGTTAAATAATAAACACCCTGCAGAAGGTAAAAAAAATCCAGCCACCAGAGCCAATGGATGTCTGAAAAATATTCCTTCCCAGCCTCAAGAACTGGATGACCAGAATAAATCAGGAAGCCACCATCAAATTAATCGGAAGTGAGAGGATGGCACGCTTCCTTTCCAATCTCAGGAAAACTGCTGCGTATCCTACATCTTAACACCTTAGTATCTGGCTGCAATATCTGTCACCGCATTGATCACCAGGGATGATTTGGCTGATCTGGCGGGCTAGGCGGGTGTCCCCTTCCTCCATCATCGCTCCATGGGCATCCCTCCCAAAGGATCCCAGAGGATGACCATCCCAGATAGAAGGAGTGTACCGTTTTTGGTCAAGGGTCAGGAGCCATCCTTGCCAAAGCTGAGCGCTCAGTGGAAGAGGATGACCTTCCCAGATAGAGGGAGTGTACCGTTTTTGGTCAAGGGTCAGGAGTCATCCTTGCCAAAGCTGAACGCTCAGTGGAAGAGGACGACCTTCCCAGACAGAACAGGTGCACCATTCTTTGGTTAAGATAGGAGAGCCACATTTCCCTTCTCTTGCACTTTCACACTAGACATGAAGCCAGACAACTGTCCAAGTGAGGCTCAAATTGGAGAGATGCATCCAATGTCCTTGGAAAATATCCGCCAGACAGACGAAGAAGCAGGATGCTCAAAGTTTACCTTGACACACTGCGGCTGGCCCGCCTGCCCGGGCCCTACGTGGCTTCTCATAGTAAACGCTGTGGAGCTCACTCTTGCCTTAGCTTAGCCTTTCTCCCAGCTCTAAGCGATCAGGCTTGAACCTGGGATGCCCCAGAGGCTGGCCTGGATGCGGGAGGGCACCAACACAGCCCTGAGAAAGGGTGAGGGAGGCCCTCCAGAGTGTGGGCTCCACCCTTGGCTGTGGAGTGGACTCTGATGCCTCTCTCAGTGAAAGCCACACTCCGCGGACAGACACCCTGCCCTCTCTAAATCCTGGCCCCACACCACAGGGCCTACAAGCACTTACCGCACTCACCTGAAGGGGCCAAGCCCCAAGGCTCTGTTCGGGTGGCTGCCAGGACACAGCTTACGTTGCAGAGGTGAAGAAGAGGTGAACACAATTGCATGCAGATTAGAAAGCTTACCAAAACTTGACCAACATAATAACAGTATACCTAAGGACCAGTGTGGAGGGTGAAGCTAAATCCCCGATTCTTCACTTCAAAAAGTGGGGAAGGGCGGGTAATGGCCTGGTATCGAAGAAAAAATTGCACCTTCCTCCCTCTGTCCCCAAGACCTGCAAGAGGTGGGGCGGCGGTGGTTTTCTAGTGGAACCACATGCCCGTGGTTGATTTGCCTCCGAACATCTTGACCCGTCTGCTTTTGGGGTCTAGTCCTCCCATCTAGTCATGTATCGCCCAGATACATGTATTTCCCATTGATCTCCCAGAGTCAGATGTGAGGGTGATCTGGCTGCAACATCTGTCTCAACATTGATTGACACGACTGATATGGCCTGCTAGGCAGGTGTTCCCTTCCTCCATCATCGCTCCATGGGCATCCCTCCCAAAGCTGCGCGCTCAGTGGAAGAGGATGACCATCCCAGATAGAAGGAGTGTGCCGTTCATTGGTCAAGGGTCAGGAGTCATCCTTGCCAAAGCTGAGCGCTCAGTGGAAGAGGATGACCATCCCAGATAGAAGGAGCGTGCAGTTCTTTGGTCAAGGGTCATTCCAGCCTCTAATTAGTTCTCCAGCTCCAAGCTCAGCAATACCTTCACACTGGTTAGTAACTGTTCAGTTGTGACGATTAAAATATAACGCAGTCAATCAGTGTCAAATATAATTATAAATTCTATAGTTCTATTTTATACTCTCTTCTACAATTCTATACTTCAGTTAAATAATAAACACCCTGCAGAAGGTAAAAAAAATCCAGCCACCAGAGCCAATGGATGTCTGAAAAATATTCCTTCCCAGCCTCAAGAACTGGATGACCAGAATAAATCAGGGAGCCACCATCAAATTAATCGGAAGTGAGAGGATGGCAAGCTTCCTTTCCAATCTCAGGAAAACTGCTGCGTATCCTACATCTTAACACCTTAGTATCTGGCTGCAATATCTGTCACCGCATTGATCACCAGGGATGATTTGGCTGATCTGGCGGGCTAGGCGGGTGTCCCTTTCCTCCATCATCGCTCCATGGGCATCCCTCCCAAAGGATCCCAGAGGATGACCATCCCAGATAGAAGGAGTGTACCGTTCTTTGGTCAAGGGTCAGGAGTCATCCTTGCCAAAGCTGAGCGCTCAGTGGAAGAGGATGACCTTCCCAGATAGAAGGAGTGTACCGTTTTTGGTCAAGGGTCAGGAGTCATCCTTGCCAAAGCTGAACGATCAGTGGAAGAGGATGGCCATCCCAGATAGAAGGAGTGTACTGTTTTTGGTCAAGGGTCAGGAGTCATCCTTGCCAAAGCTGCGCGCTCAGTGGAAGAGGATGACCATCCCAGATAGAAGGAGCGTGCCGTTCTTTGGTCAAGGGTCATTCCAGCCTCTAATTAGTTCTCCAGCTCCAAGCTCAGCAATACCTTCACACTGGTCAGTAACTGTTCAGTTGTGACGATTAAAATATAACGCAGTCAATCAGTGTCAAATATAATTATAAATTCTATAGTTCTATTTTATACTCTCTTCTACAATTCTATACTTCAGTTAAATAATAAACACCCTGCAGAAGGTAAAAAAAATCCAGCCACCAGAGCCAATGGATGTCTGAAAAATATTCCTTCCCAGCCTCAAGAACTGGATGACCAGAATAAATCAGGGAGCCACCATCAAATTAATCGGAAGTGAGAGGATGGCAAGCTTCCTTTCCAATCTCAGGAAAACTGCTGCGTATCCTACATCTTAACACCTTAGTATCTGGCTGCAATATCTGTCACCGCATTGATCACCAGGGATGATTTGGCTGATCTGGCGGGCTAGGCGGGTGTCCCTTTCCTCCATCATCGCTCCATGGGCATCCCTCCCAAAGGATCCCAGAGGATGACCATCCCAGATAGAAGGAGTGTACCGTTCTTTGGTCAAGGGTCAGGAGTCATCCTTGCCAAAGCTGAGCGCTCAGTGGAAGAGGATGACCTTCCCAGATAGAAGGAGTGTACCGTTTTTGGTCAAGGGTCAGGAGTCATCCTTGCCAAAGCTGAACGATCAGTGGAAGAGGATGGCCATCCCAGATAGAAGGAGTGTACTGTTTTTGGTCAAGGGTCAGGAGTCATCCTTGCCAAAGCTGCGCGCTCAGTGGAAGAGGATGACCATCCCAGATAGAAGGAGCGTGCCGTTCTTTGGTCAAGGGTCATTCCAGCCTCTAATTAGTTCTCCAGCTCCAAGCTCAGCAATACCTTCACACTGGTCAGTAACTGTTCAGTTGTGACGATTAAAATATAACGCAGTCAATCAGTGTCAAATATAATTATAAATTCTATAGTTCTATTTTATACTCTCTTCTACAATTCTATACTTCAGTTAAATAATAAACACCCTGCAGAAGGTAAAAAAATCCAGCCACCAGAGCCAATGGATGTCTGAAAAATATTCCTTCCCAGCCTCAAGAACTGGATGACCAGAATAAATCAGGGAGCCACCATCAAATTAATCGGAAGTGAGAGGATGGCACGCTTCCTTTCCAATCTCAGGAAAACTGCTGCGTATCCTACATCTTAAAACCTTAGTATCTGGCTGCAATATCTGTCACCGCATTGATCACCAGGGATGATTTGGCTGATCTGGTGGGCTAGGCGGGTGTCCCCTTCCTCCATCATCGCTCCATGGGCATCCTTCCCAAAGCTGAGCGCTCAGTGGAAGAGGATGGCCATCCCAGATAGAAGGAGTGTACCGTTCTTTGGTCAAGGGTCAGGAGCCATCCTTGCCAAAGCTAAGCGCTCAGTGGAAGAGGATGACCATCCCAGATAGAAGGAGTGTACCGTTTTTGGTCAAGGGTCAGGAATCATCCTTGCCAAAGCTGAGTGCTCAGTGGAAGAGGATGACCTTCCCAGATAGAAGGAGTGTACCGTTTTTGGTCAAGGGTCAGGAGCCATCCTTGCCAAAGCTGAGCGCTCAGTGGAAGAGGATGACCTTCCCAGACAGAACAGGTGCATCATTCTTTGGTTAAGATAGGAGAGCCACATTTCCCTTCTCTTGCACTTTCACACTAAACATGAAGCCAGACAACTTTCCAAGTGAGGCTCAAATTGGAGAGATGCATCCAATGTCCTTGGAAAATATCCGCCAGACAGATGAAGAAGCAGGATGCTCAAAGATTACCTTGACACACTGTGGCTGGCCCACCTGCCCGGGCCCTATGTGGCTTTTCATAGTAAACGCTGTGGAGCTCACTCTTGCCTTAGCTTAGCCTTTCTCCCAGCTCTAAGTGATCAGGTTTGAACCTGGGATGCCCCAGAGTCTGGCCTGGATGTGGGAGGGCTGTAACACAGCCCTGAGAAAGGGTGAGGGAGGCCTTTCAGAGTGTGGGCTCCACCTGTTGCAGTGGAGTGGACTCTGAAGCCTCCCTCAGTGGATGCTGCACTGTGAGATCTGCCAAAAACTTTCCTAGTGGCAGACAACCCTGAGGCAACACTGGCTTCACGTTGTCAGTAGCCAAGGACACACATGTTTGCAGGGATGACACCATCCATTCCTTACTCTGCAGGAATGAGATCCTGAGAAATATTAAACTGAAAATGGGATGGAACATCGACAATCCTGTAGTTGTGGTTATGGCATATGCAGGGCATTCCTGGTGGTCTGCTCCTCTGGTAGTAAACACAGCAGCTTACTTACAGCGGCCCAACACGGAAGCTCAGGATCCCATGGAGCAAAACTCCACTGGTCCCGCCTCCCATCTGCCCAGCTCCCTACCCTTGGCATGCCTCCTCCCCGCCCTCCCCCTGCCTCCCACCACCACAGAAAGCCTCCATCCTTGCCTTACCCCATGCCCTTACCTACCTCTCTGCCATCCAGCGGTTCCCGCAACTGTGAAGCGGCAGAGCAGCTGCGGTCCGCCAGTTCTAGCCCAGCGCTGGCCAGTGCTAAGCTAGCACCAGTGCTGGGCCAGTGATGAGGGCTGCCAATAAGACGGCAAGCACTGTTTAGGATTGGGCCCTTAGCCATCTCCTCCTGTCCTGAGTTCATATCATGGCAAGACCCAGGAGAAGAGCCCATCCATCAGCCTTGGAGAAAGAAGTTGCAGGGAGTTTGCAGCCCCCACCTTCTTAACAAAGAATATTCCACTCCAACTGCCAGTTGCTTGGCAACCGCAGAAACAAAAGAAAAACTGTTTTGTTTGAAAGATGGGGCAGTTACAAGTTTGACTTACTTGATATCCAGGTAGCGGGAGGCTATGCAAGTTGGGCAACCTTCTGCCTGCTCTTGTGGTCTCCTTAGTCTTGGACACATTTCGTCTGAAAATCATGTTCCTCTTAAACACTTTTTGGTATTGTCCATATATCAATACCTAGCATATGTTTGGTTTGTTTAATTCATTTATTGTTCAATTCCTGCATTTTTACACCACATCTCTGTTATAGTTATTTCATACACAGCTTTTATTAAGGAAACGCTATGGACTCATATTTCGTCATGTAAATCCGTGTAGTCTTGAACGATAGCTGATGTTGAGAGACATACAAGCTATGCCAATAATACTTTCTTCAAAGTAGATTAATACAGGACTTCTCAAATTGCAACTGTCTGCAGGGCTCCCCATGTCTTAGAAAGTGAAAGTGGAGCAATTGCACAACACTTCTGGTTTGCAACTGCAAACCAGAGGTGGAGCAAGATTGCTCTGCTTTCACTTTCTGAAGGTTGAGGAGCCCTGCGGATGGTCATGCAGGGCTCCCCGCACCCCCGGGAGGCTGCAGCAGGGACTGGTAAGGACATGCCAGTCCCTGCACCCCCGCTTAGTAATGTGATCCTGGGGATTGTGTTGCTGCCTTCCTCCCGTCCCTGCAGCTTTCCCCGCTCCCCTGCAAGGACTTACTGCGGTCCTCAAACTCACTGTGAGTTTGAGAACCACTGGATTAATAGATTCATAAGTAATTAGATTTGGAAGCTATATTTGAACAATTTGCAAAACGTCTTTGTCTGGTTAATTTCTCTCCAGAATAAGATAAGGATGCACCTATGGGGAAGTGTACTTGTTGCCCAATCCTACCCATCTCCACATTAAAAATCAAAGTCCAGCCAGACCTTGCCTGATGGAGCTCTTGTGCCTAGGCATTGCTCCCAGTCACTTCACACTATTTACGCGAGGACAAGGAATGTTAAACCAAATTGTCCCTACTCTCTAGCACAGTGTTTCTCAAATTGTGGGTTGGGACCCACTAGCCAATTTCAGGTGGGTTCCCATTCATTTAAATATTTTATTTTTAATATATTAGATTAGATGCTACCATGGTATGTGACTGCATTTGGGGAAATGTTACAGACCTGTACTTTTCACAAGGTATTATGTATATTATTTTAACAATGATAGTAGATGGGACTTGCTCCTGGGTAAGTGTTGGAAGGATTGCAGCCTAGGATTGTTAAAAATTTTCCTGCTTGATGACGTCACTTCTGGTGGGTCCTGACAGATTTTGACAGATAAAAAGGGGGTCCTGGTACTAAACGTGTGAGAACCACTGCTCTAGCATATTCCCTGTCACAACTTGACTTTAGAAAAATTTCAAGTTTTTTGAGTCATGAGCCTCTGTTATTTCAAGTCACATTTGTCCCTATATGTAAAAGAGCCCCCTCCCCCAGTCCTGGCTTCCTCCACCTTCTGGTCCCTTCCACAGTCTTGTGCAGCCAAAAAAAAATCAAAAAAATCTTAAGTTTTCCTCCTCCTCTCCTCCCTCCCAGCTCCTGCCACCTGGAACCAACCTACTCTCCCACCATGTCTGTTGCCTTCCTTTAGAGTGCCTGCTTTCGGATCGCACAGGAGGTCTTGCACTGCGATGTGGGAAAGGCAAAAAAAGTAAGCAAGAATACACACATGCTAAAAAGATAGGGACTCAAAGTCATTATGAGTCCTTTGTTACTTTTCAAGTCGTGAGTCGAGTGCGAGTCAGTGCATAACTCAAGTCAGCTCAAGTGCTTGGGGACAGTGACTTAGAAGACTAGTATTGAAAGTCATTTCTGCCCAGTCCACAGTTGTACACATTTGATCCCTGTTGCGTATATGCAACGTTGGGCAAAAATGGCTTAACATTGAAGGAATCTGGGCGATTTCTTAGTTCAGCTGACTTCCAAGACTACCTACCTCTGCAGTTCCCTGCCTCCTGGGTGTCTTGAATGGGGAAGATTCTTGGGTTTCTCTTGGGGAGGAAGTTCCTTGTGATTGCTTGAGCCAAGAACAGAGCCAGGGAAAGAAAGTTTTGGGCTTATCCAGCTCTTCCTACCCTGTGTTTCTATGATGGCAAGACCAGGAGAAGATATTGTCCATCAACCAGGGAGAGGGAGAGAGCGCGCAACTGCAGAGAGTTTGCAGCCCCCACCTTCCTAAGAAATAACATTCCACTCCAACTGCCAGGTGCTTGGCAACCACAGAAACAAAAGAAAAAAATATCTTGTTTAGAAGATGGGGCAGTTGCAAACTTGACTTACTTGATACTAAGGGGTGCATCCAAGTAGGGGATAGTTAAGTAGGTTGGATGATCTTCACTTGTGCCGTTCTCAGTCATGGATATGTTTTGTTCCCGAAAGTCATGTACTTCTTACATACTTTTTGGAATTATCCATAGATCAATATCTACCACATGTTTTGTTTGACTGACTGACTGACTGACGCATTTTCACACCACATCCCAGATTCATGAAGTTTGAATGCGGCTTTAATTAGGCAAACCTCATTCACTCACATGGACATATTTCACCCTGTAAATCCAAGTGGTCCTGAACTACAATTTGCATCTGTCTCTATATCAGCTGCGCCAACAATACTTTATTCATATTCAATTAACTAATTAGATTAGGAAGTTAGACTAAATTTGGGCAACTCTACTCCTCAGTGGCTTAATTTCTCTCCTGAGAAAGATAAGACTGCACCTACAGGGAAGTGAACTTGCTGCCAAGTCCTTTCCAATCCACATTAAACATCAAAGTCCACATTGCGCTCAGTGTTGCCCAATAAAACACAGCAATGGTTCTCAAACCTTTTAGCACTGGAACCCACTTTTTTGAAGGACAATCTGTCCAGGACCCACCAGAAGTGATGTCACTTTTTCTTTCTCCAGTGCCTGCTCTTCTCCAACTCATGTTTCAATTTGTTGTTCACCTCATGGTCCTCTTGACACCATATAAACTCCCCACAAGCCCTATCATCATTAAATACTGTACAATCTCTCCATTATTCAAGGCCTAAGTTATCTTGCAGCCCCAGAGACCAGCCAGGATAAATTAATGCTAACAGCTCTAAATCTGCAGATAATCTCTGGGGTTATTTTGTTGTACACAGTTCCTAGAAAGTTCCTTGCCAGCCACTTACTGCTTAACTCCAGGTATGGAAATCATCACCATTCAGACCATGTTTTTGGAAACAGATGTGGGCTGTCATTTTTGGGGGCAGGGGTATAATTTATTTTTAATAAGACATGGTTGCAAAATTAATTTTGATTCTTGCAGGTTGCCAGAGGTTTCAGAAAATGAAGCAAGAAAAGCTAACTTTATGCAAAGGCATTTGATACCATAACTCTGTCTCCAGTTAAAACTACCCAGTGGAGAGCTATGCAGAGATCCCTGTAGAGATCTACCTAGTAGATTCACAAACCTCATGTGCTGCCAGCAGGCGAAGAGCTGTGTGCAACTTACAGCAAATGTCTCTCTATGTGCCCTTATTAAGGAAAGAGGATGCATGGCCAGTACTGTTAAAGGAGCGCCAGGGCTAGTCTTAACAAGCTTTCTGCGACATAGGAGAAGAGCCTGGGTGCGTGCATACAATTACTGCTTTCAGTAGAAGACAGGGTTAGCCCTTTTGTGTTTGCTCGTCCTTGTCCTGCTTTAATTACATCCACTTTTTGCATACAGGTTCTTCAAACACACAAAGTGTTGACTTCAAAGCCCTCCTCAAAGCCCACCTTTTCTGTGTAGCATTATAGACAACTGCTTACAGCACAAGACTGTGTGTGTCTACTCAAAAGTAAGTCCTATTGTATTCAATGGGGCTTGCTCCCAGGAAAGCTTTATAGGTCTGCTGCCTTAGGGCCCAATCCTGTCCAACTTTCCAGTGCTGATGTAGCCGCAATGCAGCCCCAAGGTAAGGGAACAAACATTCCCTTACCTTGAGGAGACCTCAATGATTGCTTCCCCACCACGGGATGCAGTGAATAGCCATTGGTATGGCTGCGTCAGTGCTGGAAGATTGAATAGGATCAAGTCTTTGAGTCCTCAGTGCTTAGTGGGCAGCTCAGTCGTATCTCCTGCCAGAACATGGCATGCAGCACCACCAACAGTGTGTGTGCTACATGATACAGTGCAGGTGACAGTCTGGGAGAGGTAACTAAAAACATTTTATATTTACCTCCCTGTAGGCAACCTAGGGCCAAATCCTATTCAAATTTCCAGGCCTGGTGTAGCTGTGCCAAAGGGGCGTGTGCTGCATCCTGTGGTGGGAGGATAGTTATGGAGGCCTCCTCAAAGTAAGGGAACATTTGTTCCCTTACCTCCGGGCTGCATTGCAGTTACACTGGCACTGGAAAGTTGGATAGGATTGAGCCCCTAGCCATCAGTGGGTCTCCTTGAACCCATGCCTGTAAGTATGAGGAGGGTCAAGGGGTTGGGTCTGGGCTGGGAAAGGGGGATAGGATCTGGCATGTGCTGCTGACTTAAAGATCCACCCCTTCCATTCCATGCCCAAACTGCCCTGGTTCTTCTGCCAAATTGCCCATGACCTGCCCCCACTGACACCTTATCTGCTCCAGTGCTGTCTGAGTGGGCTGCTGGTAGGCACCAGAGCGCCCAGCAGTGGCATGCTTTTCGCACCACCGTAACTGCAGTTATGGCAGCGGGTCACAAAGTTCGCTGCTGTATGCCCAGGATAGAATCGAGCTGTTAGTTTAAATCTCCACAGCAGTAAACCTAGCTCTGGTGGCTGTGGGGTGTTTGCGATCTCCCCATCCCAAAATGCCATGGGGCAGGGAGTGGTGTCTGACACCATGCAAGCACACAGGTGCTGAATGGCCCAAGTTGGGCAGTGGCCTGTGCCGGATTCTCCCTGGAGCCATTGCACTAGCCTTCTAAGCAATGGCTGCTCTCTGGTAGAGAACCTGGCAACTCTGGTTTTCAGTACCAGAAATTCTCTCCGCTCCTGTCCTAAAAATAATCCACTACTGCTTTTCCTCTTTCATTAGAGCAGTCTTGTTTAAAGGAAAAAAAAAAAAAACCTTTTAACTTTTGCTATCATTAAACAGTTGGGAGTCAGAAAGCCTTCCAATCTATTGCAAATCTCCTTGAGATCAACCTGTAGATCCCAATCTACTTTTTGCCCGTCCTTACTACAAAGTGCATGAATGTGTTTATCATTTCCACTCTAAAGAAAAAAACCATGTCACTGTCCCACTCTGGATCATTTTTCCTAGCACTTAAAATAACTTGTATCCCTTTCTGAGAGTTGTTCTTGGATCTCTGTACTAATAAAACGCCTTCCCAATCTTGGTGGAGTCCTCCTGAAGGCAGAGATGTCTGTTTCTAATTGTTTTCTTATTGCTGGCTTTCAGCTTCACATCTTTTCTGCTGATGTCTGCCTCAAAATCCCTTCTGAGGGAATATAGTGTTTCTGCTCTGAGATGGCGATCAGACCTTATGGAAGGATGTTTACATGAAGCAAAAATGTTTTGTTCTGTGGCTGTCATCTTAGGTTGGACCTTGCATGCATTAATGCGGATACAGTTTAGTTTGACGGATTATTTTACATGGTTTTTATCTTGTATTATAGTTATGAAGCGTTTTACTAATGGCTATTATTTTCCCACTTGCAATTAGATTAACGCAGTTAATGTTATGTGTTTAGCAATGTATCTTCTTTTCAGAATTCCTATTTTAACATGATAGGAATGTAAGAACATTAAGAAAAGCCCCGCTGGATCAGGCCAAAGGAGCATATGTCTAGCATCCTGTTTCCCACCGTGGTCCACCAGCTGCCTCTGGGATGTCCACAAGCAGGAGAGAGAGGCATGATGGGGGAAAAGTTAATTTGTGATCACTGTCGTTAAACTTGCTATTTTCAGTTAATAACTAATGTGAATTTTGTGAACTGATGGTGTAACTATTGCCATGAATTGTATGTACAGTGGCATGTGAAGTTTATTTAATCCCTGCTAACGAGGCAGAGACACCTTTTCAAGTGGTATTCTCTTATATTTAGCAAGGGGAGAGTAACTGTCCCTCATCATCACAGCACAGTGTCTTTTTGTGGCTGTTTGCTGGGGTTCTTCTGCATCTTCCTTCCAGAGGAACTAATAAGTAACCCCTCCTTTGTGGTTTTTTGGTGAGGGCTCAAAACATGTCTGTTTTGCCTGGTGTTTGGGTAATGGGCTGATGTCTGCCCTCTGCACCTCTATAATAGTGCTGTGGCTTGACTGATTCCTTCTGAACCAAATCGTTACATCCCCCCAGCTCTACTCTGTGTGTTTTTTGTTTACTGTGTTGGTGGTTTCGTTGGGTAAGGGCTGCTGGCAACATTGAGGCACAATCTAGGTGACATCAAGCACTGTTGAGTCCTGTCAATTTCAGTGGAAGCGACTGAAGCATGTGCTTAACTTTCCTAGAACATGGTTAGAACATACCAGTTACATCATGGAGTAGCAAAAAATAGGAGATAAAATTATTTTCCACCCCTTTACCCATCTAGTCAGTTCTTACCAAACTGAGCATTGCAATGTATGTGGTGATATTACAAAATACCATTGCATCAATAGGTTTACTATTCCTATATTTAATCTCATGTCTAGTTGCACAGCAGGGAAGAGCATGAACCCTTTTAAACAAACATTAACTTCATCACAGAATGATGATCCCCAACTGTGAGTGTGTGTAAACCAGCTCCATTCTGGTTATCCTTTCTGGTTATCCTTCCACTGTTCTCCATTCTGGTTATCCTTCCACTGAGAACATGACATTCCAAAGTTCTTCTAACTCTTCAGGCACACACCTTTCGGATCCTCTTTAGTGCAACATTTAGTGCGACTCAGCACCATGTGAGTTGTGAGAGTGAAATCAGCATAATATCTATAGTTTGCCCATTGACGGGCTGATATCATCCTGTGGCCAGCCATGATATCCCAGTAAGATACAGAAGGAATTTTTGGAATGTGTCCTAAGCCTCAAAATAGCAAGGTTCCATGAAGGGATTTCACTGGGTCCCCCCCCCTTTTTTCTGTTCTTGAAAATATGCCTGCTCACTTTCTCCATGAAAAACAATTCTGAGTCTTACTAAGAAGAACCACAGATTAATCATGATTTTATTCTTTGGCCCTTAGATATTGTACATTAGACAGATGAGATCACTAACCAGAGAATAATCTGATTTCCAGATGTGCAAAAAAACTGGTTTAAGAAAAAATCTCTTTAAATAGTTATGTCCATTTGTGGTTTCAACAAGTAGTGTGTGTGTGTGTGTGTGTGTGTGTGTGTGTGTTTAAATAGTAGACTAGTGATACTTGTTACTTCATTTTGGGAATAATTGTCATGATTAATCTACTGCTGTGCTCCTGCATTTAAAAACGTTCAGGGAACAGAACAAAGGAAAGATAGTCTAATAAGGACTATACTCGGAACAAATGGATTCCACAGCATGTATTGAATTTGGATAAAGCATCTGATTAGATCATGATTTATTTTATGGGTTTAAAGAGGACACATTACAAGTATTTTCACTTTTTTGGGGGGAGGCTCAAAATCCCACAAGTGCTTAATATGGGTTTCTTATTTGCTAGATAGGTATGGCTAAAGGAAAAAGAAATACCAGTGATGTATCACTACAGTAAGTGAGGGTATGCTGAATGGTATAAACAAAGCATTATCAGTCATATTTGACCAATGGACCTGTCTAATGAATTGTGCGTTGGCAATTGTCTTGTAACCACTAGACTTTAATGTCTTCAAGTTACATTTTTATGACTGCATTTCTAGCATATTGGTTGTCACTAAAGACTGCTTGGCTATGGGTTTAAAAAATGAAAGAAATTGTAAAGAATGTCAAGACAGACTGGAAGGGAATATTATTCATAAACAACAGAAGTAATTTTTTTTCTAGTTGATCCTAATGTAAATTTATACTTCTTGTGCTGTTCTTTTTCTCAGTTACGAACATTACTTGTTTATTGCTTGAAAGAGTACATTCAGTTGCATGCCAATATGTTGATATCTATTTAGTTGTTTGATTTTTCTCTGTAAACCGCTTTGTGAACTTTTAGTTGAAAAGCGGTATATAAATACTGTTAATAATAAATAATAATAATCTCATGCAAAATACTGCCATCTATGTACACAGGCAACAAAGAGCCCAATCTCGAGCTGCCTGGTGCACAGGGCTGCTGCAGCGCCAAAAATGGCTGCAGTGGCATCCTAAGCGCTATCCGGGCAGTGCTGGTGGCTCGGGTAAGGAACATAGCCCCGCAGTGGGGCTACTCAATTCTATGGTATCCTTTGGTTACCGTACAATCGAGAGCCTCCATGTTGGGTCAGCAGCTTGAAATGGAGGCTCAGGATCCAGTGAAGTGGAGCAGAAGTGGCATTCTGCTGGCAAACGAATAAGGCCGCTAGTGCACTACATATGTGGACTGTGCCAGCGAGTTGAAAGTGGGGGTGGGTGATGGGAGGATAGATAGATACTTTATTAACGGTCATCCGACCAGCTAGTCACAAAACAACACAACAAAATACACAAAATTAAAACCAACATCCCTTTACACATATATAAAATCATAAAATCATCAATTTATACTCTCAATTTTCTTTCTTATCAACTGTGCAGCATGACAGAAACGGGCCACCCTGAGCGATATATCAGGATTTACATCAGACAGCAGAAAGGCAAGCTGCTCCTCCACCTGCATTCCCGTTACAGCGCCAAAAACCGGGGAAATAAATTTATATCGCAAATCATCATAATTTGGACATTGCAGAATAATGTGGGCAGTTGTCTCAACCACATTATTATGGCAGGGGCACAGTCTCTCTGAATAAGGATGCTTTGCGTAACGCCCCAAAAGAACTGCTGATAGGAGTGCATTGCACCTGGCTTTAGTAAAAGCAATCCTGAATTTTGGAATAATGATGTTATAAAAATACCTGGCAGGAGAAAGCGTAAGAGCTTGATCCCCAAGAAAAACATATGTAGAAAGTCTGGCTCTCACAGATCTCATTTCAAGATCCACCAACCTCTGACGCAAAATTTCTTTTGCATCTCCCAGGCTCATCATTGTTAAAGACTCAGGGGAAAGATTGCAAAAATTAAAGTAATCCAGGCACCTCTTTTCCCAGGAGCCTATAAAGGGATCCAAAAAGATCAAATGAGTAAAATTACACTGTCTTGAGAGAATCTTCAAAAAATAATGCAAGGCATTTAGCCACATCGACATCTCTATACTTGGGGTACCAGATTCCAGCCTAACCACGGTATTCGGCACACATCGGGGGACATACATCAGTTGACGCAAAAATTTGGTCTGGATCACCTCTAAAGACCTGGTGTTTAAATATGGGGCGATCTCAGAACCATAAAGCAATTGAGCCCTAGTTTTAGCATTATGCAGCCTTAGAGCCGCAGGGAGAAATTTGGCGCCTTTGGATGAATAAAAACGATAAATGGCACCAGATGTTTTCTGTGCTGATTGACCGACATAGTTTTTATGGGCCAAACGGCCACCTTGATAGTGAAAAATCACCCCCAGGTATTTTATTAATTTAACCTGCTCGATGGGTTTCCCATTTAGGAGCCATCAATGAGCCTTATAGCGTCTGGCAAAAACCAACACCTTTGTTTTATCAGAATTAATGATCAATTTCTCCTGTGAGCTAATCAGGGCTAAATGGCGAAGGGCCCTCCTCATGCCGACCTGTGTTCTCGATAATATAAGTACATCGTCAGCATATGCCAGAACAGGGACGTGACGATCAGCAAGCTTTGGAGGATGTAAAGCCAGATCATCAAAGGAGGTAATCAGTGAATTTATATAAAAACTAAATAAAAGGGGGGCAAGAACACAGCCCTGTCTGACCCCTTTATTAACAAAAATTGGTTTCGTTAAATGACCTCTAGATGAACACCTAATCCTTATGCCCGAGTTGCTATATAAGCTAACCATAAGCAACAATAAACGACGATCAATAGATGAAGCTGCAAACTTATCCCATAGCCTTGATCTAGGGATTAGGTCAAAAGCAGCCTTAAAATCAACAAAGGCTGCAAAAAGTCTAGAGCCCCTAGTGGCCAGATGTTTCTCGACAAGGAATTGCAGCACCAAAGTCTGATCAAGGGGTGATCTTCCAGGGCAAAAGGCTGCCTGAATATCAGCTATAATGTCTTGAGATTCCATCCAGGCTAATAGCTTATCTCTTAGATGTAAAGCATAGAGTTTGCTAATAACATTTAGCAGGCTAATAGGCCTGTAATTTGAGGGAATTTCATGACCTCCTTTCTTATAAATGGGAACTATAATTGCCCAACCCCAATTTGAAGGCATATTAGCAGTTTCATCGATATACGAAAATAAAGCAGCCAAAGTTGGAGCCCACCAATCCTGGTGTTCTTTAAGCAAATCACTCCTAATAAAATCTTCCCCTGGAGCTTTTCCACTTTTTACTCTCCTAATAAGAGAGACAACCTCCTCACTGGTTACAGGTTCCCAGGATGGAAGATCTTCAGCTAATAATTTTGATCTTAAATCTGGACAGGGGGGTTCCTCCAATGCATAGATCCCCTGAAAGTGTTCCACCCATTCTGATGTTGTAATATGATTAGAAGCTCCCGAGGGAGACACTTTCAGTAGTGGATTAATTGTATGCCAGAAAAGAGAAGTATTTTTCTGAATGGCCGCACTAATTAAAACTTCCCAATTTTTCTTTATGAAGATTTCCTTCTTAAGTTTGATGGTTTCCTTAAATTGCTTTTTAAAATTTTTTAGATGCACATAATGAGCCTCCAATTGAGATTCTCTTGCCATAATCAAAGCAGCAATAACCTGCTTCTTCAGGATCCTACATTCAAAATCGTACCAATCATAAGATCTGCGTCTCAGACTGATATTGTTGCGCGTGTAACTACTTAAAAAAGGTTTTAAGGCAGCAACAACATTATTATAATGCGATAAAGGGTCACCCTCCTTAGCTATAATCGCATCCCTAAAGCCCATTACCCGCTCACAACTCAGAAGCCCCTGAATTTTAACACTGACATGACTGGTCCATTTCACGCATCTTGTCACAGGACCTGAATGATCAGTAGGGTGATGGATCTCTTTAGACTTAAACTGCCCAGCTGTTGAAAATTTGAGCGATAAAGGGAGGTGATCACTCTCTGATCTACTAAGTACCCTGAAATCCAGCAAATCTGGGAGCAATGACCTAGAAATGGCCACATAATCTAGAAGTGAGGGTTTAGCCCCCCTCCAAAAGGAGCACACAGCTGGGTGATCCTCAGGCCATGAGCCATTAAGAATTATTAGATCTTGCTTTATGCAGCATTGGGCCAAAAATAAGCCCTGACGATTACACCTGCAGTCATTTGATACCCGTTTGCACAATGGAGAAGGGTCAGAAAAAGGTGGAGGAAAAGCTCCAAATTTTGTAAAGAGTTCAAAATCATTTCTGCCCATTTTTGCATTAAAATCCCCCAAAATGACCAACTGAGCAGAAGGATGTGCCTCTTGAATCTCCCCAAGATGCTTCTCAAAATTGGTCCATATTTGCCTTATAGTGACTAAACCCACAATTGGCGGGAAGTACACATTAACCAAAATTAGGGAACTTGGCTGTAAATTAAGTTTTACCACCAGAGTATAACAGTCAAAAACAGGCAGGGATTCCACTGCAATAGACAAATTCGTAGAGATCAATGAGAGTAATCCCCCCTTAAGTCTACCCCTTCCCAAACCAGGGACCGCTGGAGTTAAAAAGGCTCTAAAGCCATCTACTTGGGGGGGGAGAGGAGAGCCAGACTTCCTGAAAACATAAAATATCCCATTTCTTGACAAAATCCAAAAAATCAGACTGCCCTAATTTCCCCGCCCACCCCGCCACGTTCCATGAAACAAGATGAAATACATTAGCTGCACTCGGGTCAAATATCCACTGAAGGGACCTGACTATTTGCAAAAGGAGAGATGGTAAAACTTATATCATCTGCCACACAGGGATTCAGTACAGGGGACTCAGCCCCCACATTTCTGTATGGAACCCCCTTGGAGACTCTTTGAATCCCAACTGGGCTTGAGCCCAACTTCACAGCTGGATACAAATTTGTAGTATTTGGAGAAGAATGAGTACACAGCGCTGGGCAATCCAAAATTGTCTGGTCATTACCAGACGAAGATTCAACAGCCTCCATAATGGTCAGTTCACTAGAAAGATAACTTTGTTGTGAAACATCAGTTACTGTTATTCCAGGAGTTTGACATCCACTTTGTGCAGACAAGAGCGCCCGGCCATGGGCAACAGAAGCAGACTTTACTTCTTCCAAAGTACTCTTTCCAACCTGAGAAGGAAGCAGCAGAGAGGTTGAAGAAAGAGAAGGTGCCACTGACTGTTCTTTAAAGTCCATTAGACACTGTAGATCTGGATGAATGATCTTAGAAGCAGGTATTTGTTTCACAGCTACATCCATTTCCATCAAATCTTCTGTAGGGGCAGCCTGCTTCTGGAGTAGAGTAGAAACTGATGTATCTTGTATGTTTTCAAAGTCTTGCACCAGTTCCTTCAAAGCTGAGATCAAACGCTCCTGTTCTAACAGAGCTAGCTCTGAAAATGACTCTTTCAGCTGAAGTTCGAATGTGGGGTCCAAAAGTTGAGAGTCCATATGCTCAGAGGTTCTAGGCCTGGTAAGGGAAGCCTCTGCCCTAACTGTATCGGGATGTCCAACTCCCCAAGATTGGGTAAAATCAATAATGGGAGGTTCATAATAGACTTTCTTAGGTCGTATTCCAAAACGATATAAAAGAGAAGATAACTTAAAAAGCATTTGAGGTATTATATCCTGGCGAAAAGACAACAGAATATTTTGCCAGTTGGGAGAAGAACTTAACCTAGTCACATTCAGCAGGTCCACTTCATGCAAATCACAGCGTAGAAGACTGCTCAGAGAGGATTTTGCTCTGAATTTTGTATGCCACCTGCCATAATTTAACTGGCTTTGAAAAATGGAGAGGAGATCTTGCAAGGTTGCAGTCTTCTTCTCATCCTTACTTCAGATGTTGAGGAAACAGCAGGAATGTCACCCCCACAGGGAGACCTGTCCCTCACTGTGAGTGCTTTCATCTGCCTACTCAAAGCCTCTAACTTGCAGGCCATAGACTGCTGGCCTCTAAAGATAGTATGCAGAGTTTGTGAAAAGAGAGCACATTGTTTACCAAACAAGGCTTTCAGTTCCTTGAGACCTATCAGTTCCAAATTGTCTGTATTAGTAGCTACATTGCACGCTGAATTGGGTTTCACTGCCCCTTTAAGTACACAGGGGGATAATGGCATCTCACTCCTTTCTCCAGGATGACTCGATGTTTGACTCCCTTCTTCTATCTCCTCGACCGCCTCTGAAGTTAATTCCACAGTCTTACTCACTTTTACATGATTAAGTGGGCATTCAGATAGCAGCAGCTGTTTAGAAACCTTGAGACTGCGTTTCTTTTTCAGGACGGTTTCCCCGGAGGCAGCTGGGCTGGATCTCTGTCGCTTGCTTCGTTTCTTCATACCAACAGATAAACACTGATTTCTTATCCCCACCAAGGACATTTGCAAACCAAAACACTTGGCTTGTAGACCTACATTCAAAGGTGCCACAGAACAGGATATGTCAGAATAAGGCACACATAAACAGGAGAAAATAAATTTTTTAGACGGAGCTCAGGTGAAACATGTCCTCCCTCTCTGAGACCCAATCTTAGGTTGCAATCCTACCCACACTTAAGTAAGTCCCCTGATGGGAGGATTGGGGAGTGTTAGGGTGAGGAGAGGAAAGTGGGACAGGGTTGGGGTAATTAATAGCAGCACTCCCATGCACCAGAATCCTATGCTCCTTCCCTCAACCCTTTTCTCTTATTCATCTTGGTTTTATGTCAGCAAAATGGCTGGTGCAGAACTGAGGAGACCTGTTGGGGAAGCAGAGGCTTTCCTCAGGGTAGAGAAACAAATGTTATCTCACCTGGAGGAGTTCTCCATAACTGTTCCGTCCCCCCCCCAACATAACATGCAGTGCGCACTCTATTGGCATGGCTGCATCGGCAAGGGGGTTTCAATAGGATTAGGCTGTAAGTCTGAAACATAGACTAAAGTGGATCCTCTCAATGATTTTTTGTATCATTAGTTTTTTTCTATCAGGCCCTCTGTTCTTATAAGGGTTAGTTCAAACTGAATGGCACCAATCCAACTCTAGTCATATGCAACAATTCATGGCCCTGAACAGAGAGCTGCATCCCCCATCCACATCAAAAGATGCATCCAGCCTCTTTGATTAAACTGAGATGAACTGGCAATGCAAGCGTGTTTGAATGCACATTGCATCTCCACTGCCTAAGTATGTGGGGACTTGCATTCACACAGGAACTTCTTTTATGGGTAGAAGTGGCAACAATTCTTTTTCATCTGATGGCAAAGAATGGGATCCTATTTGTCTGATGAACAGAAGGTCTGTCTGATGGTGCAAGCAAGATGGATGCTGCAGGCCCCTGTGCCACATGCCACCCTGTTCTGGAGGGTCCCCCAACTTCAAAAGCAGATTTTCTGGAGTGCACAGGAAAGGTGTGGACAAAAATCCTTCCCTCCTGCATGCACAGAAGTTTTCTCCATCCACAGAACAAATTATTAGAATTCAGTCCAATCTTGTACTCTACTGCCAAGGAAGAAGACAGTATCTGCTGGAAGACAGTGCAGATTCACTGTCCCACTGGTACATATTATCTCAATGTGTTATGGGGATCTCTCTTCAGTCATGGCCCATTATGTCAAACATACTCACATTTTACTTTGCATGCAAAAAATGTATCAGTAATCCATGGAACCCACACTTTTAAAATACAGGTAAACAGTATTATAGAAAATGCTTTCAAATACAAAACACTTGACAGAACAAGCCAGCATCCCATGGAAACGATCCAGTTTCTTATAAAATGGAATGCAAATGTCATGTCCAAGAGGAAAAAAGTTTACAACAGCTTGAAAGTCAAGTCATAATTTCTGGTCCATCAACCAATATTCTTTTGATTCTGTAAGCCACTTCTGTCTTTATAGAAGATGACAACTCACCAAAACTAATCTCAAAGAATCTGCTGCTCTTATATATTTTATTAACAAGGATGTTCTTAATGGCAGAACGGAGAATCAGAAATGTTGTACAAGCTTCACAGCATCCTACGCTGCTATGCATAGTCAGTAGTAAATGATACAGTGACACCTGGGAATATACATGAGCAGCAGTTTCCGCAAAAGGAAAATGTTATTGGCTTGCCAATAGGGCTGAAGTCAGATTCAAGCAATCTTACAGCACAATCCTATGCATGTCTACTCAGAAGTAAGTCCCATTATAGTCAATGGAGCTTACCCTCGGGTACGTATCAATAGGATTGCAGTTCTATGCATGTCTACCCAGAAGTAAGCTCCAATGAATTTAATGGAACTTACATCCCAACCCTATCTGTCAGTTTCTGCTAGTGGAAGGTCAGTTCCACCAGAGGAAGCTCCAGGGCCCAGCCAGAAGTGCCCAGATCCTGGCATGTATTAAACAACATTGTCACACTTGCTGACATGGCTGGAGCTATGTCCATGGTTGGTGAGGGGGCAGAAACCAGAGGCAGGCAGGATTTGGGAGGGGATTAATCTGGTGGCAAAGGCACACACTAGATCTTATCCACGCCTTTGCAAACCTCCCCGCCTCTTACATCTCCTCAAATATCTGAAGAGACCCATTTGTGGCTGGGAGGCCTATCAGGAAGTAAGTACAAAATGTTTGTAAAATCACCCCCCCCCCCACAAACACACCATTGGATGCAGTGTGCATCTTTTTGACATGTATGCATTGCTAGGAGGAGATTCGGATAGGATTGGGGCCTTACTCCAGATTAGTATTATAGGATTGCTACCTTGACAGGGTACAGAGATGGGCCACCAGCGACTGCACATGAGACACACACAGGATTCCACAGAGAAACAAGCAAAACCTCATAGAAAGAGAAATAAAACACACATAAAATATATTGATTTTATGACTAGCCTTAATGGATGAGATGATTAAAATTCACATGACTTAAATGATCAATCAATTAAATCATCATGCAACTGAAAATAGGAGAAAAAATAACTGTACTAGAGGAGAAAAAATCATGCTGGTTTTGTTGTTGGATGATGCATGCACATGTATCATTTTCTCTCTCAGACAGGAGTCAGTGTAGTGCCAGATTGGTGGAAGCCCTTGTGCAAACCTCTGCACTGCTCCTCTCCCACATGAGGTGGGACCCCAGCTTAGGGACTCCTGGCACGAGGATCTCTGAGGGATGCTCCCATTTGTAAAAGGGATGCTGGGCGCAGCAGTGGCATGGATTTCTCAGTTGGCTCATGGGACTAGGTGGGCCCTTTGACAGACATTAGTCCTTAGCCTGTGTCTGACTTGGCCAACCCCTGATCCTGCCCCTGACGAGAGGGAGTGACTCTTCCAAGATACCAAGTGCCAGACACTGTTTTTATAAGCACTTGTTTTAAAATAATTTGATTTTTAAAATGCTGTTCAGTTAATCAGGGGCATTGTTTTAGACCGGGGTGTCAAACATAAGGCCTGGGGACCGGATGCGGCCCTTGAAAACTTTTTATCCAGCCCTCAGGCTCTTAGCTTCTGAGCAGTGCTGGGGTGTAACTGCTGAGAGGGCAGTCCACATGAAAATTGGGCTATCCCTTATCTTGAAATATGATCAAATTTGCATGTTTTCTCTTCTGTCATTTGCAGCTAAGTGAGAAAAAGTGTTTATTTTTGGTTATGACCTGTGTAATGACATCACTTTCTGTCTAATGACATCACTTTTGGCCCTCAGCAGACATGATGAATGCTATTCGGCTCTCTGTATGAAACAGGTTTGACACCCCTTTTAGACAATCAAATGATGCACACACACCTACCCAATTAATCTTGTTCTACTTGCTAGATGTCAGACTTTGACAACAGTCTATGATTGGCAGACTTTCACTGAGAAGCCTATGTGGCGTAGGGTTTAGAGTGCTGAACTGCAGAGACCCAGGTTCACCTCCCCATGAAGCTTGCTAGATGATGATAGACCAGTGGTGTAGCTAGAGGGGGTGCAAAGCATTAAGTTTTACAGGGAGCCTCACTTCAGTGTGCAAGGGGCCCCTACCTCTCCCCTTCGGAGCCATTCCATGTGGGGGGAGCAAAACAGAGGCAGACAAGACGTACACCTCTTTTTTGCTCCCCTTGCCTGGAAAGGCTCCAAAGCGGAGAGGCCCCTTGCACACTGAGGTGAGGCTCCTTGCAGAACATAGTGCTTTGCACCCCCTCTAGTTACGCCTCTGTGGTAGACCACTCAAAAATATATATTAGCCGAGGTGGGAGGGGAGGGAGAGAGAGGATTAGCTCATGAAGTTTGCTTCATCAGCTGAGATGTCAAGGCAGCGACATTGATGAAGAATGGAATATGCACTATAATTCAATATTTATTCTTACCTTTTAAAGCTTTTGGTGTTGTCAAAATATGGACTGATTCCCTGATGCAAGTTGTTGTCCCCTTCACAATTTAACCATGCTCAGCTGAGCACTCTTTGACTGATAGCACAGCATGACAAATGCCTTGGGGATCTGGCCTGTAACAAATCAGAAGAACTATTTGAGGCTTCTCAGCAGTCGCTAGAACTGTTGTCTGTCAGCAAACATTCCCTCATCTGGAAGCATGCAGTATTTATGATGAGCATTATCTCCCATTCGCATCAGTGAGAATTAGCCCCATAAATCCCTCTATAGCATTACACACCAGAGCGCATTATCGAGATCCCAGCATGCCACACAGCCTGCAACGTATCAAAATCAAGATTAACAGTTGTGCTTTCCATCCATCTACAGCAAATTACCATAAACTGCCATCTCCCAGCAAAGCAGACTATTAAATATTTACCTGGAGGCATAAACACAATTTGAATATTTTCTTTAATTAGCTTATATATTTGATAAGTCAAACTTAGTGTCTTTGGCTACAACCTCTACCTTTATTTATTTTCCTAAAGTACAGATTTCAACAACCTGGTGTTATTTTCAAGATCCTTTTTGATATTTTTGAGGAAGATAGACAACCAAAAATTCATTTGATTATTTATTGACATGTAATAAACAGTCAATAAAATCCAGATGAACATTTAGTGGCTTCCAACAGGCAGTCTAAAACTCTGGCCCTGCTATGTTGGCAATTGCTACGCCATAGCTATGCTATCATTATGTCCATGCGATCCTATGAACTCTCAGGAACAAAACAGAAAGCTAGCACTATCAGCAGACCCAAGAGACAACAGCTGTATTTTCATTCTTGTTAACAGATGATGTTTCCAGTTACTGACCACAGTTATTTTCAGGACCAAAGGAACCAAAGTTCCTACCAAACTTTGATTACTACTAGCATGATCATGAAACCCAGCAATGGAGAGGGGGATGAACGGGGCAACAGCTGATGTGACAATTATTAGCAGCCGCTGACAATCAACCAAATGAACATGTTTTTGCTCTCCATAAAACTCTTTAGGGTCAAACTGGAACAGACTTTAACTTTGTTTGGGGATTTTTCAAGTGAATAGAGACAAAACTGACTGAAATAGCAGTGGGGATAGGGGGGCTTTAGTAGTTTGCCCTACCACGTGCCCCACCCCACTAGTTTTAATGAGCAAAAATCTTCCAAGAAGCTAAATGTTTCTGAATTGAAATTAGGTTCAACTCAAAATTTCACTTAAGATGGGGAAAATATGGGTTTTCCGTAGCTCACAAGCCACCTTGCTAACACGAGATGGCACATTCAAGATTGTGTACGTAAAACGTGGCATGTGACCCCATGGGGGTTGGCCACTCCTGTCATATGGCAATGAACTCCCCCCCCCCCCGAGCACCAAAATAGTGACTAATGAGACACTTGGAAGCATTTGGCAGGCCCCTGTGAGATCCAGGAAGCTGGACTAGATGGACCTTTGGCCTGATCCAGCAGAGTTCTTCTTATGTTCTTATGACAGAGTGACAGTTACTGATGGAATATGGCTTTTCCTCCACTGCCACAGATCTAAAAGCAGGCATTCACACCTGCCTCTCTTCCGCAGCGGTTCCAATTGGCAGGAAGGGCAGCGAGGGTGAGATGGCAGCAGTCCCCACATTAGCCCAGATGTTCTAGTGGTGTCAGCAGCTGCTTTTGGCTGTTAAATCACCAAACCTGATATAAATAGCCCCCTGTGGAAAATGCATGAGATGAGAGTTATAGGAAATTTGGGCTTGTCCACCACTGGATTACAGCTCTGGTCACCAGTCTACATCCATTTCAGTTGGGCTGTAGCTCACTGATGGAGCACATGCTATGCAGGCAGAAGATCTCAGGTTCAATCCCTGGTGATTCCAGATAGGACAGAAAAAATTCCCGTCTGCAACTCTGGAGAGTCACAGTCTGAACAATATGGAGCAAGAGGACAAAAGATGTGACTCGGTATAAGGCAGCTTCTTATGTGTCTACGTAAGTTGCTGGACATATATAAGATTGCTGGGCATGAGAATTCTATGTCCTATGCCTATGGAGTTTAACCAGCCTAGCTGAGAAAATGTCCAATTATTATCAAGAGATTATTTTAAACATCAGAAATCACAGTGAGTGGCTTCAAAGCAGCTTCCTAAGGCTTATGTCAAAATTAATAGTAATATTATAACAAACCTAATCAGAGGCCTCTTTTTATAACAAAAACTTTATTAGTAAGTGCTTCCTCTTATTTCCAAGGAATTCTGAGCTCTTCTGAAAACAATGACCAATGCTGGCTTCCAGTGTGAGTACTGAGGTTTTTGGAACCTGAATGCTTGAAAATCTTGCCTGGTGTTCCTCTGAAAATATATCTTTCACAGAACACTCTGCATGAACAGAACTCTCTCTCTCTCTTTAATGGGTCATGTGCTGGGCACATTTCCAGAAAAAGAATAAATACATATTCCAATGTGCTACAAAGCGTCAAAAGTAATTGCTCTCTCTGGTGCACTGCACTTTATTCACTCAAATCATGCGCAGACAGGAGTTTCAGAAAAAGCCATTGTTCCAAGGAAAATTGCTCTCTAGATGTTTCAGCTCACTGTAATGTCAAAAAATGAGGCAACTGCCTTTCAACGCAGGTGACTGGCAGCCTGATAGCATGGGATTCTGCCAGCAGGCTAGCAGTCAAGATGGAGCACAAGGACCACTGCACTGGCACTGTGCTGATATCATCGGTGATATCAGACCTAGGATGACCTACTGGGACTAGCAGTGTGTGCCAATGCTACTTTGCCAGGAATATTTGATGCTGCATTGTGGCATAATGCAAAATTGGCTTAGTGACTGAGAGCCCAATCCTGAGCTCGGTGCTCCAGATTTCCACCAGAGCGCACTGTCGCAAACATGCTGTAAGGCACGTCTGTGAGGCTTACCACCGGGCCAGCACCCATGCTAGCCCGGCGCTGGCTGGCACTGGGCTAGTGCCGGGCAGGTGCCCATCCTCTGCTGCTTGGTGGTCTCACGGACCGCTGAGCCGCAGCACAGTAAGTGGGGTGGGGAGGGGGCAGGGAGAAGACATTCCGGGGAGGGGGGAGGCAGGCAGAGGATGAAGAGAGGGTGGGGAGGAGGTGTGATGGGGAGGCGGGAAGCAGAGAAAGGGTGGGTGGGTGGCACGCCAGGGGGAGGGAGGGAGGCAGGTCCCATGGAGCTCCACTCCACCGGATCCAAGGCATTTGTGTGGGGCTTGGCACCTAGACCTTTATGGATGGCTTTATGGGGATAAAGTGAGTAGCCCCATTGCGGGGCTGCTTCCCTCACCTGGGAGAAGGGGACAAAAGTCCCCTTCTCCTGAGGCACTGCCTGCGGCAGGCTGAGGAGCGCAGCCTGCGGTGGGAGCCGTTCTTGGCGCTGCTGCAGCCGCGTGCCCCGGGCAGCTCAGGATTGGGCTGCCCTGCCCAAATCCTAACCAATTTTACAGCACTGACATAGCTGTGCCCATGGGGTATGTAATGCATCCTGCAGTTGGGTGGCACTCACGGAGGCCTCCTCAAGGTAAGGGAATGTTTGTTCCCTTACCTTGGAGCTGTATTGCCCTTATGTTGATGCTGTAAAGTGGGTTAGGACTGCGCCCTTAGAGCCCAATCCTATGCATGTCAAAAGTAAGTTCCATTATAGTCAATGGGGCTTACTTCCAGGTAAGTGCAGATATGAGTGCAGCCTTAGACCCAAAATACACATTATGGAGTAAACGGAGGTAGTACAATTCTGGATTGTTCCAGTCTAGAATGCAGGTGTGGGGCTGTATTTCAGAATGCTTCCCCACACAAATCAAAAACAAAAGCTCACTACATGTAGTAAATGAGCACACTGGAGGAAAACTTTAGCATAAAGTCCAAAAGTCCCATTGCCCCCATGTTCAAAATTGTTCAAACAATGTTGACAATTTATCATTTTAAATTGTTATTCATTTTAACAATTGATAATTGTTCAAAAATACTGGAAAAAAGCCAAAAAGTAAAGAAAAAACAGGGCATTCATCACAATAATATTTTATATTAAAGTATAATATTCACTTTTTCATTTTGCAGCAAAGTCCAGCAGACTGCCAGGAGATGTGCTAACGACTACTGGCTCCAGATCTGCTCCCAGATACAGATAGCAGCTGACACGGGCAACATCAAGGGGATGTATGACGGTATCAAGCAGGCCCTAGGTCCAACGCAGAAGAAAATTGCCCCTCTGAAGTCTGCCACAGGCGAGGTCATCCAGGATCGGGCGCAGCAGATGGAATGCTGGGTGCAGCACTACTCTGAGCTATATTCCAGAGAAAATGTAGTCACTGAAGAAGCACTGAACAACACTGAGTGCCTGCCTGTGCTGGAGGAGCTTGACAGTGAACCAACCCTAGAAGAACTTCACATGGCCCTGGACTCCCTTGCCTTTGGAAAGGCACCTGAAAAAGACAGCATCCCTGCTGTCCTAAACTGCTGCAAAGAGATCATCGTCACTGAGCTACATGAAATCCGCTGTCTCTGCTGGAGAGAAGGTGGAGTACCTCAAGACATGAGGGATGCAAACATCATCACACTGTACAAGAACAAAGGCAACAGGGGTGACTGCAACAACTACTGTGGCATCTCTCTCCTTAGCATTGTAGGAAAGTTGTTTGCCCGAGTTGCACTAAAGAGGCTCCAGGTACTTGCAGAGAGCGTTTATCCAGAATCGCAGTGCGGATTCCGAGCCAACAGGTCCACCACTGATATGGTATTCTCCCTTAGACAACTGCAGGAGAAATGCAGGGAACAACGACAGCCACTCTTTATAGCCTTCATAGATCTCATGAAGGCTTTCGACCTGGTCAGCAGGGACGGCCTCTTCAAGATTCTCCCCAAGATTGGATGTCCACCCAGGCTCCTCAGCATCATCAGATCTTTCCACAAGGACATGAAGGGCACTGTTGTCTTCGATGGCTCCACATCAGACCCCATTGACATCCGAAGCAGAGTGAAGCAGGGCTGTGTTCTTACACCAACCTTGTTTGGGATTTTCTTCGCTGTCCTGCTGAAGCATGCCTTTGGAACTGCAACAGAAGGCATCTATCTCTGGACCAGATCAGACAGAAAGCTCTTCAACCTCTCCAGACTGAGAGCAAAGTCCAAAGTCCAGCTGAAACGTCTGCGTGACTTCCTCTTTGCCGATGTTGCAGCTATCACTACCCACTCTGCCAAAGATCTCCAGCAGCTCATGGATCGTTTTAGCAAGGCCTGCCAAGATTTTGGACTGACAATCAGCCTGAAGAAAACACAGGTCATGGTTCAGGATGTGGACTTACCCCCCTGCATTACAATCTCTGCGCATGAGCTGGAGGTTGTCCATGACTTTGTGTACCTTGGCTCAATGATCTCCGACACTCTTTCTCTCGATACCAAGCTAAACAAACGCATCGGTAAAGCAGCTACCACGTTTTCCAGACTCATAAAGAGAGTCTGGTTCAACAAGAAGCTGACAGAACATACCAAGATCCAGGTCTACAGAGCTTGCGTCCTGAGTACACTTCTGTACTGCAGCGAGTCATGGACTCTTTGCTCACAACAGGAGAGGAAACTGAACGCTTTCCACATGCGCTGCCTCCGACGCATTCTCGGCATCACCTGGCAGGACAAAGTTCCAAACAACACAGTCCTGGAACGTGCTGGAATCCCTAGCGTGTATGCACTGCTGAAACAGAGACACCTGCGTTGGCTCGGTCATGTTGTGAGAATGGATGATGTCCGAATCCCAAAGGATCTCCTCTACGGTGAACTCATGCAAGGCCTACAGGTAGACCACAGCTGCAATACATCTGCAAGAGGGATCTGAGGGCCTTAGAGTGGACCTCAACAGGTAGGAAACCCTGGCCTCTGAGTGGCCCGCTTGGAGGCAGGCTGTGCAGCATGGCCTTTCCCAGTTTGAAGAGACACTTGGCCAACAGTCTGAGGCAAAGAGGCAAAGAAGGAAGGCCCATAGCCAGGGAGAAAGACCAGGGACAGACTGCACTTGCTCCCAGTGTGGAAGTGATTGTCACTCCCGAATCGGCCTTTTCAGCCACACTAGACGCTGTTCCAGAACCACCATTCAGAGCGCAATACCATAGTCTTTCGAGACTGAAGGTTGCCAACATAATATTCACTTTTTCATTTAAATGAAGAAAAAGATAGCTTCATAACAGTACACACAGTATTTGAGGTTGCAAAGAAGCGAACACATGGAGTGTCAAACAAAAATCTGCACCAAGAAGGGAATGTTCATTCCACAAGAGATCTTCCAAATATTTTCATTTTATAATACGATAAAGCTTGGCCTAGCCCTTTATTTTGGATAATTAGCTTGCAATCTCAGTTTATACTCAAACTAAAAAGGGACAGACTCTCCCTGAGTCTCTCTCTCCTATTCCTGTCAGTTGGGATATCACACAGTATAAATACAATTAGTCTATAGGCTCAATTCCACAGTCTTCAGTATATGTAGTTCTCAAGAGAAGATCAGGATAAGCCAATAAAGAGGTAACCAAGATGATTTTGGTGTCATTGCATGCCTTTCAGCCTGCCTTGTAAGGTGGACTGAGGCACATTTGCCTACTCACAAGTAAACATGCATGTGCTGCTCAGTTTTACTTTCCATAGGGCTCAATACATTTTCCTTGTCAGCGATCACTTGTCAGTTTCAGTTTCATGACACACCAACAATCAGGGTGTGACCCACAGTTTGGGAAGCACTGACTTAGAAGAATATTAGGGAGTTACTTGTAGCTAACATAGCTTTATTATAAAAAATAAACCATGCCAACTTAATTTCCCTCATTGCTAGAATTACTAGCAGTCCAATCCTCCACAGCAGGTGTGCCAGTCTAGCTTGCGCTGCCATGGAGATTGCCATTGCAAAAGTGCCCTTAAGGCTTGGGCAGGCTTGTGCAAGCCTGCACTGAGCCTCCCACTTCCCGCCTGCCCATCCCTGGGACCACTTTCCCCCTGCCCCAGAACACCTCCCTCCTAGAGCCTTGTGTCAGCCAAGTTCGGCCAACACAAGGCTCCCCCATGAAGTTGGCGCAGAGACTGGATTCAGCCTCCATGGGCTGGCGTACGTCCTTGCGCCGGCCCAGTCGAATATAATAATAATAATAATCCGTATTTATATACCGCCTTTCTGGTCATCGGATTACTCCTCTGACTTTATTCAAGGCGGTTTACATAGGCAGGCATTTCTAAATCCCTCAAGGGGATTTTTACAATCATAGAGGTTCTTTCTTTCAAGAACCAACAACATTTCAGAATGGATCTTCCTGGTTTGGTCTCACTTCTGGCCTCCAGTTCTCCCACGCAGGCTGACAAGCAGCTCCATCTCTCACATGGAGGGCAGCCAAGACGCTTCTAGCTCACACCAAGAGCAGGTGGAATCACTCAGCTGGTCTTGTCAGCTGCTTTAAGGTCTCGCCACTCTCAGCCATCGTTCAGGGAGCTGCCGGTATCCTTGAACTGGCGACCTTATCTTTGGGCTAATGGAGGCTCTACCCTCTAGACCTGACCTCCGAATCCCAAGAAGGCGTAACCATACCTTACAGCACTTGCCTTGGGCTGGCGTAAAGGACTTGCACTGGCCCAAGGGCACCTTAGGATTGTGCTCTTAAATGTTTAGCTCCCCTGTGAAGTTGGCGTGGAGGCTAGATTCAACCTTCATGGGCCAGAGCACGTCCCGTCGCCAGCCCAGCCAACTCCCAAGAAGGTGCAAACATGCCTTTCAGCATGTTTGCGACCTGCTTGGGCCAGCGTAAGGGACTTGTGCTGACCCAGGGTACCTTAGGATTGCACCCTTAAATGTTTAGCTTTGTAAAATCAATACTTGGTCAATAACATAAGCATAAAATTCACTGAGAGATGTCAGGCGTTTTAGATGTTATAAAAGTACTTTTCCCCCACAGTATTTCATGGCAAAATTTATATTCAGGGGTACATTTTACAACATTCTGGACCAACACGAAACATCTATTTTCTCAACCATAGACTGAAGTGATAGACTCACACAGCCTGTCCAAACTACTGGTTCCTTTAGAATTTTTTTTCTATCCGTGGACAAAAGTGAGAACTATGATTGGAAAAGAATGGAGATATCTAGGAATTAAGCATAGAAATCTGACCTTTCCTTTCCTTTCCATGCACCAAGGTCTTGATGGGGTTAGGGAGAAGACACTACCTGTTTCAGAATCCTTTTATGCCCTCTCCCTCTAGTTGCTCCTTTATATTTCCCAAAGAGGACCTCTTCTACAGTTTGAGATTCATGAGCGGAAACAAACACACTCCGTTCCTAATCTTCATGGGGCTGGTTTGGATGATACTTCTGTTGCCAAACCAACAATGGCAGGCATGCTCCTGGTGCATGAATCCTGACCCCCTCATTTTAGGTGATGATGATTATTCCTAACTTCATGGGGCAAAACAATTGATCTGAAGATGTTACTAGTACTACTTTGAAGAAGAGACAAACATGACCGAGAAAATCTCCTGGAACTGAGGGAAGGGCCAGGTCATGTGCATGATATGAACTTCCACATCTTTAGATGCACTGGGCCAAATCTGCATCAAATGTATGGTCCAACCTACATTTCAAAAATGGTGTGGAAGTTCTTCCAGAACCAAAACAATGAAATTAGCTATAGTACTATAGTTGTGCATGGAATACCATGCCACAAATCCTAGCTTACCTTAAGAATCAAAGGTGGTTCTATGGCACTTTCTCTTCCATGGCAGGATTCACTCCAACACTGCTATTGTAATGTTGGGACTAGTTCAGCTGTGTCTGTAGTTTTGGGAAGGTTACCAGATCAGGAACTACCACCATGGTACTCTCTCAATGGGACACACAGACAGAGGGATTCTCTACCATAATATAGCACCAGGGCTGTGTGTCTTATCTGAAAAACCCTATAGCACTGATTGTGATCCTATCATTTATATCACACATTTCAAAAATTCAAATTTGTTTCACATACAATACATCTCAATAAACAACAGAGCTAAAAGCATCACGTGCAGTTTAGATACATTCTTCATTGGTCATCTTACTTCCTAAACTAACTGTGGGCTTATTATTTGGCTTTCAAATATTTGAATGAAACAAGAGCCTTGTATTCATCTCAGTTTGCAATGCATCTGCCATCATTTTTAGATCTACTGGAGTAAAGACTACACAATATCTTGTCCAAGCAGATGCTTAGAATAGACTCCCAGGCAAGGGAGGTTTGGTCTCGTTTAATGAAATGTAAATAGTATGCTTTCATGCATTTGATCTCTGTTGGCATTTTTGGCTCTTTAGTAATTAAAAAGGGACTTAGGGAATTCATTATAATCAGTGTAAATCTGGTTTCCCCAAGCACATTAGATCATCACAGATAACATTTTGCTCTTAAGAATGAGTACAAATCCAACCTTGATATCATTGGAGTTAAATGTTCCCTGGGTTCAATGGTGTATATGTCTAACCTCCCAAGACAGATAAGCAGACTGAGAGTGCAATCCTATACTGAGGTTCTACCAGCGCCAGCCTAGAGCAGGGGTGCCCAAACCCTGGCCTGGGGGGCCATTTGCAGCCCTTGGGGATTCCCAATCCAGCCCGCAAGTTGCCCCCAGTCTCCAATGAGCTTCTGGCCCTCTGGAGACTTGCTGGAGCCTGCGCTGGCCGGACACAACTGCTCTCAGCGTGAGGGTGACTGACCTCTGTGAGCTGCGGGCCAAAGGCTCCCTCCACTGCTTGCTGTTTCATGTCTCTGAAGCAGCAGTGGCAGCAAAGGAAAGGCTGGCCTTGCTTTGTGCAAGGCCTTTTATAGGCCTTGAGCTATTGCAAGACTGTCATTCATTCATATAAGTACTGTCAGGGTTCCCCTCCTCCCACAGGTCCCCAATTTACCCAGGGAGAAGGCTTCTGGGCCAGAGGATCAGGGAGGAAGCCGGTGGAAGATGGGGCCACCTCCCCACACACTGCCTTGGCGCTCCTGTGGACGTCAAAGCACAGCAGAGGAACACTGCGTGCCGAACCCCCTGCTTCCCCCTCTGCCACAGAGGATGGAGCAGGGAGACAGAAAGCATGCTCCTCCCCCATCACGGGGGAGAGGGGGTGTGCTCCCATGCCCAGCCAGCTTAACATAAGAACAGCCCCACTGGATCAGGCCATAGGCCCATCTAGTCTAGCTTCCTGTATCTCACAGCGGCCCACCAAATGCCCCAAGGAGCACACCAGATAACAAGAGACCTGCATCCTGGTGCCCTCCCTTGCATCTGGCATTCTGACATAACCCATTTCTAAAATCAGGAGGTTGCGCATACACATCATGGCTTGTACCCCATAATAGATTTTTCTTCCAAAAACTTGTCCAATCCCCTTTTAAAGGCGTCCAGGCCAGTTGCCATCACCACATCCTGTGGCAAAGAATTCCACAGACCAACCACACGCTGAGTAAAGAAATATTTTCTTTTGTCTGTTCTAACTCTCCCAACACTCAATTTTAGTGGATGTCCCCTGGTTCTGGTGTTATGTGAGAGTGTAAAGAGCATCTCCCTATCCACTCTGTCCATCCCCTGCATAATTTTGTATGTCTCAATCATGTCCCCCCTCAGGCATCTCTTTTCTAGGCTGAAGAGGCCCAAACGCCATAGCCTTTCCTCATAAGGAAGGTGCCCCAGCCCAGTAATCATCTTAGTCGCTCTCTTTTGCACCTTTTCCATTTCCACTATGTCTTTTTTGAGATGCGGCGACCAGAACTGGACACAATACTCCAGGTGTGGCCTTACCATCGATTTGTACAACGGCATTATAATATTAGCTGTTTTGTTCTCAATACCTTTCCTAATGATCCCAAGCATAGAATTGGCCTTCTTCACTGCCGCCGCACATTGGGTTGACACTTTCATCGACCTGTCCACCACCACCCCAAGATCTCTCTCCTGATCTGTCACAGACAGCTCAGAACCCATCAGCCTATATCTAAAGTTTTGATTTTTTGCCCCAATGTGCATGACTTTACACTTACTGACATTGAAGCGCATCTGCCATTTTGTTGCCCATTCTGCCAGTCTGGAGAGATCTTTCTGGAGCTCCTCACAATCACTTCTGGTCTTCACCACTCGGAAAAGTTTGGTGTCGTCCGCAAACTTTGCAACCTCACTGCTCAACCCTGTCTCCAGGTCATTTATGAAGAGGTTGAAAAGCACCGGTCCCAGGACAGATCCTTGGGGCACACCGCTTTTCACTTCTCTCCATTGTGAAAATTGCCCATTGACACCCACTCTCTGTTTCCTGGCCTTCAACCAGTGCTCAATCCATTTTGAGCTATGTGTATGTATATGTGTGAGTGTGAGTGTGTGTGTGTGTGTGTGTGTGTGTGTGTGTGTGAGAGAGAGAGAGAGAGAGAGAGAGAGTCTTTTCACCTATTCAGACCAATCAGATAGAGTAACGGCTCAGTCCTATTCGGGCCTTCTGCCAGCGCAATGTACATTCAACTGGTAACAAATGCCTTACAACAATTGTAAAAAGCAATCTAGCAGTGCATGAAATTGCCTGCTGCTGGAACACCAGTGGAAAGACCAGAGCCTTCCCCTGAGTGCCAGAGAATCTCTGGCCAACTGCCAAGGCAGGTAGGAGGGTGGGGGAGGCAGGACAGGGTGGGGGAGGATGGAATGAGGTGGTGGCAGGAGAGGGTGAAACAGGGCAGTGATGGGTGATAGAAAAGGGAGGATCAGGGCCAAGAAAGGGGCAGCTTTAGTTGCAGTGGCAACAGCTGAATCTGAGCTTCCGTTCTGGACCCAATCCCATGGTATGGGTTTGTGTGGACCTGTATCAGTGATTTCACTAGTGCAGGTCCAAGTAGACCATTCTGAGCTGCAGAGGCTTAGCCGTGGTTAAGGTTAATGTCAAACCCAGTATCAATTCCAAACATTAAAAATATGACTGTGTGAATTTTTAATATACAGTGTTTAATTCAAAAGCGTATGATGAGATGGAACTACACAATTAAATAGGTATTTCCATGATGGGAAGAACAATTCACAAGGAATCAGCCTACACATAACTATCTTTATTGGCTGATTGACCAGGAACATCTGTGTGTGTTTACCTACCTCAGCTGCAGGAAACTGAACAAACTTTTATCCCAAGTGTTGCTCAGCAGAATCAAAAGCCTTAGAAAATCTAAAGAACCCACCTACAGCACTGAGTACTGTAAAAGGCAATTGTACAGTGTGACCAACAAATTACCACTAAACACATTCAATTAAAGCTGTATCATGGAGTGCCACAAAAGAGTGCAAAAGAATTACAGGCTATTTTATTATATGATAACAGCAAGTATAAGAGGCCACAATGTTATCTTTTGTTATAACTGCTTTCTCCCATTATAAAACTAACCTTTTATTAATGTCCTGGAGAATAAAAATACAGCACAAATGGGATTAGGAGCACATAACAGCAGGCATGGGATCTTGAGTCAGGTGACTCACATCCAAGTCACCAAAGCAAAGTTTTTTGCTGACTCATGTACACTCGAGTCAGGCTTGTCAATGACTCTGGCACTGACTCAAGTCTGAGACCACTGACTCAGAAAAGAGACCCCATGTGTGCAGACTAGAGTCTGTCTGTATCCAGGTGTGCCTGCTTACTTTTTTATTGAATGAAAGACCTTGTGGGGCCATCATTCAGACAGGGTGAGCAGCAGGGAAATTCCATTCAGGAGACAGGGAAGAGTTAATGTTTTGGTTTTGCATCAAGCAGGAGGCAAGGGGGAGGTGGGAGTGGGCTTTCTTGTCCATCTCTGAAGGAACCAATGAAGGTTTCTTCCCTCAATGAGTAAGGGGAGAAGATGGGGGGGGGGTTCTTAGCCATCCAGGAGAAATTTGTGGCATGGCTCCAGCAGGCTCATTGAATGACTGGCTGCAATGGGTCTACTTCTGAGTACAGCTGCAAAGGATTGGGTCATACTGTACGTGATCCTCCTCCTTCTTGCTGTTTCAGTCCCCACTCTTACACAGTTGGTCCCACCCCCTCCCACCTTGTTTACAGATGGGATGGGGACATTAGGGGAGTGTTTAAAGAGAACTCCAACACACACACAAGCACACCGGCAGCAGCTCCCTTCCCCCCCCCCCCTCGAGGAGCTGTGGCTGACTTTTTTACCAAAAGATTCAGAACTTGAGTCTTTTCAAGTTCCTAAAACGCTCTGGGCCACTCATAAAATCTGCCCATTAGGACTTGTTTTTTGAGTCGAGTTAAAAGGGGCAGAGACTTGTGACTCGACTCAAGCCATGCTGGATTTGCCCATGTCTGCAAAAGACCCTTTACAGAAAGGGAAAGATAGGAGTTTTAGATTTTGTGCTTCCGTTTTGTTCACAGGTGAGTCTGGTTGAACCAAACACTCATGGGATAAGAAGCAAAAGAATGTCCAAGAAAATTAATACTAACATGTATTTTTGTCAAAAGCATTGTGAAAATTTGAAATTACAAATCCCTTGCTTTATTGGCTATGTTGCTGCAGAATAAATGAACAGCACAATCCTGTGCATGTTTACTCAGAAGCAAGTTCCACATGGATCAATGAAACTTACTCCCAGGAAAGAGTGTACTAGCGCCTTTGAAATAAACTTGTCTCTCAGCAACATCTGAAGCCTACCAAAGCAGATAGTTACATTCCACTTGGGGGAAAATAGTACACCCAGTGAAATGCTTTCTGCAAATCGTATAGTTGGATGTAGAAGACACAAGAGCACGAGTCTTTTCCACAACTTACTCACTTTTCAGCCTGACAACTTCCTATGACAAAAATTGGAATTCTTAGTGAATGCTCTCAAAAAGAATTTGAAAACAAAGCTGACACCTACAATCTCTTCCTTTTCCAGAAGAACCCAAGACATCTGACTTGCTCCTGCAAATATTCCAGAAAATGACAGATGCAAAGCACTCAGCATAACAGATAAGACAGGAGACAGTAAAAGGCAAGTTAGAACACGGTGTTAGTAAAAATGCTGGAAGCATAAGAGTACCATTGCTTCACTCACCATTCACAGCATATTTAACACAGCTCTTTGACTTTCAAAGGCATTCAGGAGACTTGGACTTTTACACACCTCCCATCCCTTTACCCATAAGGGGAGAAGATTTAAAGTTTATATTTCCTGATTTAGAACAAACAATAGTTTGCTGTTGGGTTCAAATTTGGAAAATTGTGGTTTGATATCCTGGCTTGTTAGGCAGACTATAGTTTGAACAAACCACCGTTTGCTGAATTTGGATACCACAGCAAACTGGGATTTGTTCTAAACTAGACATGGAAGCTTTAAATTTCCTTCTCTGCACAAAAGAAGGAAATATAAAGCTTCCATTTCCCAGTTTAGAACAGATCACAGCAAAATATGATTTGTTCAAACTGCAGGTTTCCAACAAGCCAGGATTTTTGCAGATGCTCACAAGTGTTCCTTAACAGGGCAATAAGCTACTAGAGGGGGATACACATTGGGGAATTGGTAAGGAAATAAAAGTTAAAGCACCCTTCTTCCTGCACCATGGCCACAAATTATATTAGAAGCCTCATACCTACGTGCTGAAGGGAAAAAAAAAACCTTCTGAAGATTTTTCTCCATGCATTGAATTATGCAATATGACTCTTCGAACTGTCATTTCTATCAGCTGGATGCATAACCAGTTTTCTCCTAACTACACTCCCATGTTTCCATCACACCTTTCTTCTGTCTGAAACCTCTCAATGATCTGGGGAATTTTTAGTATTTTCAAATGAAGATCGTGAAAATGAACTGCACTGAAGGCTGGCTGGTTTTTAACTCGTGTTAGCATGTTATACTACCATTCGGTCATTTCTTGGTCAGGCTCAGCCACAATATGAGGCATTGGATGCTGTTGGGCTAGAACCCAGTACCATTTGGGTCCAGAGGTAAAGGTCAGTATTGGATATGTAAGAACTGCACCATACACTAGACCCAATAACTCAACTATTTGTTACCTACAACATACAGGAAAAGCTCAGTGTCTACAAACTCAGATAAGTGAACAAACACCCCAAGCCACCACAACTCCCCGTGCAGCGATGCAGTGCTGCCAACATGGTATCTGCTGAATCCCATGAGGGAGTTTCAGCCTCAGGAGGCCTTTTTGGAGTAAGGGGACATTTATTCCCATGCCCCAGGGTAAGCCCCTGCAGACCTGGTGGGTCAACACAGACCTGTGCCAGTGATATAACTGGCTCAAGTCTGTGCTGACCTGTGAAGGCAGATCAGGCCCAGGAAGGGGGTCAGGATTTGGCGGGTGCCACTGTCACCAAACCCATCCCATTCCTGGACCCAATCCACCCTCCTCCCTACCCCTGTATTTATCATGTCCCTGAACTGGATGGAACAGATAAGTCTGTTTCTGCCCACACATCATGACTTGGTCACATATCCTCCAACATTTCACAAATGAAAATAGAAACATCCTTGTAACACTCCCATTTTCAGAACAGGAATCACTGTCTCAACAACTGCCCTTATTATTATACATTGATAAAGACTCTGCCTACAAGTTAGAAAAGATACAATACAGGGACAAAGGTTTTCCAGAGACATATACCAGAAAATAAACAGGAATAGCTGGAGTGTATCATGTGTGCCACATTTCATGGGGCTTATCTCTTTTTGTGATGATAAAGTACCTGGGTGTGCTTGTTGATTCCCACTGAGATGTGCTTTGGTAGCACAGGTAGCTTGAATGAGATCCCTTTATATTACAATTACAAATGGAAGACACTGGATTACACCATCAAATTCTGTCTAACATAAGCGAGCAACTACCCACAGCAACGAAAGCAGTAATTTTACTCTTGAGTAAAGCTAACTATCAAGTTCCACTGCAGATGGTTATCTAGATTTGTGCTGTAGGCTTATACCATAGTCTTTCGAGACTGAAGGTTGCCAACCATTCATCATCCTGCCTTGCAATAAAATATCTATTACCAAATGTTCCTCGAGAGTCCCTTGTTTTCATTAACAGGACGGTGATTTTGCAAAATGCTTCGCTTTAGATAGGGGGAAACAAAGTAATGGAGCTACAGAAAAGCCTGCAATGCTGTACAAAGTATTCTTTCCAGTTCTGAAAGTGCCGGAGCTGAAGCAGCAAGGAGGTATTTGTCTTGGTCATCGTGAAGAGATTTTTAAGAACAGTTCAGAATGAAAACTGCCTCCTGGAGTGAGGCTGTTTTCCGTACATCAAGGCTCTTATCATACCAGCAGGTTGTCTGGAATTCTGGATGAAAAATGAAAATTCTGTGCTTGCTGTAATTATCTGTTTTGATACAAGAGTCTGATTATGATTAGAAAATGTTGGAGGGCAAGCATGGCAGGGTGTGAGTCCATAGGAACTATATTGAGCAGGTACGTGTGGTGTGAGGGCATCAGGTGAGGCAGAACTGCCCCGTCGTAGTACATAGAAAAGTGGAGCAGCCACCCCACCTGCTTACATCTGAGAAGCCTTTCCTTATACCTGAGGAGGCTCTCCTTACACCCAAGAAAGCAGCTAACTGCAGCCAGCACTGCAGCACTTCCCCAACTGCAGCTCATAGCAGGTTTGGGAGGGGATGATATACATTCAGCAAATGGCATGGGAAGAAAGAACTACTCCCATAGGTCTATCAAATTTCGTCTGCCTCATGGCTATTTTTAAGTAAAGAAAAATGACAGGAGATTGTATGAATACCATGGATCTCCAACCTCATGTGTAGTTTGGTCCAAGGAAAGACAAATTCTATGATTGTATTGTTGAGTTGAGCTTACATTTATATCTTTAAAAAGGGAAAGAGGGGGGACCTGGGAAACTATAGGCCGGTCAGCCTAACATCTATACTGGGTAAGATGGTGGAATGCCTCATCAAAGACAGAATCTCAAAACACATAGACGAAAAGGCCTTGCTGAGGGAGAATCAGCATGGCTTCTGTAAGGGTAAGTCTTGCCTCATGAAACTTATAGAATTCTTTGAAAAGGTCAACAGGCATGTGGATGTGGGAGAACCCACAGACATTATATATCTGGACTTTCAGAAGGCGTTTGACATGGTCCCTCACACAGGCTACTAAAAAAACTCCACAGTCAGGAAATTAGAGGACAGGTCCTCTCATGGATTGAGAACTGGTTGCAGGCCAGGAACCAGAGAGTGGGTGTCAATGGGCAATTTTCACAATGGAGAGAAGTGAAAAGCGATGTGCCCCAAGGATCTGTCCTGGGACCGGTGCTTTTCAACCTCTTCATAAATGACCTGGAGACAGGATTGAGCAGTGAGGTGGCAAAGTTTACAGATGACACCAAACTTTTCCGAGTGGTGAAGACCAGAAGTGATTGTGAGGAGCTCCAGAAGGATCTCTCCACCTGGCAAAATGGGCAGCAAAATGGCAGATGCGCTTCAATGTCAGTAAGTGTAAGGTCATGCACATTGGGGCAAAAAATCAAAACTTTAGATATAGGCTGATGGGTTCTGAGCTGTCTGTGACAGATCAGGAGAGAGATCTTGGGGTGGTGGTGGACAGGTCAATGAAAGTGTCGACCCAATGTGCGGCGGCAGTAAAGAAAGCCAATTCTATGCTTGGGATCATTAGAAAAGGTATTGAGAACAAAACAGCTAATATTATAATGCCGTTGTACAAATTGATGGTAAGGCCACACCTGGAGTATTGTGTCCAGTTCTTGTCGCCACATCTCAAAAAGGACATAGTGGAAATGGAAAAGGTGCAAAAGAGAGCGACTAAGATTATTACGGGGCTGGGGCACCTTCCTTATGAGGAAAGGCTACGGCGTTTGGGCCTCTTCAGCCTAGAAAAGAGGTGCCTGAGGGTGTTACCAAAAAGGGCTGTTATGTTTTAAGGGGAATTATTATATTACCTTTTTGGAAACTTCAGGATCGCAGGCTGGATAACAAGACAGCGTAATGCAAAGAAATAATCCCTTGTAGCTTAAAGAGGAGACTGGGAGAAGATAACTTTCAATCAACGATTATATTTTTATTACAAAAAACACATAGGTAAACATAATGCACATGGAAAATGGTAAGTATATGTTTCTTGGTTCCTAGTACTTGGATCCTGTGTACCTAGCTTTATGGTGGTTGCATGTGCCATGTATTTGGTGCATCCGAGAAGGAATCAGAAAGGATAGGTTGTAGGGAAGGATTTTAGGGGTCCCTCATCTGCATAACCCAGTTGCTAACTAAGAGAATGGGAGAAAAGGGGGGGGGGAGAAGGGAAAAGATTCCAGACGCAAGATATAGTTACCTGTCCTGGGGAGCAGATGGATAGGAGGGGGAAGAGTCCTATGGAGGACCTGTGCCTTGGAGGGCAGCCAGAGAGAGAGACCATGTGGCCGGAGCTTTCTCTTAAAGGGTTGTGGCTGACCTAGAATGACTGGATATGTCTCTAGAGCTGATGCGCATGCTCACTACACACACAGTGGTACACGTGAAATAATGCAAGAAAGACATGATGAACGGGAAGTCAGCTATCAGCCATGCTGACCCTGGGGGGAGGGGGGGTAGCTTGCTTCCTGTTGCTACTGGACTTTGGAGTCAGGATGTAGCTTAATGGCTGTGATTTAGTTAACAATAGGAGATACTTAAGCAACAATTTAGGTGGAGGCTAGGTATTTAGACCTTGCTGCTAAAGTTTTCCTCCCTTATGGTGTTTGCATATGCAGTGATTGGATCAGGAGGCACAGTGATTAGGTTAAAACAATACACATTTTTAGGGGACATTTAGGAGAATAGGAGACATTTGCTTGTCCCTATAGAACTAGGTGATCTGTAGCCATGCGCTTGTGACTTGACTTGGCTGTGGCATGTATGTTGAGGTCTTGCCTACATAATATTTTAGTCCATAATACATAACCAGATATAAAAATTACAAAAGGAAGAAGGAAAAAGGGGATTTTCACGTAACAAGGGGGGACATGATTGAGACATACAAAATTATGCACGGGAAGGACAGAGTGGATAGGGAGATGCTCTTTACACTCTCACATAACACCAGAACCAGGGGACATCCACTAAAATTGAGGGTTGGGAGAGTTAGAACAGACAAAAGAAAATATTTCTTTACTCAGCGTGTGGTTGGTCTGTGGAACTCCTTGCCACAGGATGTGGTGATGGCGTCTGACCTGGATGCCTTTAAAAGGGAATTGGACAAGTTTCTGGAGGAAAAATCTATTATGGGTTACAAGCCATGATGAGTATGTGCAACCTCCTGATTTTAGAAATGGGCTATGTCAGAATGCCAGGTGCAGGGGAGGGCACCAGGATGCAGGTCTCTTGTTATCTGGTGTGCTCCCTGGGGCATTTGGTGGGCCGCTGTGAGATACAGGAAGCTGGACTAGATGGGCCTATGGCCCGATCCAGTGGGGCTGTTCTTATGTTCTTAAAGGCACCAAAGTGTTAATTTCCATGCATACATCCCATCAAAACAAGAAAAGCATTAGGCTGCTAAATGCAATTTTAAAAGATTATGAAATTTTCCCATCTTAAAAAACTTTACATTTAGTGGAAAATCCCAGGCTTTCTACAATTGGTTACACTACAGATGAATTTGGTAGTCATGTTCTAACAGTGTCCCTGCTATACATTATGCAGAGCACTTGATGGAACCACTTTCAAGACTTATGAAACTGCAGATAGATGTGTAGGAAAATAGAATTTGAGTCAGAACTTGCTCTTGAGAAACACAGAATGTCAAAAGTTCCTCTTGAAGAGCAAATAAGTACCAGAGCATTGGTATCAATTAATTAAAATGAGTACCTGCAAATTCTAAAGATGCTCAATCAGTGCAAACCTGAAGAAAGTACATTGGAAATGTCAGCTGGGAGAGAGCACAAGATTTGAAAGCAGGCTCCCAGCCAGTTAGAAGAAGGCACTTGTCAGGGATAGAACATTCGGTAGAGTTTATTTCAAGCGGCCAGACCAGCAAAAATTGGGTAACTGGAAGAAGCAGAGAGAGAGAGAGAGAGAGAGAGAGAGAGAGGCAAAACACAATTCTGGTTTGAACAAAGCAGCCGCTAGTGACCGCAAGTGATGGCCTGGCTGGAGGTGAGGAACACAAAGACTAGAACAGAAATCTGGCCCATTTACATCTTTGGCACAGTGTTCTGCTGCAGGGTCATGCAGTCAGGTGAGGCAGAGCCTCACCAGACCCGAGTGAAAAAAACAAAGCACAAGGACCCGAGAAGTAAAAAGACAAAGTACCTTGACTTTCTGCATCACTCTTTTCTTCTCCATGAGTTAAGCAGCACACGCACGCATACACATTGCAATAGACAGGAAAGCAGCTAGCAGCCAAAGTGCGGTAATCATGTCTAGCTTCCAATGAAAAACAGGCAGGGTCCCTGTGTCAGCCATTGCTGGAGAGGCAGGAGGCAGAACTGCTGGGCAGCCCAATCCCGACCTGCCTGGTGTGCAGTGTTGCTGCAGCATCCTAAATGTGCCAGCAGCTGTGAGTGGCTCCTGGGGGGAAGGGGATATTTGTCCGCCGGGTAAGGAAAATAGCCCCACAATGGGGCTACTTGACTCTGTATACCCAGATGTTTAGCCAGCACAGAGTAAGGGAGTTGCATGTAAGGGCCACTCCCTCTCCCTACCATGCCTTCTCCCCACCCTCCCCACAACCCAGAATGCCTCCCCCACACCCCCACTTTAAAGCTTCATATTTACAAAGAAAAATTCAACATTTTACTTATAGTGTCAGAGGAAGCTGTCATTATATTTCATTATGTCTGCCTCTGAAACTAGGTGGTGAACATAGGAACGTAAGAAGAGCCCTGCTGGATCTCACAGTGGCCCACCAGGTGCCTCAAGAGACTTGCATCCTGGTGACCTTGCTTACATCGGGCATTCTGAGGTAAGAGAATGCTGTGGCACCATGAATATGACATGCCCTCTCAGGGAAGTCCACCTGGCATCAAATTTATTTATTTTTTTTTTTCTGGCACAAGGTGAAGACTTTTTTTTCTTTTTTGCCCAGGCTTCCAGCATGTGACTACAGCTGGATTTAATGGATGGTTTTATGGGTTCATCTGGAGTTTTACAGTTCTTTTGCCTTTGCCTGCTCTCTGCTGATTTTAATTATTTAAATCGCTTGAAGTTAGAAAGTGATTTTTACCCTCCTATCTATTTTTTTTTAATCCCCAGGGTGACAAACAAGGCAAGGTTAAAACCCTATCAAAGTCCAATGGGTTGGATCCAAAGTTTCCATTCTTCTGAAGGAAGCTTTCATCCACAAAATGACTCCTTGATCTAAGGAAGATCCTTCTGCTGGAGGATGAGGACCTTTGGAGCCAACTCAATTTGATTCAAAATGACAAAAATCAAATTAAAAAAACAAACTAGAATTGGCAAGAGCAGCAGATAATTAAACAACCTGAAGAGGCTGCCAAGGGGGAAAGAAACCCATTTGCAGGTTGGTTAAAAGCCTTGTCAATCAAAACACCTTTTGCAGACAGCAGACTATTGTCAGGGTGGGATGCTGTGCTTTCCTGTCTTGGTATTTTCTTGTTTTAATTATGTGAATTAACCTGAGAGTTTTTAACTGAAAGGTAGGAACATGGATATTCTGAATAAACAAATAATTGTTGGTTTTTAATAATTTGGAATATGCATACACCTTTCAGGGAAAAATTCTGAATGGAATTCTCTGGGGAGGGCATTACACGTACTTAATAAATTTTTTTTCTTGATTCTATGCAGCACCATCCTGGAACAGTCTCTCCAATTCCCAGTTAAATGGCGTGATTCATCCTGTTGGGATGTTGACATGGATGGAAGCAGAAGTGAATGGGGAAAATGGTTTCATTGCCCAATCCTAGGCTGTTTCAGGTGATATGAAAGGAAGAACTTTCACTGCTCAGATTTCCATCCATCTCTGTCTCAGTTTGTTCGTTGCTGGAGTCCTGGCTGCTTTTGTGAGGAAAGCTTCATATCCCCCAACTGGTGGAAAGTCAAAATATCATGTATTCAGGCTTTTTGAGTAGCCAGGTTGTGCCTTGATATCCAACTTTGATGTCCAAGCATTTTTTAAATATCTAATTGACCTGAAATATCAACCACATCACTTTTCACTAACTGGCCATTTTAGGTTGACAAATAGATAGCTGAAAATAAACCAGACAATATGGCGAGAAGGAGACAAGTATTTTGAGGAGTAAGGAGTATTCCTTTGCATTTCTATACTAAAAAGAAATTGGATGCGTGATGAGACTCAATAGCGATGGTGAGCGCAGTATAAAAATTTATCCCTAGACAGTAATTCAGAGGGAGTGGGAGCGTGTTTCTGGCTTCACTGTACATACACCGCAAATAGAAACATACTGTTCCTATTTGAAGAAGCTGCAAGTGACCCAGCATAGAACATTGTTTCCCAGCATCCAGTGAATCATTTTACAGGGTGCTTGACAGAATTCTGTAGCTCCTCTGTAAAGAATCATTTTTACAATGCAAGGAAAATGCATTTCTTTTCTTTCTCTATGGGCCCCCTTTGTGTATTTGTTATGCATTCATTCAAATTAAAGTTTGATAGATCTGAATGTCTGTGGGGAAGGGGGCTGTGACGAAAGGGGCAATACTCAAGGAGGAAGGCAGTGGGATCCCTCTTGAAATCTACATGCACCACCCCCTGATCCCCTCCCAAATTATGGTCCACTTATAGCCTTGCAAAAACTGTCACTGAGGAGCAGCACTAAAAGTAAGGGGGTAGGCCTTCTCTGCCCCCTCTGTAATCTGAGCACTGTGGGGGAAGTGATACAAACTCCTACTGTCTTTGGGCTTATTTTCTTATAGCTGCCAGCCACTGTGGCCATGGTGTTCTATAATGGAAAGGTAGCAGATAAATTAAAAAAAAAAACCCTTAATCCATTAACCCAACAGAATAATCAGTTGGGCATGAGCTGTGAAGACCCAACAGCCCCCAAACTAGAGGTCCAGAAATTATGTCTGAGCTTGGTAGTAAAAAAATTATACTTACTAGCCAGGGTCCGCTGAGCCGCGGAACCTAGGTGACCGCCCTGTGCTAGCCCAGCACCGGCTGGTGCTGGGATAGCATGGGTGGAAGCCCGGTGGTGAGCCCTGCAAATGTGCCTTACAGCATGTTTGCGACTGTGCCGACATCTCTGTCTCTGCTAAGGTCACCTGCCCAAAACTGGTATTTGCTTATCTGAGTTGCATTCCAGACTCTGAGGCCCAAGCATCTTTAGTCAGACTAACCTTATTGCTTTTAATAAAATCAAGCAGCTCTTTACCATTCTGTGTGTTTCCATGCTTTAGTCAGACTTTTAAAATGATTCTTTCTTTGCTTATACTTATACTGAGCTATTCAGTGACTTTACAGTCTAGGGTCAAGGGTCACCATGCCTCAACTATATCCTCCAAACCACACCTCCATTAGGATGGTTAAGCATATCTTTATTGTGACCGTAGAAGAAATGTGGCCAGCCATCATGGAGAAGAAAGAGGAGCACCTGACCAACTGAGACACCAAGTCAATTTCCCACCTGGAAACCCTTACATCAACCCTAATTTCCATAACTTACAAAAGGGCACATTGCAATATTTCTTGGCCTTCTGCAGTCTTTCTACATGCCTAATTGAGCTTTCACATTTTCTTTTCACAGTTGGCCTTTATCGGCATTTTCCTCCTTCTGAGATAACTTGTCCCATTATACAATATAGAAAGCACAAAAAATTAGTGCAAATGGCAATTTAACACCCTACGCACATGGAGAATATGACTAGAATACAATGGACTGTTTAGAATGGAGGCAATTGCTCCTGCTGCATTATCAGGCAACCAAAATATCTTTTCTTTTCTTTTTTGGCCCAAGCCTCTGGATTGTATCTCCTCAGATTGCAGGTGGGGGCTGATAAGATTGAATGCTGCCCCCATTCCAAAAATTCTCTGCACAGCTATTTTGTTTATGCAGGGAACTTTCAGGGGGCATATATGGAAGGGCTTTCAGTCATGTGAGCTTGCTGCATCACATGAAAATAAGCTTTTAGAGATTTTAGCAGGCTGTTATAAAAATCTCATGTTATAAATGTTATAAAATACATGTTGCATTAAACATGCTGTTAGAGCTCCCATGCTTGCTTTCTACCTAAATGAGAGTTGTGAAGGGCCTTGTTCTGACTTAGGATCATGTATGGGGAAATGGAGATGGGTAGCCCAATTCTAAGCTTCCCGGCGCCCAGAGGAACAGTAGCGCCCAAATGGCAACCGCTGTATCCTGTAGGCACTGGGAAGCTGCTGGAGGTCTGCTCGGGTGAAGGGGATGTTTGTCCCGAGGAAAGCCCCAGGCCCCGCAATGGGTTCTCTTGAGTTTGTGCCAGCTGTTCTGCAGGCACAGACTAAGGAAGTTCTGCGTCGGGCTTTTCAGTCTGACATGAAAGATAGGATCCAGCAAAAGAGGGCTTTGCCAGTCCCATCCCCCTCATGGGCTGGTTCCTTACTCACCTCGGGGGGGGGGGAATCTTTCCAGCACTGAGCCCAGTGCCAACTGGCAGTGGCCCATTGCCAGTGCTCCCTCCTCCCACAGTGCCGTAAATGTCCTGTAAAGCACCAGTGTTTGCGCTAGCAACAACCTAGCATCAGTGCTGGCTCTATGGCCTGAGAGGATTAGGCTCTTTTTCTCTGTCATAATCCTGTATCCACTTCCTTATGGCTATTTAGCCTGGGAGGAAAGCTCCCATTGGTGCCTAGCCAATGGATGGGCCCAATGTTCACTAGAATTATGGCAGAGGCAAAGAGTTAAATCACCCCTCCCCACAACCTAATCCTGATCCCCCACAGCTCCTATTTAGAATAAAAGAGATGCATCATCTCTAATCATGTGCTTAGTGTAAGGTTTGGCTTAGCCCCCAGTCTTCATTTGATCATCATCTCATCTCAAGCAGACTCTTCAGATTCTTTTTTGAACAGGTTTCAAATGTCACAAAAATTCTGATATTTGAATGGAAGACTGAACCTTGCCACATTCACTCTGACACAGAACTTGTATGGAAAAAATGAATTAAGGTCACAGATCATTCTAAGTAATTTATTCCATAGATGGCTTGGGAGGAGGTTCAGGCTGTGTTTGAAAGAATTGTCTTATATCAGCCTATGAAACCATGACAGCTTCCCAACAGAGTTCTCCCTTCTTCTTAATGAGGGTTTGTTTATTTCTAAAAAAGACACACATTTGTTTCTTTGGCTTACCAATGCACTTTGCATTGGCTCATTCCCTGTTTTTACACTTGGATGGAGGCAGACAAAAAAAGCAAGAACGCTACAGTGTGCTGCTTTAATTTCCTGAAGGCATTATCTATTGTGCCACATGGAAGAGACACTTTTCTTCTTCATTAGCTCTTTAATTAAATAGATCGCTATGCTAGCAGTACATATTTTAATGCAACATCAGAGACAATGTTAGCGATCATTATGTTCCGATGGCGTAAATGCCTCAGAAGATTATAAATGAAAGGGGGGCTATGATTGACTTGCTACTTAATGAAGCTAAAATGGGGTTGCTTTCTGAGGCATGTGTCCATTCTGGGACAAAAGAAAAACTGGATGGTCAGAACATACCAATAACACTATACAGTTATGTTCTAGAATAGTATTCGGCAACTCTCGGCTTTCCTGTGCAAGGCTGAGCTGTCACCAGTGGAGAGGCTGAGCATCAAACCAGTGCAAGAAGCACTGCTATGCGCATGTGCCAACAGTCTCAAGGACAAAGGAGAAGGTCTGTCTTCTTTCTGCCTGTTTCTGTCTCAGATGGATCTGGCCATGAGAACTTCTGCCTAGTGGCTGGATTCCTACAATGGGCTCTCTGTGGGTCTGCCCCTGAAGATTTTTTGGAAATGTCAACTGGCATAAAATGCAGCCACCCAGGTTCTGAGTAGTGTGAGGCTTTATGATCAAGCTCACCATTGTCATTTCAGTTGCATCAGATACCAGTTTATTTCCAAGTGTTATTCAGAGTGCAGCTTATTATTACATTTAAAGCCCTACACTGCTTTGGACTAGTATATCTGAAAGTTTGTCTCCTTTTACATGAATCTACCTACCCTATAAAATCTGACCGGGAGGCTTTCTTGCATGTCCTATTGACTTTTGAGTTAGGCTGGTGATGACGCAGGAGAGGACTTTCATGCTGATGGCCCCAAACCTGTGGAACTCCTTGCCACTTAATGTGTGCCTGCCCCCCTCCTTGCTGATGCTTTGCTGAACACTAAAGACCTAGGGCTTTTAGCAAGTATTTTCTGGGTTCTCCTGACTTTTTGTTCTCCCCTCTGAATAGTTTGTTGATGTTTTGTGGGGTTGTTTTTTTGCTAGTTTTCTTTTCTTTGGGTTGTATAATTGGTTTTAATTGAGTTTTGTAAATCACTTGGAGACCCCTAGTGGGAGACAAACAATTATATGTTAAAATATATATATTCTGATCCCTGTTCCACTGTCCTTATTTTGTTATGTAGGGGTGCAATCCTAACCTGCGCTGGAACAGGCAAGCTGACTGGCTTGCACTATATCCATTTGAAGGTTTGATGCAGACTAGAGTGCAACTTGGAGAAAGGGAATTTTATTCTCCTTACCCAGAGAAATGCCCAAGGAAGCCCCATGGGGCTACTTGGATTTGCGCCCATGATTTTGTAGGCAGAAATCCAAGTGGCCCATGTATCACTGCTCAGACAGGGGATGGGGGTTAGGATCCGACATGTGCTGTTGTGGCTGGTCCCACCCCTTCCTGGGCCCATCTGCCCCTCAGGCTGCCCTCCCTGCCGTAAAACACCCTCTCCCCATCTCTGTTTCTTCCTCTCACTGCCCTCTCCCACCCCCTGTGCCGGCCTGCCTAGGCCAGCACAAACTAGCCCTGTCCCCATGCAGGTCCGACTCCACTAGGCCACCACAGAGGTGAGCCTAGCCTGCTCCCGAGTAGTTGCAAATGTGCTTTATGACATGTTTGCGACACTTGGAAGCTGGCACAAGGGACATGTGCCAGCTTAGGGCAGCATAAGGATTGCGCTGTCCAAGTACATTGTCAACATTTATAGTGTGTTGCTAGTGTAGCCATTTTTCAAGGTTCAGCACTCTCCAAAGTGCCTCTAGAAGTTATATCTTGGAGTGCAGAGCAGAGATATTGTGTCTCATGCATCTTCCCATGTGAATGGACACTGAGATCCCACCCCATGTGTCACTGTGATGCTGCAGGTTTATCCATACCCTGCAAGAGGTATCCAATGAAAAGGAGATCATGAGACAGATCATTCAGTGGGGAAGAGGAGACAGTTGTGATGACAGCCCATGTCATTTATGTCATTTATGTCAGAATGCCAGATGCAACGGAGGGCACCAGGATGAGGTCTCTTGTTATCTGGTGTGCTCCCTGGGGCATTTGGTGGGCCGCTGTGAGATACAGGAAGCTGGACTAGATGGGCCTATGGCCTGATCCAGTGGGCTGTTCTTATGTTCTTATGTTCAGCCACACAACTCCTGTAAAATCTAGTTTTGTCCCTACTAGACCTATTTGTTTTTAAGGGTCTTGAATGGATCAGTGATCTCACTCCTGGACATTTTCTTACTTGGAAGAAAATGTAAATGTATTTTCTTATACGTAGGAAAGAAATTTTCCTACGTATTTTCCTACATATTTTCTTTCCTATGTAGGACACGTAGGAAAATGTCCAGGTGCAAGTATTTAGGCATTATTAAAGTTGGCAAAGCAAAAAAAAAAAAAAAAGGTGCTACCTGATCCGCTTTTCACCAATCAGCATTTTCTAAAGTGATCAACTTCAGTTGACTAAGACTTGATTTTTGAGAGTATGACATCATTGATGTATTGTATTGACTTTTGTTCTAGTCCTGGACATATACCTTTCTTAAAAATAAGATCCTCATTGTTTTTAGGTGGATATCAAAAGGCTGGGAGTAGAGAAGTCTTATGTGCTATCATAGCAAGTATGCCCAGATATTTTTCTCAGTCTGCACAGTCCTGTATTGCCATCATGTGGCATCATTCATGGACCAGTGAAAAAGAGAAAGGAGAAAGCCAGGAGGACGATTAACAAAAAAGGCATGGCCATAATGTGCATTTATGTGTTTATTTAAACCATTTTGCCTCGTCTTTCCCCCCAACAATGGGGTGCCCAAGTCAGCTTGTTGGCATATATATTAATACTATATTCAAAAGAGTTTCTGCCTCCCATACAGAGGTCTAGCTTCTTTGATTCTTAGTTTACCACAAAAATGAGATGCTTGTTCCTTCATTGGAAGCACTCCCTTTGTTTTCATTCGCAAACAAGACAAAAAATGGGGGTTTTGTGTGATGATCTTCTTTGGCACATTAAAAAAATGTTTTTAAACATTCCATGTCTCTTGGTTTTATGTTTTGATTTTAATCATCTCTCTGCCCACCCTGGCTGAAAATCTACAGTTGATTTATCTTGATGGATTGACCTTGCTTCTTTTTTTCCCCCAAGTGAAACAATATATGCTCTCTGGAAAGAGGTCCAAGGTCTTGTCTAATTGTGCAAGGAACATTGTTTAGGAGGAGTCAATTCTCTTTGCCAGTACTAAATATCTTGTGGGACACTTCTTGGCTGAGGCACAGGTTAACTCTTTTCAGTGCTGTTTTGTGGTCTTTTGATTCAACAGGCTGCTTGTTTTGTTCACAATTAGGAAAGATGTGTGAAAAAAAATCTTAAGCGAACCTAGAAGAAGCAAGTGGAATGTCTTCAGAGCAAATGAGAAACTGGCTTCAAGAAGCACCTTGTGATTACAAGTGGGTCCTCAGTATCCACTGATTTGACTCACCACTGATACCAAGGTCCACCTTTAAGCGCCTTGAAACAAGGAAAAAAGCATCAAAATCCAGTTTCCAACCTTCATGCAGTAAAATAATTATAATTTCATTCTACTAGATTCTATTATTCACCCCATCTAGTAGCTGAATGTGATATACGCAGTGCTTCTCAAACTGTGGGTCAGGACCCACTAGGTGGGTCGTGAGCCAATTTCAGGTGGGTTCCCATTCATTTCAATACTTTATTTTTAATATATTAGACTTAATGCTGCCAAGGTATGTGACTGCATTTGAAGATGTCACTGATCTGTACTTTTAACAGGCCACTATGAAAATAATTTAACAATGATAGTAAATGGAACTTACTCCTGGGTAAATGTGGGTAAAATTGTTAAAAATTTTCCTGCTTGATGATATCACTTCTGGTCATGACATCACTTCTGGTGGGTTCTGACAGATTCTCATTCTAAAAAGTGAGTCCCAATGCTAAAGGAGTGAGAACCACTGTGGTATAGTGTCTCTACTAATGCATTCTGGAGCAAGAATGGAGGAGCAAGAAACCTGGAAGTGGGTCTTTAAAGCTATTTTTCCACTGGTTTGGTATCCACTGATTTTTTTTAATCCACTGGGTGGATAACAAGGCACGACCTGTACCTGAAAAGACCATCAGTGGCCTTACTGGTGTCAGCTTTTCTGCTACCTTCCCAGGTGCTACTGGGAGACCTCTATAGCCTGAAGGAAGGAAAAGTAGCAGCCCAACCAAGAAGTTCTTGTCATCAGCTCCTACAATGACCAATGGTGGCCTGATCTTGTGTAACATGTTTGTTTTACGTAGTATCATAAACTGCCTTCAGTGTCTTGGCCAAGGGAGAGAGGCAGTACAGAAACACAATAAATAAATACCAAGAGATACAAAACCTCAGTATTTTTGGTAAACATGACAGGCTGGGCCTCTGTAGGGAAAAATAAGAGACCATGACTCAGCATCTCTTTCTCCATAACATCTGATTTTGTGTGTGTGCACATTGGTCATGATATAACTGAAACTTCTATTTGCCAGGAATATTGATGTTGGTTTGATGTTTGCCTCAGATGCAAAGCAAGTAACATAGATTTTAATCCAAGTCAGAAAAAATCAAGTCCTTCCTCTTTGCCTTCTAATTGGGCTTAGAATAAACCAAGCGATTTTCCAATTTTAAGGAAAGCAGTTGTTGGACCAGTTGGAAAGCTTGATGGGAGAGAATGCCCCATCATTGCTCAGCACAATATGCGTTTCCTGGTCCCACAACAATTACTGTATGTGAATTAGGAAGGCTGAGCAACACGCAGCATGATGATGTCACAATCTTGTGACATCATGATAACGAAACATTGTTGAAATAATTTCAACATTGTTGAAAACAAGGGGAAGGAGAGGAAAAGACACACAGACCAGTGGCAGCTCCATGTTTCTCAAAACTAGTTCTACGCTATGATTCAGCACTCTAGGCATTGACCATCTTCCAGAATATGCATGAAACACATTATGGAGCTGTTTTATCTGGCATGAGAAATGAGTTCTTTCTGCTGGACATGCTGAATAGTCCATTTGCAACAAAATTGGCATCAGAAATCTCTAAACATATTCACTCACCCACAGCTGACTTTCTGACAAGAAGAATTGTTGTTCATTATAAACAAGAAGGGGGCTTTTCAGTTTTGACTGATAATTTGTCATGCATATATTCACTTTAAGTCATGAAGCCTTCGTTTTATTAAGCTGGAACTTGGTGTTTAGTTTTGCCCTGTGAAAATATATGAATGTGAACTGTCAGGACAAAATGGATTGTTGCTCGGAAGAAGAAATCATGTGTCTTCTTCACCAGTGGTTTCCAACTGGTGGCCCACTTCACTCTTACACCTAAAATGGTTTAGAATGTGAAAGATTAATGATTACCTGCTTCAGAAGAGCTCACCCGTGCAGTTCTACATGGGTCACTGATCTGAGAATGCTTCCTGGTGGAAAGAGGAAAGCTCAGATCAGGGGCGGACAGCCCAATCCTAACTTGTGCTGGAACAAGGAGGCCGGCTGGCCTGCCCCATCTCAAGAGCGGGGTTGAGGCTGTCTGTAGCTCAGCCTGGGGCAAAGGGAATGCATTCCCCTTACCCCAGGTAATGCCACAACAGCCCCAATGGGGCTACTCAGATCTGGGTGTAGAGGTGGTGGATAGCCCAGAGCTGTGCCGGGTCACCCATGAGTGGGGTAAGGATCCAGACTAATGCTGGATCCTCGCCCCATCCACACACTGGCCCAGTCCGCCCATGGACCCGCTCACTGCCTGCCCTCCCCCATCCCAGAACACCTCCATTCTGTCCTCCCCAAGTCCCTGCACCAGCCTGAGTTGGCTAGCACGATCTTACCTGTGTGCCAGATCTGCTGGGCCTTGGTTGGCCACCTGAGGCCGGTGCACATCTATGCACTGGCCTTCTTCCACTCCGGGCTGCGCCTCCAGGCTGACACACTGGACTTGCACCAGCCCAAAGGCTGGTTAGGATCAGGCCCTTAGACAGAGAGTGGCCAGACTCCTCATAGTACAGACAATTCTAAATATTAGTGTTATGCCAATGTCTTCAGCAGAAAGCCCATGAGATATGAAAGTAAAATATGTGGGACCATAGATCTTTGGATACCCCTGTACATATATCTAGGATATCTGGCCCATATTCTTGAGGACCAAAAATATGCTAAGGGTGTAATGCTAAGGGTGTAAGTAATGCTAAGGGTGTGTTTGTACTGACATACTTGTTTTTATTCCCTAACTAGTGTGGGCAGGGTAACCCAGACTACAGCATGGGAGGGAAATAGGCATGAGCCCTTTGTCCTCAGAGCGATCCCTATCTAGATCCCTCCATTCCCATCTGGAACAACCCATATGACTGCTGTGAGATAATATATCCCTGTTGGTGCCAATAACAGCCAGTCCTGTTCAGGATCACAGCAGGGATAAAGAGTTAATGCCTTCCTCCCATCATGGTCCCAATCTTCCCCCATGGCTGCTATTTAGGGAAGAAAAAACAAGTTCACTAGGATCCAAACACAGGCCCAGCTTGAGTCAAAGTGGTGCCTCAAGCTGCATCCAAATTCCACACCCTTTTTTGTTTTTTGGGTGCCTGCTTGCCCATGTGTGCCACTGCCTCCTCACCACCTCCTCCTCCACTCATCATGTTTTCAAAACTGCCTGGGTTGGGAGGATCATGAGAGTTTTGCTACCCAAATCCCCACTACGTGGCCAGTGAAGAAATGGGGTAGGAGGGGAGGAAAGAGGCTTCCCAATAGCAAGAATAGGATTTTCAGCAGCCATCCCTACCTCCTCCAGCATTACCAAAACAAGAGGTAAGCCATCCATCTTCACCGTCCTCTTCTTGCTCACTCTACAAGGAGAAGAGGGTGAGGCAGCAGTTGGGTGAGAAAATGGGTAGTGGGATGCCCCCTCTATTTTGCTGCATCCCCCAGCCTATCGCTTGAAGTGGTTGATCCAGCCCACTTCATGAGTCAACCGGCCCTTGCTAAGCACATATTTATGTTATTGGTGGGCAACCTTCAGTCTCGAAAGACTATGGTATAAGCCTACAGCACCCAGTCGTCCCAGGCAGTCTCCCATCCAAGTACTAACCAGGCCTGACCCTGCTTAGCTTCCGAGATCAGACGAGATTGGGCATGTGCAGGATAACATTTATGTTGTACATGTATAATTTACTCTGACATTTTACTCCTTTCCTGCAGAAATATCCGTCTATCACTGATGTTTGCTGCAGCAGCTGAGACATGTAGAGCTTCCCTAAGTTACTCATTGTGGAAAAATATGGAATTTAAAGCACTGATTATCTCATTTCGGCTTTTGAGATTTACCTTCACTCATCTCTAAATCTGACCTATTTCAAGCATTGGCAAAGATCTGAAAACATAAACAGCTCTGCTTGTCACTTTTCCATCACTCTGCAAGTTCATTTTCCAAAGAGACACTAGCAATATTTTTGTATAACTGTGTTCAAATGTTCTGACCCGAGAAAGATTTTCATCAACTGTGTTTATTTAGATCGGTTCTTGGGTTAGTTTTCAAAAATCTGAAATGTTATCCTCCATTTAGGTCACTCTCTCCTTATCTTAGTCCTAATCATAGGCTTAATAAAAATATATATATTTGAACCACTCCTGACTGTCTGTTTCCTGGAATTACTGTTAAGGCTCTTGCTGACATCATTCAGAGGAATGTCTTATTTGGTTTGAATGATGTAAACCTAACTATGTTTCATTTGAAGAGATCTAGCTAGAATTACAGTAATGTAATGCTCCATACATTTTTCTAGATAATTACAGCCTTGGTTGTTTGTATATTTAATGTGTAGAGTTGGTTATTGAATTAAATGGCCTTTTTGTTATATCAGATAAATCACACTGAAGCAAGCAACAGGTGCCACTTCACCTCCGCTTTGAGGGGAACTCAGATAGCATAGGAGGAATTCACAAAGGCATGCACCTCACTTGATTTCTTCAGCACCAATTTCTCAACACTTGATGACTCACAACTGCATGTATACATTGAAAAGCTGTGGCTTGGGTCCAAAGAACCATGTGCAGAAGGGGGAAACAGTGCTGTTCCATGCAGTTGCACAGCTAGAAGGAGTGCAAAGCACCAAGTTTTGCAGGGAGCCTCACCGCAGCATGCAAGCGGCTCCTCCCCTTCCCCTTTGGAGCCACTCTGAGCTGTGAGTGCAAAACGGAGGTGTATGCCTCCGTTTTGCACCCACCACCCTGAACAGCTTTGAAGGGGACAGAATGGGTTGCTTGCATGCTGCATTGAGGCTCCCTGCAAAATGTTGCACTTCGTACCCCCTCTAGCTATGCTACTGGTTCCATGAATTCTTGTCCAACTTCCAGTGGAAGGTTTCTTGTATTGCACTGTGACAACTTGTCAGGGTTACATCATAATATGAGAAACATAGTAAATAAGAAAGACACAGGCTGTAGTCATGTCCCCGGGAATGGAAACCCATCAATCTGGAGAGATGAGGTGGATGACTCCAAGGACTGAACCTTCAAGATAGGGGGACGAGAATTACTTTTGCACCTTTCCCAGATGCCCCCCACTTCACCAAAACTGCCCACACAAGGGGAACTCCAGGAGCCAGATGTAGCCTCCATGGCCAGAGGATGTGGCTCTGCTCCTTTCCTCTAACAAGACTCCTTCAAAGTTAGATGCAAACCACAGTAAAGTTAAAACCAACTGTCAAAACCAACCAATTATCACTGTTTAGCCACTTATGTGGCTGAAGTTCCTTGTTTGTTTCCATTAGGCAAAGAGCATATCTCTGAGCACAGCATTAACCCTGCAATTGCTGGACTCTTCCCTTTTGATGGTGTGTTGTGGAATTAAGTTTTATTAAGGAATTAATCCCTGGGGCATTTGGTGGGCTGCTGTGAGATACAGGAAGCTGGACTAGATGGGCCTATGGCCTGATCCAGTGGGGCTGTTCTTATGTTCTTAAGGTTCCACTTTTCTCATTGGCTATTCGAATGGAAGGAAATCCTAGCTCATCCCCTCAGATCTCCATGGTCAGGTGGATGGACTTATCTAGTAGATGAGTCACAGATTTGAGAAAACCTAGCCGAGTTCCACTGTGGCACTCCGGGGCATAGGTCTACAATGCTGTTTTCCCCCCACCCCACCCCCGTGCGCATCACACCAACTCTGTCCCCCAGGATACTTATCTAATCGCACAGAACTTTGCATGGCATTCAGGACTGCTGCGAAAGCTTTCTAAGGCCTCCAACATGGTCTTAAATAGTACTTCTGGTTTCCTGAAAGTACTGCTTAAGACCACGTCAGAAGCCTCAGAAGGTTTTCACAGCAGTCCTGAATGCCACACGGGGCTTTGCCTGCCCCTGGAATGGCTCCGGAGGGCAGGTGGGATGGTGGGTGGAGGTGGCAGTGGCAGCAGCATGGTGGGTGCAGTTTTGCCACCCCCACAAAGCCCACGGGCATGGCGCCTGGGGCTTTTGCCCCCTCTCCCCCCCAGGCCCGCCACTGGAGTTCCAGTTGATCCTGGCCCATCCTTTCACAAGAGACATGCATTAGCCACACTGGCACTGCCTTGAGAAAGTTAAATCCAGTGCTTTGTCTAGGCAAGGAAAGAGTCGTGGATCCATCACATTTGAAACAAAAAGCCAATGGCTATCATCTGGTCTCAATCTGCATATAACACAGGGTATAAATGTTTGCTCACTACTTCCTGCAGCAAATCAAATAATCTGTTTAGATAAACTAGAAAGCCTGTCATTATCCTTTGGAAACACAGAGCATTTCTTTCACTCATTCCTTAACAGTGGATACACAATTCTAGTGGCAGTTTGCCTAATTAAATGTCTTACCCATTTGATATAATCAGAGGAGGGAAACACATGCCTTTTCTTTCTGCACTTCTTAGCAGCATAGGAACCTTTTCCAAGAAACTCTCCCCTGCCAGAATTTTTTCCTTCCTTTGTGTGTATATGGACAGAGATACACACGGAATAGAATCTATGTTAGTCATACTTCAGTGTGTGTGTTGGATAGGGTGATGAAAGGAATCCTTATCAATTCCAGCTGCAACCTTATACACACTAACCTGGAAAGAGGGGCTATGATGCACTGGTAGAGCACTTACTTTGTGTGTGGAAGGTCCCAGGTCCGATTCCTTGTATCTTCAAGGTAAGACTGGGAGGCGAAGACCCCTGCCTAAAACCCAGAAGAGCTATTCCCAGTCAGAATGCACAAAACTGAGTTAAAACTAAGGCTGTGACTCAGTGTAGTGCAGCTTCCTAAGTTCATAATTGATTAACACATTTAACCTGCAATACAAACCTATGTGGGTCTACTCAGAAGTAAGCACCATTGAGTTAAATGTGGCTTACTTTCAGGTAAATATGCATAGGACTGCAGCTAGAATGTATAGTTTGGCCCTAAGTAAGTTCATGGCAGAGGCACGCTTTGACCCAGGGGTTCACTTCTTCACCGGTCTGTACAGTAATATTATCCCCACCTTACTACGGCTGAAACACTTTATTGGTTTCCTGCTGTGTCGTTGGTTCTTGGAACAATCAGTCTCATTGGTCAGTTCTGAGTTAAGAAACTCCACTTTTTGTTACATAAGGTAGTTGTGTTTTTCTTTTCTGGACATTTGGCTATAACTTTTGATAGAATACATATATTTCACTGTGGTTTGTTTCATTGCATTCTGCGTTAAATTACCAAACAAATTAACTTTAACATGATGATACTATTTGAAAATACCAAGATTTTCACCATTTTGGCCACATACACCCTGAATACATCACCCGGTGCAGTCTGCACTCCCCTGAACCCCCCAGTGATGCCACTGGGTTGGGGAAAGTGGGCAGCATGATCTCTGCCTCTCTCCCCTCCCCTAAATGTTAAGCAACAGCATTTTTGCCTATTCAATATTTTGAATGTGATTATCTAGCTATTGATGCATGATAGACTTGCATAAGTCTCGCATCTCTGGGGAGAGCAAGTGATGCCTTTCTTCACAACATCTCACGGCGCTTGATCACATTTCAATTTTCAGACAAGACTCCTAATGTCACTGTAATTGAAAGTTAATGTGTTTAAAAGTAAACATGGTGCGTTTCTAATCAGAATTCCTCAGTGTCATGTCTGGGAACAATTTAAATCTCAACGGACAGCCATAGTTAAACAGTGAAAAGCCATCCAATTGTGACACATGATGCAAGTAAAATTCAGAGTAATTCCTGGAAAATGGAATGGTTGTAACTTGCAGCAACCATAGGATCCCCAGCCCCATGGGAGGGAATTTGCAAGGGGAAAGGGGCAGAGAAAAGGGTGACTGGTTAGCCCGTCTCCAACCCATCATCTCTGCTCTTCAACCCAATCTAGTAGAATCTCTTCTTTCCTCTTTTGTTCAGATTGATGGAGGCAATCACTGTTCCACCAGGTGGGATTCCAAGACACTTGCCAACTGAATGGGGGACAGGGGCTTGGAAAGCAGAACCACTGGAGGCCAGGAATCTGAAACCATGTCAACCTCAAGAGAGAGGAGAGAGGAGGAATTCTGGAGTTGAGAGCTGGCATGGCTCAGTCATCAGGCAAACCACCACCAAATGTGGGCTTTTGCTCGATATGACAAAAAAGATTGTTGCCCTTCTTTCATGGGCATGGCAATGAGTCCTTTTTAAATTGAAGAGACACAATTTTGAAATAAGGTGAGAGACAGTTTTTTGTACAGGCATTGATGAACTGCAATAGGCACATTGTTGCCTGTGGCACACATGCTTATCCAGCTATCAGTGTTCCCTGGATTTGTGGGGGTTTTATGTATAGCATGGAAAATGATAACAGTGCCAAAATGACACGAGCAATGTGTGCAACCTTCAACCCTCCTTAACACATGGAGTTGCCTTACACTGGGGGCCAAACTACGTGTTGTTAAGTACATGACTGGTTCTTGCATGTTTGTTTTTTCCTAACTAGCAGCTTAAATAATAGCTGGGGATATGTGTGGTCCAGAGTGGAGTGCCTGGGGCTGTTTTTAATCTGGGGTGGGGTGGTGAAGCTGTCACTAGTATCAATAGTAACTTCTCTCCCAGGGAAAATAGGAGATGCCAATCTAAAAAAGGACTATAGCAGAAGTAAGGACAAAATCCCTTCTTCCCCATGTCAGTCTGCTCTAGACCACAGAGCTATGGATCTTCTTAAAATAAATTGTATATCTCTGGCTTGTTTTGTATAAGAACACACTCACCTTTCACACATATTTCTTTATTTGAAATGGATTAATAAATAGATTATCTCATTACATGTCGACAGTGGAAGATATTTGCCATCATTGAGCAATGGTGAATATACTTCCTGTTCTATCCTTTCCCTTCCTGTTAGAGATGTGCTCAAGGCAGGGAATGGCACAAAGTTAAAAACAATAAAATTTCCAAAAATATAATTAAAAAACAAAAAAGTCAATTGCACAAGAATAGAAACAGCAAACAAAAACACTAACCAGCACCAAAAGTAGCACAAAAAGACCAACTTACAGAGCAATGCGATGCATGTCTACTCAGAAGTAAGTCTCATTAAGTTTAATGAAAAGTGTGTAGAATTGCAACCTTAATTAAAAAACGTTTTCAACTGGCTTCAACACTGAAGCCTTGAGTCCTGCAAGGTATTTCTTCATGCAGTTTTAAGTGAAGGCCACCTCAATGCAAAGAATCTGTGGAAGAAGCTACTCAGATGTCAAAACACAGAGGACAGCATGAATTTTTGTCGTGTTCCAGATTATCTGATCATCATGTTGACCACTTGCAAACTTTGCTCCATCACTATCATGGAAGGATATGCTTGAATTCACTGACATCAACGTGTAAAATGAAAGCATAATGCAATGCAAGTTGGGATTCAGTTTTCCAGAAGAGTTTCTCCTACATACAAACATAATAATTTAGCTGTGGTCACAACTTGTAGGAAAGAGAGAATTGTCCCCAAAATTAGCAGATGAAAAGAGGGATGTGCTTGTAATAGCCCCAATTCTGCTACTGTCTGATTGCTGCCTCAGTGCCACCACTGCACAATTACATATTGCTAAGGGTTCTATTCCAACTGTGGTATGCTATATTGTTTTAATTTGCAAAATTCTAGCCTATTGTTGCTTAATTAAGGTCAAACTACATGTGATGCTGCTAGAAGCATTAAAATAGAAAATTCAGGTTAATTTTCTATTAACATAGAAAATTCAGGTTGGGGAGGGCCAAACCTGTTTTATGGACAGGGACATCTAACTTCTTCTTTCTGCTTGGTACTTCTGCCAAAATTCCCCTCCCCTCCATTGCTATTAGCATTAGGAGGGAAGCTCTCATTGGTGCCAAAGGAAGCATCTCTCCTGGGGGTAACAGCAGCTTTTGTGTTGGGTAGGGATCATCAGTGGGATGGTAGTCCTGCTAATTGGGTAAGAGGCACTTTTTCAAGTGGGTGCTCCTTTTTTTAGCAGGGGGAGAGTAACTGGCCCACCTCACCCCAGCACTGTCTGTTCTAGTGGCTGTCTGCTGGTATTCTTTTGCATCTTTTTAGATTGTGAGCCCTTTTGGGACAGGGAGCCATTTAGTTATTTGATTTTTCTCTGTAAACCGCTTTGTGAACTTTTAGTTGAAAAGCGGTATATAAATACTGTTAATAATAATAATAATAATAATAATAATAATAATAATAATAATAATAATAATAATAATAATAATAATAATAGTGTGGGGCAAAAAGGTTATATACATTGTCCCGACATGCTGATTGCCTTGGCTGAAATGTAACTATGGCTACTATGTTAATGTAAAAAAAAAAAGCAAGCAGTTTTAATAGCACAAAATTATGTTCCATTTTGTTTGGACAGCATCTCCTTCTTGTGAAAAGCCAGAATTGTCACTCAGAAAGGGCAAATAACTCATTGAGGAATTTTTTCTCTAGAAACGATGGATGAGAAACAGACTATAAAAGGGCTCACCGGGGTCTCCAGCACACGTGGCGCTCGCAGCTCCTGCTGCTGCTTCCCAGGAGGGTGCCCACAGGGGCTGCTGGAGAGGGGCGCTGTGATCACGCAGCTGTTCCAGGGCTCCCGCCTGCCCAGGTGGCAGGTTGCAGTGCGCTCCACATGGAAGCAGGCTCCACATGGTGCAGAGCCCTCCCAAAAGCTCAGGCACCTGACCATGCACTGCGTGAGCTGCAGAACTGTTGCAGCTCCCTGCGTGTGGCTGGAAGGCAAGCCTGGGAAATATAGATTTTTTTGGGCGGGGGGAATATAGATTTTTATTTTAAAAGTTTCATACTACAATAAATAATACAAAGGAAAGAAATCACATTTTACATTTTCAACCACAGTCACATTACATCAACTGTTTAACTAGAACACAGATACATCATGTTATAGGTGGATTCACCCCATCTAACCACTCCCACCATTTTTTCCACCTGTCTCTACTAGTTCTCCCCCTTTTGTAAGCCGCAACGCCGTATACTCTGGAGACCACAAAGCGGACCCATCCCTGCGTGTTGGTGGACTTTTTCTCCTTTATTTCTTTGCCCCTTTGGATGACCAGCGCAAAAAGGACATAAAGATTTATCAATCTTACTATAGACCATGGCACCTCCCACCTATCGTCTCCTCCCCTCCATTGTCCCTCATTACTCCCACCTCCCACCTATCGTCTCCTCCCCTCCGTTGTCCCGCATTACTCGTCCTCTTGGGTCCCCTCATACCTCCCACCGGCTCCTTCCCAGAGACAATAGTCTCCCAGGCCTGTTGGGCCAGTCCAGGCCACTTAAAGGCCCTCGCTATGCCCCTCCACAACTCCTTTGCCAGCATACACTCTTGGATGAAATGGGCTACCGTTTCTATCAGCGGCGGGGCACCTACCGATCTAGAGGGTCCCGACCCCGAACAGGTCGGCCTCTTGCACCTCTTCTGATCTTCTTGCAACCATGGGTTTGCCGCTCCCACTCTGAGGACCTGATGGAAAGCCCTCCACCTTAATTCCCATAAACTAAAGGGGATTCTCTTTTCGCTAAAGGCACTGTGTGCCACTTTCTCCTGCAAGAGGTACGCGGAAAGGTGTGTCTTACTTTACTGTTTCTCTTGGTGAGGCCTCATGATAAACTTCTGTACCGTTGTTTCATACACGTAACGCTTGAGTTGTTTCTCAGCCCGCTGGTTTTATACGGCTTGGCCAAGAGCCCCATCTCCTTCATCAGAGTCACCGCCTCCCTCTTGTACTCCGGCAAAGATCGTTCTATCACCTGAGTGAGTACATAGCCTGTCTCTTCTTTCGCCCACCATTTCTGTCCCCAGGTCATCTTTTCCCAAGTGTCTCCGAATTGGGCCCATACAGATGCAAAGGCTCCCCCTTCCTGCGGCCTCTGCATTTTGCCCAGCTGCCAAAGTTATAGGAGACAAAGGTCGCCAAGAACAAAGTTCCCAGGGCCCAAACCCCTAGTCCTCCTTCTTTCACTTTCTTATATACCATCGCTCGGGCAAGAGGGAAGAAGGCAGTGCCCCACAAGGAAACAAAAACCTGATGGGTAACCACCTGTTTTGGCGGGGGATAGATCGCCGCCAAATTGAACGCCATCGGAACACAATACACGTTGACATAATGCACCCTCTGGTACAGATTCAAGTTCCATTTTTTCCACCTCTTCAGTTTTTCCTCCACCTTAGAGGCCCACAGTTTCCAGTTCTCTTCCCACCCTTTCAGTCCAAAAATTATACCTAAAATTTTTACAGATTCTACCTTTTGAACCTCTTGTTTCCTTCATCTGTTTCAAAAACAGCCCCCATGGCCCTCACCTCTATGGTTTTTCCCCCTCGACCCAAGACAATAACATTTGGTTTTATCCTCATTTATCACCGCTCCCGAGGCCCTGCTGTATTCATCTATTATTTCCTTCAATGTCTCCATCTCGCCCACATCTCTAACCATAACGTACACATCATCTGTGTGGGCTACCGTTTTTATGGCATTCCCAGCCTCTGTGCTTCCCCACCCATGGCAATTCCCTTTATTCTGGGCTCTGCCTGGAGTATGGCCAGCAATGGATTTAATGCCAAAACATAGAGGAGCGGGCTCAATGGACATCCTTGGCCTATCCCTGATTCTATGGGTATGATTTTTCCCTTCCATCCATTTACCTGTTGCATAACCAATGCCTGCTCATACAGAGTTTTTATATAGTTTATGAAAACCTCTGGGACACCCTTTGTCATCAGTGTTTTCCAGAGATACTTTTTGTTTATTCTGTCAAAGGCCTTAGATTGGTCCATTTGTAGAAGTATCCCTTTCCACTCTCCCTTCTCCACCATCTGAAAGATCTCTCTAACCAGAACTAATGAATCGGTCATCTTCCTCCCTGGGACAGCACTAGTCTGGGTCCTCACAATCAACTTAGGGGCTATTTTTGAAAGTCTGTCATTCAAAATCTTTGCTAAAATCCTATAGTCAATGTTTGTCAGAGTAATGGGCCTCCAGTTTTTAGGCAGAATAGGGTCCCCCTCTTTATAAATGAAGGTTAAGATTCCTCCATAAAAACTATCTCTAAATTTGTTCTCCTCCCATAAGGCTCTATTAAAAGCCGCGGCTAGGGTTCAGCCAGTTCTTTCTGAAACAACTTATAAAAGGTGTAATTTAGTCCATCAGAACCGGAGCAGTGCCATCCCTTCCCTTTCTTATCACCTCCAGCACTTCATCTTCTGTTACGGGTTTAGTCATCTCCTCGGCTTCTTCCTTACTGGGTGAGTCATAGGCATCCCTAGGCATTTTCATCAAAATGTCAGTCATGGTCAGTCAATCAAAATGTCAATCAAAAGTCAGTCATGGTTTGCTCTTCTATCTTTTTCTCAGCGTACATTTCCTGGTAGTGATTATTCATGATGCTCAACATCTCATCAGTTGAGTATTTTATCTCCTCTCCTCCTGACTTTTGAAGCCCTTCAAAGTTCCTGATCGTCCTGCCCCCCCTTCATTTTTCTCCCAGGCTTCCTGCTCCACAACTGGCCTCTTTGATCTGTATTTCTGCTTTTGTATTCTGGCCTCTCTCCTCCTCCGGTGATATTCTTGGATAATCTTCCCATCCCTCTCTAATTTCTTCTTATTCCATGCCAGTCCTTTGTTGATCCTCTGATGGGCCTTCAGAAAGCCAAAAAGGCCTCTATGGTACTGGACCAGTTCTTTCCTGTACACGTGCAATGACATCGTGATGCACTTCTGCTTAATTTCCCTCTTTAGCTCCTTTCACCATCTGATCAGGTCATTCCTTCTGACCTCAGTTAATTCTCTCCAAGTGATAATACACTTCTCTATTAATTCTTTATATTCCTGCTCACGCAGCATAGAGGGGTGCAGTCTCCACCTTGGTTTGCCACAAAGGGTCAGGCGATCGCTGTACAACTCTATGGAAAGGTACCCGTGATCTGACCAAGGGGTCAGTCCTATCCTGAAAGATTGCACCGTCCAGTTCTCTGCCCACACCCTGTCTATTCTGCTGGCCACCATCGGGTGATAACGTCCACCTGCCATCTGTGGAAAATTATTCATATAAACCTACCCGCAACTTAAAGGAAAAAAATTTAACCCGTTATCAATTAAAAGCGCTTTATCTTCTAAATCTAAATTAAGCAAAAAGGCGTTTAGGTTCCTTTCTTCCGGGGTCAGAGGACAATCTTTAGCTGCGTGTCCCATCGTCATATCTCTCAGATTACACCTGTCTTCTATTCTCGACCTGTTATTGAAGTCTCCGGAGACTATGAGGGACCTGTTGGTAATTGCGTAATCTTTGAGTTTGGCCCACAGTTCTTTCCTAGGTCTGGCCTGGATCGGGGCGTAGATCGCACCAAGTCTATAGCACTTCTGATATTCCTTCCCGTCCCTCTGTATCCCAATGATGTTAAAATCGAGGACGACCAGGTGGCCTGGGACCACTTCCACCAATCTCTGAATTTGCAGGTCATCTCGGCTTTGCGCTAGAATAGCAACTCCTCCCGTCCCCTCGGTCTTATAGGACCAAATGGATGGACCTCACGTCCAGAACCTCTGAGCATTGCTCCTGTCCTCTTCACCCTTAAAATTTAGCTCCTGCAGGATCACGAGGTCGTGGTTCACGGCATCAAGAATTTCCTCTCTCCTCTTTTGTTGTCTCAGAACCCTCACATTCCATGTTAATATTTTTAATTTTAACTGAGCCATTGATATAAAATATAATAAAATAACAGAATTCCAATGAAAAATTACTACTAAAAATCCTACTCAAATCAAATATTTGACTGTTATGGCTTTGGCGACGTCTGATGTGTCTAGTTTGCTTATCTCTGTGCCGTTTCCATCTGTCACACCGTGTGGTGTGCGTCAGATGGGTCGGTTCTTTGAACCTCCATTAATTCTACCTCCTCAGGGTTCAGCCCCGTAGGCAAGCCTGGGGCTCCAGGAGGTGTCCCGCTGAGCGGATGACCTCTGGATCCCTGCGGCGTCGTGCACATGGGGAGCCGTGTGACCCCCTCCATGGGAGGCAGGTGCCAGCTCAGAGCCTCCACCGTCACCCACTTTCATGGGAGTAAGCCCCAGGGACTGTAATGGGGCTTACATCTGAGGAGCCAGGCAGAGGCTTAAGCGCTGGGGCTGCAACCCCAACCACACTTTCCAGGGAGGAAGCCCCTTGGGCTATAATGGGGCTTGCTTCTGAGTAGGCATGCAGAGGCTTGGATCATGGGGCTGCAGTCCTTGCCCCACTTTCAGGGAGTAAGCCTCTTGGACCTTAAGGGGGCTTGCTTATGAGTAGGCATGCAGAGGCTTGGACCATAGGGCTGCAGTCCTCGCCCCACTTTCCAGGGAGTGAGTCCTTTGGACTATAATGGGCCTTGCTTCTGAGAAGGCAGGCAGAGCCTGGCAGAACCTTGGAGCAGGCATGCAGAACCTTGGACTTTGGCCACAATTCTAGCCACGCTTTCCTGGGAGTAAGCCCCATGGACTATAAGGGGCCTTGCTTTCGAATGGGCATGCAGGGGCTTGGATCATAGGGCTGCAGTTCTTGCCCCACTTTCCAAGGAGTAAGCCCCTTGGTCTATAATGGGGCTATAATAGCTGCATACCCAGCAGGTATGCTGCCCCAGTTCCTTGAGAGAGAGGTGAGTTTGCCAACCCGCTTAATGGGTGAGCGGCACCTCCTCCAGTGGGCGAGGGGTGACATTCTATTAACAACCTGCTGGCAGGTATGCTGTCCCTGTTCCTTGAGAGAGAGATGAGGTTACCAACCCACTTAATGGATGAACGGCCCCTCCTCCAGCGGGGAAGGGGTGAGGTTATGTCAGCAATGTTGCTACCAACCTGCTTAACAGGCAGTGTTACCAACCGCTTTAATGGGCGTGCTGTCCCTGCTCCAGTGGAAGAGGTGGGATGTGCTGTCAACAACCTGCTAACAGGTACGCAGCCCTTATTCCGTTGTAGAGAGGGGCGATGCCGCCAACTCACTTGACAGGTGAGCAGTCCCTACTCTGGTGAGGGAGGGGCGATGTTCTGATGACAACCTTCTTAGCTACCCCTACTCCTTTAAGAGAGGGGCGATGTTTTCCAACCTGCTTAACAGGCGGGTTGCCTAATGCCCAGTTGAGGCGCTGCAGGAGTACGTAGCACATTCAGCGCTGTGAGCAGGAGCCCTGTTCCAGCACGTGGACGGCTCCCTGCTGACTTTATTCCAGACTAGGGTGGTCTTTTCATGTGCCCTCATAGCCCTGGAGTTGCAGCCAAAGGAGTATAGCCTTCATTCTGTGCGTATCGAAGCGGCTTCTGCAGCCGCGGCGTTGTGCCTGTCCGGGGGCCACATTCAGCAGATAGGATGTTGGCGTTCTGCAGCTTATAGGTGCTACGTTCGGATCTTTTAGAGGCAGGCTCCTTCATTGGCACCCCCCCTTTATGGGGGGGCACTGCAAAGGGCAGGGGTTGTGTCAATATCTTCTCTTTCTCCTTCTGCAGGATGCGGTGAGAAGCCGGTTCGTGAACTGTCTGCAGCCATTCCATGGTAGTTTGGGCCCGCAAGTGGGCAGCCGCGAGGAAATTTGGAACGCAGCTCAGGCTCGGCCCCGCCATGCAAGTTGGCTGGCTGGCCAAGCGGGGGATGCGGTGGGGGAGTAATTGAAGGAGAACTTGTTGCCTGACGTATTGGTGATCCACCTGCGTGAAAATGATTTGTGTGGGAAATCCGGGCTGCTGCTCAGGCCCAGAGCAGGCAAGGAGCTCACCACCTTTCAGGGTTGGCTGCCCGGCACCATGGTGGTCTGGTTGGACTTCCTACAGCAGCAGGTGTGGCGTGGTGCCAGCCGCTGTGCTAAGGTGGAGAGGATGAGGAGGAAGGTTGCCAAAGAGATTGGCCAGTTTGTGGCACGGACCGGTAGATGGGTCATTGTGCATCCAGCCATTGCCTTCTCGATGCCTGCCCTCTACAGAGGAGATGGGGGCACTTGTCTGAGCAGGGGGCAGACATCTTTCTGAGAGACCTGCAGGATGGCCTTAAGGTGCTTCTCCCCCTGTTTGGGAGTGGGGGGGTCAAGCCCTAGGCTGACCGCTCCTTGTGGTAGGTGGTGCAATAGAGGCGTGCTTGGGACTTTGGAGTGCACCTTCAGACAGCATAGGCAGGACAGAACCCAATAGCAGTCCTCAGGGGCTCAGCAGCACGAGGACACTGACTGGGGCCCTGCCCCGGACCACGGGGGTCCTCCTCAGAGGCTCAGCGGCTCGAGCTGCCTTCCCCTTATGGGACAGACCTGGATGAGCTGCGTCACCCAAGAACGGGGCGCAGCTTGGAGTTGGGTGCACATCCAGCCTGGGGGACTGATTTGGTTCTGGGGCCACCCAATGGTCCCACTTCCGCACCACAAAGGGGTTTTCGCTGCCCCTGCAACTGCAGTTCTCAGCCTCCTTTCCGTATTAAAATGCTAATAAAGTGGCCCTTTCTCCCATGTGTGTTGTCTCAAGTGTCCATTGGACGGTGCCCAGACGAAAGGGCTTTGGGTGTGGATGGCCAGGGCTTCAGAACAGGACTTTTTCTCTCCCCTACCTGCAGATGCTGGGAATTGAAGCTGAGACCTTCTGTATGCAAAGCATGTGCTCTGCCACTGAACTACAGCCCTTTCAGGCACACACAAAAAAATCAAAACAAGTCAGAGATGTTCTTACCATTTTGGAAATGTTGCATTTGTTCCAACCATTCCCTTCCCAGCTCCGCCATAGGGCATCCTGCTTATCACTGCAAGAAGAGAAAGAGCAGACAAAAGGAGCAGGGAAATAACAAGTAAGAGCAGTCATAGCTACCAATTCTGTGTACTGAGGTATTTAAAAATGAATACATATTCTTAGAGTTTCAAACTAGCAATTCTAGGAGATAGACTATAATGCCTGGTGTGAGAAGTGCAGTGAGTTTTCAGGCTTAAGAGTATCACTAAAACCTCCATTCTTTGACCTCCACAAAAGCTTCAGAGAATCAGTACAGGTGTCCCCTTGTATCCACAGATCCGGTATCCACAGATTCTGTTCGTCCCTGTGCCCCCTGTGTGCCCATTTGTGCTGTCAGAGGTTTGCTGCAGAGCTGCTGCCACATCAGTGGGCCATGAGATAAAATGGCAGATTCTAAGATTCGCAAACCCATCCTGCGCATAGGATTGGACATAAGAAGAGTATAGGAAATTGACAAGATCCATTCAGAAAAATATTATTGAAAGCATCAGTATCAATCTCTATTCATTCCTGAGGTGCTAAAGGTGAGATCATCCTCATTACACAAAGGTCACAGGCTATATTAACATTTTCAATACAACACATTTCATATTGATCAAGATTCCGTCTTAGTTGTTATATCTTGTTATTAAACAAGATTTAATAAAGACAAGTTAGTCTCACTACAGTTTTCTTTACTGGAAAATCATGAATTGAGAATGAGAGAAGCAACACAACTTGTAACATACAAATTCCCTTAATGGACAGGACAAAGGCCCTTTAGTTCTGCATTCCTGCCCCCCCCCCTCACATGGTGGCCCAGTGAGATAGTCCTGAGTCATGGAGACACTCCATGGTCTTCCCAGCGAGATACTCCTGGGAACCTCACAAGCATAAATGCTGAGCACTATACAAATCTTTTCTAAATTCAGTCAAAATCAGTGGTGTAGCTAAGGGGGTGCAGGGGTAGCAATTGCACCAGGCAACAAGCTTTAGAGGGCAACAAGCTGAGCCTGATGCTAGTAGCCAAAATTGTGAAAACCTTGGTATGTTCAAATAATACCATCATGATATATATCATGCAATAAAAAAACTGCGCTGGAATATCTGTATTCTATCAAAAGTCATGGCAAATTAACCAGAAAACTTTTTATTTATTTACTTCCAAAAGTGGCATCATTTTTGGGGCATCATTTTGCACTCAGAGCCAGGCTACACTTTCATTAGCCACACCACTGGTGAAATCCCTTCATTTTGTTTATCTGTAAATATTTTCTTGGTGAAATGTCCAGCTATACTTGAGTGATATTCAGGTATACACAGTAAGGAAGAAACACATGGTGGCATACTTGGTCACAAGGTTGGATTAATTTCAGTGCCAGGTGAAAATCTCTTTATTTCCCAGAATTTCAAGTATACAGTTGGACCTTGGTGTCCATGGGGGATCTGTTCTCAGATCACCTGCAGATATCAAAACTCACAGATACACAAATTTACAAGTTGAGTCCATAGGACCTCCAAACATGACCAGAGATGTTCTCCGGTCAACGTCCAGAGGTGTTCTGAGGCCTAAAGAGGCCTCTATGAGCCTAAGAAAGGTCTCCAGAAGTTTTTGTTTTCATCAAAACTTTTTTTGATTTTTGTACAAACCAGAACTGCCTTTCTAGCACCTCTGGAGGCCTTTCTGAGACTCACAGAGGCCACATGCAGCCTCTGCTGGCCTCGGAAATGCTCCCGGACATGACCGGAGAACATCTCCAGGTGCTACTGGTTGCTCAGGTTTGGCCTCTACCATGCATTCGGAACCCACAGTTAGTTAAAACTGTGGGTCTATACTATGTTTTATTGGCTCTTGCACAAGGCTGCAGAATCTGCTTTTAATGTGATTTTTTTAATTGCCTTCTTTTTCGTTTTTATGTGGTTTTATTTATTGTCATTGTTTATTTTGACATGGTCAGCCCCCCTAAGTTTTGCTTGAAGGATGGGGTGAAGATTCTATAAATAAATGAAATAAACAAAACATTGAATCAGATCGGACAGGATGCCTCAGAATGCAGCAGAGATCACTTGTAAGTTTGCGTGATTTTCAAAAGGTGATTTTTAAACCATTCAAATTAATAAATTATCATTACAATTGTTATAATATTGTGTTTTATTGAATCATTGTACCTTTTGGGGGAAGATATGTACTCAATCTATTAAACGCTAAAGCACAACTCTCTGAAATACTGATTTTAAAAATATGCTTCATAATATCCACAGAAAGTGTGTCCATCACTGGAATCACTTAGAGTGTCCCTGTGACTTTACCCAGAAACAAAACATGGGTGCTGTTTTTCAAGCACATTAGAAAAACGTTGTTAAGTGATGAATGAAGGGTAAGAGCTTGACAGGTCCTTTTACAGTTGACAGATCTTTGCAGTCAAGGATGTTGACATTCAGATCTTGATAATAAGCACGACATTTTCAGAGTGATGCTGGCATCTTGAAATGTCAGAACAGAGTACCAGTCACAACACATCACAGCAAAACAGCTGGTAGACATGGGGAGGCAGGGGGAGGGGCTGATCTGCTGCTCCACTCTACATCTGCCCTTTGCCTGTGTGACCACCTTGTGCTTCATGGAACTTGAGTGAAATTGAACTAGCAGAACAAACAACTAGAGAAATGGGTTCAGGGTGATTAAAGTGAATTCCTTTAGGTCAGGGATGCCCAAACTACAGTCCATGGGCCACATCCAGTCAACTAACACATTAACAGCCCAATCCTATCCAATTTTCCTGTGCCAGTGCTGCTGTGCCTATGGGGTATGCACTGCTTCCTGTGTTGGGGGTGCAGTCACAGAGGCCTCCTTAAGGTTTGGGAACATTTGTTCCCTTACCCTGGGGTTGCACTGTGGTTGCACTGGTGTTGGAAAGTTGGACAGGATTGGGCTGTTAGACTGGCCTGCTAAGCCCAGTGGCATTATATGTGCCCCTCCTCTCCCCACACACATACCCACCACTACATATCTTCCTTCTGCAGGACAAAATGACTTCTAGACTGGGTCACTCTTGCTGATAGAGAAAGAGGGATAGCAAGCAGTCTCCCAGTGGCAAATATTGCAAATGTTTTTCTCTTATTGTGAAAATTCTTAGAGTTTTGTATAAAATGCACATATCATCTTCTGATGATAAGAACTAGACTGAAAGATGTAGCCCTGGCACATGAAAACTTGGGGACCATTATTAGAGGTGAAACTCTTTCAAGTAATGATAATTGTAGATTACAATCAATTTGTCAGAAAATCAAAATGCCTTCAACTGAACTGTCCTATAACATTTTTTGACAGTGTGCCTGGGGCAAGGTTCAGATTTTAAGCGAATCGGGACTGTTTTCCCTGGTGCTTGGTACTTTTATTCATAAACATCTCAAATGGACTTGTAAAGAGACAATATTAATGTGACAAAGTTATATCAAAGTAAGGTGTCAAAGTAATAAGAAAAGACTAATGTGTGAATGGCATGGAGTTCCACTGGCCTCAGCCCATTTCTGCCCAGCGTTGCATATATGCATCACAGGGATCAAATGTATACATCCGTGGCTGGGCAGAAATGGGTTAAATACAGTAATATTTGAGAGTGAATTTACAGAAGACCAACTAGATGAGAAAACTGATTTTTTTTTTACTTTTTCTCACTAATTAGCACTCATTCCATCTATCACAAGCCTAGTTTCTGTTATATTGAAAATCTCTCACTTCTTAGAATGAAACTGTTTCCCAAGGTCGAGTATCTGAGCATCAGGGAAAACAAAAATATAAAAAAATTGTGTTGTTGGATTGGGCTGCAGGTCACAGAACCCAGCATTCTCTCCACAGTGACCAACCAGATGTCTCTGAAAACTTACATGCAGATGGTATTAAAAATATTTACATATCGCTTTTAGCCAAAAAAAAGTTCACAAAGCCGTCTACAGACAAAATCAAACACGATGAGGTATATGGTTGCTGAAGATGGAGACTCTATGTAGCTACAGTGTCTTACAGCCATCGCTGTTACATCTGACTTATGACTATCTCAGGAGTCAGTTTTCCTTTTGGAGCAAATTTTGTAAATAACCCCAGATGTCCCTTGATTAAAAGTTTGGGGTTCAAAATGCATTGCGATTGAGATTGGTGATGCTGGGTCAATAAACTGATATCTGGTCCAAGCAGAATTTTTGTTTTCATTTTTCTCTCTGTATATTTAGCCTATAGTAAGGAGTGCATGGGAAGTGATGGATAATTTTCAAATGCTGGCAAGTGCTAAACACAAACTCCCCCATCCCCCACCTTGATTCCAATCCTGATCCTCTTGAGCTACTATTTCTATTTGAAAAACCACACATAGAAAAACTAGTGATATAATTAACATCATGTTTAGTTTGGCCCTAAATATGTATAGATTTGGTTTGGCTAAGACGTCAGTTTAGTATTCCCCTAAATTATACATCTTGGGAGCAAGCCAACAGAAATCATTCCCCACGATGTTGAATTATGAAACTGAAAATCAGTTAACTTTCCACTAGTAGGTACTAACAGCTAAATCCTGTGTATATTTACTCAAAAGTAAGTCCCAATGTATTCAATTGTGCCCTAAGTCTTTTTAAAGGTCTAAAGACCGAATGGTCATCAAATAAGGCTGATTGCTACCAATGCATTGATTGTGAATACCTTTGATTCTTTTACTGTTTGTTTATTTTAATGCACTGAATTGTCTACTGATTTAGGGTCCAATCCTATGTAACTTCTGGAATTGCAGAAAATAAATTGCAACTATCCTGAAATAGACTGCTTTGCACATTTTCTCATAGAAGAAATCTAACAGTGCAATCCTGTACGTGTTTACCATTCACTGGGGCTTAATCCCAGGTGATGATGATCTCTTTGCAGCACTTTAGGACTTCAGCAGGGATGCTGTCTGTGGTAGCTGTTTTACCGATGCGTTTGTTTAGCTCGGTATCGAGAGAAAGAGTGTCGGAGATCGTTGAGCCAAGGTACACAAAGTCATGGACAACCTCCAGTTCATGCGCAGAGATTGTAATGCAGGGAGGTGAGTCCACATCCTGAACCATGACCTGTGTTTTCTTCAGGCTGATTGTCAGTCCAAAATCTTGGCAGGCCTTGCTAAAACGATCCATGAGCTGCTGAAGATCTTTGGCAGAGTGGGTAGTGATAGCTGCATCGTCGGCAAAGAGGAAGTCACGCAGACATTTCAGCTGGACTTTGGACTTTGCTCTCAGTCTGGAGAGGTTGAAGAGCTTTCCGTCTGATCTGGTCCGGAGATAGATGCCTTCTGTTGTAGTTCCAAAGGCCTGCTTCAGCAGGACAGCGAAGAAGATCCCAAACAAGGTTGGTGCAAGAACACAGCCCTGCTTCACGCCGCTTCGGATGTCAATGGGGTCTGATGTGGAGCCATCGAAGACAACAGTGCCCTTCATGTCCTTGTGGAAGGATCTGATGATGCTGAGGAGCCTGGGTGGACATCCAATCTTGGGGAGAATCTTGAAGAGGCCATCCCTGCTGACCAGGTCGAAAGCCTTCGTGAGATCTATGAAGGCTATAAAGAGTGGCTGTCGTTGTTCCCTGCATTTCTCCTGCAGTTGTCTAAGGGAGAATACCATATCAGTGGTGGACCTGTTGGCTCGGAATCCACACTGTGATTCTGGATAAACGCTCTCTGCAAGTACCTGGAGCCTCTTTAGTGCAACTCAGGCAAACAACTTTCCTACAACGCTAAGGAGAGAGATGCCATGGTAGTTGTTGCAGTCACCCCTGTCACCTTTGTTCTTGTACAGCGTGATGATGTTTGCATTCCTCATGTCTTGAGGTACTCCACCTTCTCTCCAGCAGAGACAAAGGACCTTGGCTCAACGATCTCCGACACTCTTTCTCTCGATACCGAGCTAAACAAACGCATCGGTAAAGCAGCTACCACGTTTTCCAGACTCACAAAGAGAGTCTGGTCCAACAAGAAGCTGACAGAACATACCAAGATCCAGGTCTACAGAGCTTGCATCCTGAGTACACTTCTGTACTGCAGCGAGTCATGGACTCTTCACTCACAACAGGAGAGGAAACTGAATGCTTTCCACATGTGCTGCCTCCGACGTATTCTCGGCATCAGCTGGCAGGACAAAGTTCCAAACAACACAGTCCTGGAACGTGCTGGAATCCCTAGCATGTATGCACTACTGAAACAGAGACGCCTGCGTTGGCTCGGTCATGTCGTGAGAATGGATGATGGCCGGATCCCAAAGGATCTCCTCTATGGAGAACTCATGCAAGGAAAGCGCCCTACAGGTAGACCACAGCTGCGATACAAGGACATCTGCAAGAGGGATCTGAAGGCCTTAGGAGTGCACCTCAACAAGTGGGAAACCCTGGCCTCTGAGCGGCCCGCTTGGAGGCAGGCTGTGCAACATGGCCTTTCCCAGTTTGAAGAGACACTTGGCCAACAGTCTGAGGCAAAGAGGCAAAGAAGGAAGGCCCATAGCCAGGGAGACAGTCCAGGGACAGACTGCACTTGCTCCCAGTGTTGAAGGGATTGTCACTCCCGAATCGGCCTTTTCAGCCACACTAGACGCTGTTCCAGAACCACCTTTCAGAGCGCGATACCATAGTCTTTCGAGACTGAAGGTTGCCAACTAGGTAATCCCAGGTAAATGTGTACAAGAGCTGAACCCAACCTAAGATCGTGACCCATTGTTGCAATATGGAAATCATGAAAATCTGAAATAAAACCCTTGAATCAGAAACTGATATTCCTTGCCTAGTTTGAGTTACTGAAGAGCCACATTACCAACACTTTTCTCATATTACTGAAACAATCTACACACTATTGGAGGCTGCCTGAACTCTACATTTCAATCTGGTTTACATTGAGCAAATTCTAATTTCAAGGGAGAAAAACTGATAGCTCTTATGAGAGGCACAAGTATTGACCTCCAAAAGTTGTAGATGTTTAGGAAACTTTTCACCTTCCAATGCAGAATATAAGATGCTCCATTTGGAATTAATTTATTTCTGCTGATTCTATTAGTTAATGTTTTCTATGTACTGTTAACAAGGGTTTCAACTGACGATCCATTTATTATTCTTTCTTTTCCTCAGTGCTGTGTTGGTTTTTTTGGACCACAAATTAAACAATTACATATGAATTGTGTAAGATGACAGGAGATAACATGGAAAATAATATAGGGGATGTTTTGATACAACAGACAAATCCGATTTGTATGTTACATAAAAAATATGTCTTTTCCCCCGTTTCAAGACAGCTTAAAAATAATATACAATTGTTTATTTTTCCACAATGCTTTCTTAGGATAAGATTCAATCTTTGGAGTTTGTAACATTTCCTTTTAAACATTAAAATTATGGACCTCATTGTCTAAATCAGGTGTAGACTGACATAAATTACTTCTTTTGGGTACCATGAACTCTTTATCACGGTTTGATGAGGCCTGGGGAATAGCTTTAATAATAACTATTGTTCTGTTTCAGTCCACATAAACAGCTGACTCTTTAAGTATGGACAGAATCAGGGCCTCTGAGAGGAATTTTATCAGGGGGTACAAAGTTTCTTTGGGCCCTTTTGCAAAGGGGGAGGGGTAAAACAGACCAGGGGAGGGTGATGAATGGGTGAGCAAAATGGGAGCAGGGAGGGGCAAAAAGGGTGAGGGGAGGGTGGAGACAGCCAGAAAAGTCTTTGGAGCCCAGGTCTACCCATCCATGTGGCATTGGCAGCTAGATACAGTAATACAGAAAACCAAACACACTCCTAAATCACTCTAAAATCTTTAAATATAGAAAATCATGCAGAAAATTAGTATCATATTTAGGCTCATACTAGAATAGAAAGTGTCCTTGCGTACCAAAACTTGCTTCTGCATCAGTGGTAGTCTTGCAGCTGTGTCCCTGAGCTCCTATACCTCATGGTAAGCACATCCATAAGCTAAAGAGCTACTGTAGCAGGCCAGTTTCCTCCCAGATTTGACACTGTGTTAAGGAGTGTCATGTATGCATTCTTCTGCCCAGTGCATATATGGCTTGCCAGTAGCTGCAGCTGCATGCTCATGGTAGTGTTCCCAGCATCCCATGCGGGCAATAAGTCTGAGTAGATAGGAAAATGTAAGATCCCTGGAAATTTCTGGGCCCTCTTCTTTGGCTCCTGGGCCTCCTTTTTGACCCTGGGCCCAGGTACAAATTACCCCCTTTACTCCCCTCTCCTAGACCCTGGACAGAATAACTGGATTACATGGCATTGATGTGCCACTTAAATATCTGAGGGAAAAAAACCACTGATATTCTGTGACAGCTTTTTGCTTGCCCTGAGTGAGTGACTACTGATGACTGGTTCATCAAGGACATCACATTACTTATGGTGGACATCACAAGATAAATGACCTGGCTGTTCCTTGAATGAGAACCAGGTCTCCCTCTGGGGGCTGTACACTTAGCTGCTGTGACTGCTGTGGTCAATGTAGCCTGTTTTCTTGGCACTGCAACAATGGAAGTGATAGTGGCCACACATACAGTCCCCATATGGAATTGAACGCTTGGGAAGGGGACACTTAATTTGAAAAATGGCTCAAGGGGACTTTCCTCAGTGCCACAGCACCAATCCAAATAGGGATTGCTTGCTTGATTTGTTCCCTCCTCCCCAAAAGCATGATCTCCAGCATCATGTCTACATGTTCAGTCCCGAGACCTCATTTGATCCAGCATTTGGGGATTCGATTTAAATTAATAAGGGATGGTTTTCACTAATTAAAATTTGCATTTGTTTTTACTTGTATGTAAACTTGTTTTTACAGTATGTAAAAACTGAGGACTATATAACCCCTTAAGGATACTGCTGAATACTAATTGTAGCTATCTGATTAATCAGAAAACTCTTTGTCAGAAATGATACTTCAGTGGAAGATTTTAAAAGTTGGTTATAAAAGAGATCTTAATAGTAAGCTAGGTGAAATTATGTGTGAGAGAAGTAGACTTTCTAAGAAGTGAGAACTCAAGGCCAGAAAACAGGAATTACAGAATCTGAGTGCAATTAATGCACTTATTGTCACCAGTCATTTCACAGGCCAGTATTCAGCAACCTCTGTATGGAGCCTGGACTATTCAGCAACCTCTCTATGGAGAGGAGATCTTTCCCAGATGATCCCCCCCCACCTGGTTTCTCCAGTCTGGATAGAAGCAGAGAATATCCACCCCCCTGCCCCCCACTTTGACCACTGCTCTGGTAAGTCAGTGAAGAACAGAAAGGAGTGTGATGAGGGCTAACTACTAGATGCTACTCCTCTTGTTCAGCCTCTGGCTTCCTGAGCAGGAATGTATACCAGGGAATCTGAAACTAGACTGAATCTCAAGAAAGTACAATGAAGGAACAACTATTGCCCACTGGTCTCTTTCTATCTCACCCCTCCTCCACTTACTTTTTGTTACTTGGCTGATGCTCAGGGTCTTCATCCCATAAGGTCTTACTACTTTAATTTCACCTAGTGAGGAAATATCAACACAGAACTTTAAATTCTCTTGATAGAATAACATGGTCTGTGAATTTCTTTGCACTGAGAGGTGCTATGGAGAAACCACTCTTTCTTACTGCTTAATATGTGAAGTGTTTCACAAGAGGATAAGCACATCCTAACTTGATTTTAAAACATTATGGTCAGTAGTTTAGCAGAGGATATTACCAGCAGCAGCCTTGGCCAAGAGTTGTTAAATCCCTTTGTTTACCATAGCAATGGAATTGTGTAATATTGCTATCCTTCCTGAAGTATGTCTGCCAGTGATCTAAAATGAATGTAATGTAATATCATAAATGTTTTCATCATGTGTGATTACTCATTTTCATGCCATTCAGAAATCCTTGGCAGATTGCCATCTTGATGATAACGCTTTTCCCCCACAACATATTCATAGACAAGAGACTGAGGCCTTAAAAGGATCAGAAATCGAACTGTTTATGAAAACCGCTACTTGAACTATCTGGAGGAGGGGACTCATTTGCAATCTAGAAGCAAAAACCAATTTGGCTGGCTGAGCTTGTCTGTTATGTTTGCAGCAGGCTTTTGTTCTGTTAAATGCAGCTATATAATTGCTAAAAAAAAATCAAACAAAACTTAACAATGTAAGCCAAAGCCTCATTGACAGAGCTGATTTGTAGTGCCACAAGACCCGGCATTAATAGGCATCATTCTGACAGTCTTGTAGCAAAATTTCTGTAGATAATAAATTAACATACTATATCACAAGTGTACAGTACTACAAATTAACACGGAATCTAAACTACTGAACATAAGTAAAAATATGTTTGTTGTTTTTCTTTTGCACAGCCTGCCAGATGTGGGTAGCTGGATTTGGCCTGTTGAATATCTGGTCCTTCCCAAGGACCTAGGGTATTCACACATATTTTCGTAATATGTGTGCTGTTCCAAGTATTGCTGCCTCCTATAGCTGGTGTTTACTGAATGTCATTTGCACCTAAGATGTTCAGATGTTTTTCCAAAGTCTTTTAGTATTGTGCTTAGACTGCTGACAAGAATTGGTACAATTTTAGTCTTTCTGCAATAGACGTTCAACTTAAATATGAAAATTTTTATATTTCATGATCTTTTCCTTTTCCTTCTCTTCAGTTTTAGCATTTCCAGGTATCACCACATCCGGTATCCAGACCTGCTTCTTTTCAACAATTGTCAGATCTTGGGTGTTGTGGGCAAGGTGTTTTTTTGAATATGAAAATCCCACAACATTTTCACTCGTACATTTTCAATAACTTTTTTGGCTTTGAGGTTCCACCAATTTTTGGACACTGGAATATAATATTTTTTGCAGAGTTTCCAATGCTGTATTGCTACAACTTTATTATGTCTTTCCAAACTATCTGATCTTCTTACAGTTACATATCACATGATCCACTGTTTCCTCTGCTTCTTTGCACAATTGACACTTGCTGTCATCATCATCATCATCATGAGTATTTATAATTTAAAAGTATAGAGTGATAAACTTAACCCATGAAATGAAGATTGTCAACTCAGAGATTCCAACCCATATTTTTTAAAAGAGCATGTTTCGAAGTTTCAATTACATGGTAGTATCTCTTTAATCTCTTTGATTGCTTCATTCAGTAATAGTTCTTGTCAAATTGCTTCATACCTTGTTAGTACAAAAATATAGAGACATCCTGTTCCTTTTCGTAAAATACTCAGAACAGCTTCCATTATAAAGAATTAATGTTATAAAGAAATAAATTCTGCTTCCAGGGATCAGCCTGTATTGGGCTACAGGGATGTGGTTCTGTTCTGTGGTTCCTAAGTAGGGTGCCACTGTCAAAATTACATGCAAAAGAAATTACATCAGAGCCAGAAAGAATGTGTTGTGACACTGAGGACAGACAGTTCACTGTCAGGAGCTAATGGAAAATAAGGACTCTAGTCTTTCCTGACATTTATAAAATGTTTCTTAGTGATCTGCACAATCCTTCTGAAACTGAAATCCTATGCATACTTAGGGCCCAATCCTATCCAACCATACTTACAAGGGAAGCACACTTACAAGGGAACAAGTCCCAGTGAACTAAATGGGAGTAAACATGTTTATAATTGTTCCACCATGGCCTTTCATTGGGTTTTAATTATCACACTATAATTTTTAGTTTTTCATTGTCTTAAGCTTTATTTAGTGACTATACACAGTATTATGATTATACAGAATTTTGCCTCTAAGACAATTGTTTGGGTGACTTGCTGGTCTTTGATTCACACTACCTTTGGCTAGACACCAGAAAACCTAGACAATGTTGGCAGTAAACCATAGCAGTAGGGATTAACTATGCACTCTCCAATATTCATGTACTTTAAGAAAACAAAGGCTATAATTTTGCATGGCTAATCCCAAACTGTAATATATAACCAAAATTCAGATTACAGAGATCTATTGTATTTACCGTGTATGTACCATGATGTAGCTACTTGTGTTGTGTTGTTCAGAAGGCTATTGCTGTTTGACCTAGCAAAATTTTCAGAATAAATCAGGAAAAAGAACATAATAGAAACTCAATTGCTCTGATGAGACCATTTTTCTTTCTTAACATCTAATTATATTTGTGCTAATGAGAACAATAGAAGCATCCCAAATCTAGAGAACAAGATATGAGGTGTTAGCATTTCCAAGCTTAATCTAACATCATGCACGTCTATGCAATCTGATTGAAATACAAGAAGAGAATCTGATATGGTATGTTTACTAATATGCCCTCAGAGATTTAAATCCTCTTTCCACGAATCCTCCCGATCTGCCCTCCCGCCAGATACAGCACACCTGTTTTTGATGCAGCTGTACTGGCAGGGGAGAGAAAGGATGATAGGATTGAGCTCTTAAATTGTTTAGGGTTTTAACAAATTCTGCAGATGATAAAATGAGACAATAAATGTTCACATTTTTGCATCCAGAGGAGGCATTCCAAAAACAATGTCCAAGCACTACAAAATGAATCATATCTAACACTGCCCTGACAACATAGTCTGTAGTACTGTATAGGCAAAACCAACATAATTGTGACATTCATATTGGTAAACCTTAATATGTTTTGGCTACTTCACAGCAAATCTGACTAGCGCTAAACCATGCTGCCATCTTGTGTCTAAAGTGTGCAATAGCCTTCATATTCTAGTATCCTAGGTAGGCTTACCAGATGCAGTTTTTTAAACCAGGAGTGTCAAACTTGTTTCCTACAGAGGGCCAAAGTTAGCATGGTGCCTGCTGAGGACCGGCTGTGACATCATTAAGAAGAAAGTGACATCATTAAGCAAATGATGGCTAGAAATAAGCATTTTGTTCCCACATGGAAAATCATTAGCTGCACATGACAGAAGAGAATATGTGCAAAATAACAAAGGGCTCAATCCTATGCAGTGTGCGCTGGCTCACTGCCAGTGCACACTGTTGCAAACGTGCTGTAAGGCCCTCAGTGCAGGTGGAGCACTGGTGCTCGCTCAGCGCTGGCCAACACTTGGCTAGTGCTGGTGGAGCACAGTGGTTACGCAGGAGCACAGTGGTTACGCAGACCACTGGGCAGTGGAGAGGTATGGGGCATTTGGTGGGCCACTGTGAGATACAAGAAGCTGGACTAGATGGGCTTTTGTCCTGATCCAGCAGAACTCTTCTTATGTTCTAAGTTGGGGGAGGCAGGGAGGAGATGTTCTGGGGCAGGAGGAGGGAGGGCCAGGGGACGGCGGGGAGGAGGTGTGCCAGGGGAGGGAGCAGGGTGTGAGGGAGGTGGCATGCTCCACCGGATTCTGAGTCTCCCTGTTGGGCTGGCCGCCTGCCCTACATGGAGGCTCTTAATTCTACACTGATGTTCAGGTTGCGGTAGAATTGAGTAGACCTATTGCAGGGTTACTCTCATTACTTGAGGAAAGGAGAGGAAAGTCCCAAAGTGGCAGCGTCTGCCTGGGGTTTGCTGGATGCAGTGGCAGCCATTTTCTGCACCACTGCAGCCATGCACCCTGGGCAGCACAGGATTAGGCTGTAAGGGTCCAATCCTATTCAATTTTCCAGTGCCGGTGCAGCTGTGCCAAAGGGGCATGCACTGAATCCTGTGGTAGGGAAACAGTCACAGAGTCCTCCTTAAAGCAGGGTGTCAAACTCATTTCCTATGGATGGCCACATCACATTCATGATGCATGCTGAGGGCCAGAAGTGATGTCATTAGGCAAGAATTGATGTAATTGAACAGGTCAAAACCAAACATAAACACTTTTCTCAGGAACTCATTAGCTGCAAATAACAAAAGAGAAACTATAGGAATCTTGATCATATTTCAAGATATGGGAGGGCCCAATTTTCATGTGGGCTGCCCTTTCAGCAGTAACACCTCAGCACTGCTCAGCAGCTGAAACCCTGAAAGCTTCTGCAGGTCACATCTGACCCCGGGCCTTATGTTTGACACCCCTGCCTTAAAGTATCCGTATATTTGTTACCTCAGAGCTGCATTGCAGTAGCACTAATGCTGGAAAGTTGGATAGGATTGTGCTCACAGCCCAAACCACAATCACAATCCCAACCACACTTAACCTGGGAGTAAGCCATATTGACTAATGGTGCTTACTTCTGAGTAGACATAAGAACATAAGACATGCATGTCTTATGTTCTTATGTCTACTCAGAAGTAAGCACCATTAGTCAATATGGCTTACTCCCAGGTTAAGTGTGGTTGGGATTGCAGCCTCAGAGCCCATGCCTAGGTATGTCAGAAGTAAACGCAATTATAGTCAATGGGGCTTACGCCCAGGAAAGTGTGGATAGGATGGCAGCCTCAGAGTCCAAGGCTAGGTATGTCTACTCAGAAGTAAGCCCCATTATAGTCAGTGGGGCTTACTCCCAGAAAAGTGTGGATGTGCACAGAGCTGCAGCCTCAGAGCCCAAGCCTATGCATGTCTACTCTAGAGGAAGTCCCACTGCGCCCATAATCTCTTCCTCCCCTGTAACAAGAGCCTTCGCTATGTATAGTAAAGACTCCCCCTAGACCACACAAGGTGAAAGAGCACAGGTTGCAGCAGCTACGGCTGCAGGACAGAACAGCGCAGGTCGTGCGCTGATTGGTGGAGACGCACGTGCCGCAGGACTGGGCAGCGCAGCTCGCGCGCTCATTGGTGGAGGCGCACGTGCTGAGAGCGCGCGCGGGACGAGAAAAGCGAGCAAGAGTCGCTCGCGCGCCACCTAGTCGACACCCATCTAACGGTCAGACGACCTGGTGCGTGTGGTTGGGGAAGAGAGTGAAGCGAGAAGGAGGCGGCCGCACCTCATAATGGCGTCGGCCGCGGGTACTCTGCGCCACAGGCGAAGCCGTCCTCACTGGGGCAGCGGGTTTGAGGAAGGCCGTCGACACGGAGCGCCCGTTCGAAGGCCGCCCGCAGACGCCTCCTCGGGGGACAGCGGTGAGTGGAGGGGCGACCAGCGGGGGAGGAGGGAGCCGCATGTGTCTCGCCGCCTCCACGCGACGGCGCGGTCCTCGCTGTGCCCGCCCGCAGGAGGAAGCCCCGCTGAGCGCCGCGCAGGAAGCGTGCTGGGCACCGTGGGCTGGCCGTGGCTCCTTCGCGGGTTTCTCCCATGGAAGTGTCTGGGGCCCCCCACGCCGCCCAGTGCCAGGCGCTCAGAAGGAAGAGCCGTTCCGTCCACCTGCCGAGCTAGCGGCGCAGAGACGCCTGGCCCGAAGCTGCGCTCCTGGTACGCTTGCTCGGGAGTGGGACCCTCTCCTAGGTATCGCTACTCGGAAGTAAGGCCCATTATGCTCATTGGGGCTTACACCCAGGTAGGTGTGGATACGATTGTGGCATAAGAACCCAATCCTATGCATGCCTACTTGGAAGTCCCACAGAAGTCAGTGAGGCTTATTCCTAGGTAGGCATGGATAGGATTGCAGCCTATGTCTCTTTGAAGCGACCGCTGCGGCCTGAGCCACCCTGCTTAGGACCACAGGGATGCATAGCCTTCACTGCACAGTGAGCTCCTCCTGAATGTGCCTTCCCAGAATCCTGGTAGGGGACTCAGCTGTGACTGGCCCTTTGCTCCCATCCCATCTCCGGAGACATGCCTCCCATTACTCTTGTGGTGAAGTGCCCCTCCTGAGTGGGTTGGGGAACAGGGGCAGCTGTTGAGGGTGGCACTGCCTGGAGCTTGGTCAGGCATTTTGCATCCTGAAGCCTGCTTCCAAATCAGCGGATAATTGGTGTTAAGAGTTGAAATCCAGACACACCCTCCCCGTTGGACAAGTAATTTGGTTTTCTCATCCTTTGGACCTCTGGGCTTTCCTTTGTTTTGGGTCCTTTTCTGTCTCTGAGGTAACTCTTTTTCAGATGTTAAAACAACACAAATAGCAGCCTGATGCAGGCTGTTAGATTGTTATGCAGGATCTTACTAGCTATTTACAGCACTTGCTTAAATGTAGAACTTCAGGAGTTTGTTTAAATGTCTTGAATTACAGAACTTCCTTTTGGTGGCATGTGAGTGGGGCTTCATCTCCCAGTCTGCATGCGATCTTAAGCCATTTCTGTCCAACATTGTGTATACCAAATGTGTACCAAATGTGAGGGACCAAATGTGTACACCTGTGGGCATGGCAAAAGTGGGTTAAGCATATCACTATGCATATAATGGCTTATACTGTATTGCAAGTTTACAGTCCTGTCCTTTTCGTGATTACTCAGTTACACTGATTTCCAGTGATAATTATTCCTGAATTAAATGTGATTAGGATTGTTTTGGTATTCTTGAGAATCCTGTGTGAGCCAAAAGACACTTTGCAAAACCAAGCCCAGTGTGGTAAGGGAAAGTTTTTGAAAGATCCAAATGCCTTCCCCCCATACCTGTTCCATTAGAAAAGTCCTGCTGGATCACCCCAAAATCCCACTTAAATCCAGCAAAACTGTGAAATGTGGTGAAGCAAATTGCATTAGCAGCAGATTGCAAGGGAGCAGCAGATGTGATGGTATGTTTCACTATGAGTGTGCTTCTATTTCTCCCTCCCCCCACCTGACACAAGCTACAATTATCTGCTTGCCCAATTGAGAAGCTTGTGCTTCTCCTTGCCTTGTTCCTAGTGCAGGAACATTTGGCAACAAATGTCACAAACTATTATGTGCTGTGTGAAGAAGGAAATCCTTTTTTCTCAGAAATATCTCTGGGGTATTCAGAAACTTGACGCCTGCGTTGGCTCGGTCATGTTGTGAGAATGGATGATGGCCGGATCCCAAAGGATCTCCTCTATGGAGAACTTGTGCAAGGAAAGCGCCCTACAGGTAGACCACAGCTGCGATACAAGGACATCTGCAAGAGGGATCTGAAGGCCTTAGGAGTGGACCTCAACAAGTGGGAAACCCTGGCCTCTGAGCGACCCGCTTGGAGGCAGGCTGTGCAGCATGGCCTTTCCCAGTTTGAAGAGACACTTGGCCAACAGTCTGAGGCAAAGAGGCAAAGAAGGAAGGCCCATAGCCAGGGAGACAGACCAGGGACAGACTGCACTTGCTCCCAGTGTGGAAGGGATTGTCACTCCCGAATTGGCCCTTTCAGCCACACTAGACGCTGTTCCAGAACCACCTTTCAGAGCGCGATACCATAGTCTTTCGAGACTGAAGGTTGCCAACTAATCATTAACTGATGAATAATTGAAATTATTTCAAAATTCAGTAAATTCTTAATGTGTGCTGCTTTATTTTTACATAACAAATCAATGAGTTTGCTAACTGGTTTTTGCTTGTTGCTTTTTTTAGGTTTCCAAGTTTGGAATTTCGGGAACAGTAGTGAAAATGGCAACTGTGCTTCAAAAGTAATTGAATGTTTCTGTAGGGTCAAATGGGTTGTACAAAGCAATCAGGCTTGTAGCTGAATGTTCTGTGGTAGAGATGATTAATAGTTACATAGGTAGGGCATTGCTAGTGCAAAAAGCATAGTCTTTAAATAGAAGTAGTTTGATATATTTAGTTTTACATAAAATGATTAAAGAATATAAATAAGACATAATGTATTTTTAATAACACTTGAAAATAAGTGCCATAAGTCAGGCAGCACTCATTGGCCACAATATTGGGAAGTGGGAGTACGTTTTTTATGTAGCAGTAAGGTGAAATACCATGCTGTATGTTTTTCTTTCACCTCTGTCAATTAAAAGAGCTAGAACGGGTGTCATACAAGGCCTGGGGACCAGATGCAGCCCGCGGAAGCTTTTAATCCAGCCCTTGGGCTCTCATCTGCTAAGCTGTCTCTGCTGAAAGGGTGGGCTGCATAATAATTGGGCTGTCCCATATTTTGAAATATGATTAAGATTTGTGTATTTTCTCTTGTCATTTTTAGCTAATGTTCCTAAATGAGGAAAGGGTGCTTATTTCTGGTTATCACCTGTTTAATGACATCGCTACCAGCCCTCCTATGATACAAGTTTGACACCCCTGGGCTAGAACCTTTTTCTTTTGAGAGCTAAAAATTTCTGGATGTCTTATCCCTTTCCAGCTTTTGTGGAATTGGCTCTGCTGTGATGTGTTAAGCTGTAAAATTTGATTCTTTTATCTTGTGCAATGAACCTTAGTTGCTCATCTTTTAAATAATTTATTTGAAAGAAGACTGCAGTAGGGAAAGCACAAGAAGCCTGTTTTGGAAACATGAGGACACAGGATCACAGAAATAATCATTGAGTAATGATACCAATGGGGGTGGTCCTCAATCTGTTTAGCACAATGGGGGGAGAAGTGGTTAAGCCTATTCACCTTTTCATGCATTCTGAACCAAAATAGTATTTAATCAATAGTTGTTGTCATTCCAATGAATACTGTTGAGCTGTAGTACTAATCAAAATAAAATATTAACTAGTCTGATTTAAAAATATTGAATTAGCTCCACAATAAATTTCTCTCTTTAGTTGACTTTAGATTTTGAACAAAAAGTTCGTCTTAGGAGTTTGCAAAAATTTAAAGGGTAAGTTTTTTTTTCTTCTGAAAATTATGGCTGGAGGGATGGAATAATATGTGAGCCTGGGACATGTTAATTATTACTGCATAGTTCTTCGTGTACAAAGTGCACTATGAATTCTCATTTTATTGTGCTGCTTTTAAAGAGTTACTGTTTTTGTGGGAACCTGTTAATTTCAAGTTTGTACTGAACATAATCTGAAAGAAAGCACCTGTTATATTTAATCCTACCTGATTCTTTGTGCTACAAAATGGAGAATCTTCAGGCTGTTGCTGCATAATGGTTTATGAGTGGAAACATTATCTATTGATCTTTTGTAAAAACACAGGCAAGTCTATTGTGCTTTTATGCAAGACATAGTTTGTATCATAATTTGATATTCTATCTCTAGACATTTGATAGGAAATATTGAGTTTGGTAGAATAGAAAGTTTGAGATGACAGTGGATGATGTCAGGAGAGGCTTGAGAAAATTCATAAAAGATATTTGGGTTTTTTTCAAAAAGAATAATTTGATGATTTGATTATAGTTACTCATCCTGCAAAGGAAGGAGTAAGCAGCTTTGTTGTCCTGATTGGTCTCACGTTCGCCAACTAATTTTGGACACTTCTACAGAAGATATGGTATGTAAATTAGTTGCTTTGGCTTTGTGCTTGTTACAGAAACACTTGTGCTAAATAGTGGTGATAAAATATTTGGAACTTCTGTGATATGAATGTCGTAATTCTATGAATATTTGTTCAGAAATAAAGTTACTGTAAGTGCTTTTGAATTCAATTGGTCAAACAAGTAAATATTCCCAGGTTTGTTGTCCAAGTTGATGTTGCCTTTAAAAATGAACATAAAACAAGGATTCAGAACACATAGAGGAGTAATTAAAACTGAGGTCCCTGTAATTTTGAAAATTAGAGAGAAATTAAATGGGTTGAACAGCAATATCAGTCTTACCAATATTCCAATTCTTAAAAGTGCCCAACGAAAATTATCCCCCTGGCAGTTGTTGAAAATTATTGTACAGGGGTCCCCATATCCACAAATCATATCCACTTATCCACAAATCATGTTTGGCCCCTCTGCTTGCAGAGTGAGCTCATCTGTCCCCAGCTTCTGCTGAACTAAAGCAGGAAAAAAGCGACTTCCTATTTCATGGAGAAATCGGAAGTGACGTTTTTAATGCCTTATGAGGCATTTGGAGGCCCAGGGAAGTTTGTGGGGATAGTCATTTGCCTATGTCTGCGTTTTTGGGTATCCATGGCAGTTCCAGAATGCGGATAAGAGTGCACACCTTTTTTTAAAGCTATGAATGTGAGTTGCTTGTTGTCCAGATGCCTTTTATGTTGTAGATTATTTCAATGGGGTTTTTTTGGGGGGGGGGGGGTTCGTTTGTCTTATCCAAAAAAAAATGTAGATTTTATTCACGTGTTGTGAATGGATCATGGATAGTTTTTCTAAACTTTGATTGTAGGGAGATAGCAGTTTACTTTTTCCCCAATTTTCTTGAATGTTAATTCCAGAATTGGAGTGGCATAACCTACCAAGAGTTTAATAAAAATAAATATGTTAAAGCTTAATGGTTGAGAGATACCTGCAAGGAAATCAGGTGGCCTTGCTAGCTGAAAAATCCCAGAGTAGCAAGTGGTACAGGGTTTGGTGTTTAACCACTAAGCTAGCCTGAGTGCTGAGAAAATGCAGTTTACTCAATGTATAAAGGGCTTCCATGGTGGCTGGTAAACTACTGAATTAAAAAAAATTGTCTAAAAAGGTTTATATGTTGCTGAATAAACACTGACTCTTTGAAAATGATGGATACTTGTGACTTCACTACATAAAAATTAATCACGGGCAGCCCAATCCTGAGCTGCCTGGGGCGCATGGCTGCAGTGGCACCAAGAATGGCTCCTGCTGCATCCTGCGTGCCTCAACCTGCTGTGGGCGGTGCCTCGTAAGGGAAGCAGCCCCACATTGGGGCTCACTTTACTTTAAAGTACTCACTTTACCTTATGGTAAAGGTGTTCGTGTAGGGCGCCGAACCCCACACAAATGCCTTGGATCCAGTGGAGCGGAGCTCTATGGGACCTGCCTCCCTCCCTCCCCTGGCATGACTCCTGCCCGCCCTTTCTCTGCCTCCTGCCTCCGTGTCATGCCTCCACGCAGCCCTCTCTGCCCACCTCCCCCTTCCGTGGAATGCCTCCTCCCCACCCCTGCTTACTGTGCTGTGGCTTGGTGATCCACTGCCAAGCAGTGGACAATGGGCGCTGGCCTGGGCTTGTATAGGTGTTGGCCAGGCAGTAAGCTTTGCAGATGTGCCTTACGGCATGCTTGCGACAGTGCGCTCCGGTGGAAAACCGGAGTGCCGAGCTCAGGATTGGGCTCTTAGTCTTAAAAGGTATGGATGGTTTTGTTTTCTCTTGGACAGATCTTCCTGGTTTTGTTGGGCGTTAATTCAACAGTCCCATTACTTGCTGAAATTTAATATCCTATTTGAAATTGAAATAATATTGAAATTCTGAGCTTGAAAAAAGCAGTCTAAGTTTCCTAATCTTTGTTTCTCTTAGGACAACCAAACTCTACAAGAAATTGAAAACGCTTTAGAAGTAGCTAAAAGCAATCTTGAAAGTTTAAAGATGACTGAAGAGGTAGGCCAAAGAGATCCTGTGAATTGGTAGGAAATATTTTCAGTTTTTACATTGAAGAAAGTTCCCTGAAACCACCCCTTTGGATTCTGGATTTGTGGGTGGTCGTGCTGATGTGCTAGATACCTGTAAGCCAGGTGTCAGTTGTGCCAATCACTAAAGATGGCAACTTATTTTTGGCTGATCTAGCATTTAGTAGCAGCAGTATTGGGCTTAACTGCCATGCACTTAAGTTGTTGCCCTGGTCACCAGTGGCCAGAGGGCTGGGGGATGGGCTAGAAAGGATTGTCTGACTAATCCACTTTGCACCTGGAGCTGCCAACTTTACCCCCACTACCATATATTTCATAACCCTTCATCCTAATGATGGCACCATCTTCTTCCCTGAGCCCTCCCAATATCAGACACATCACTCCCCAGTGAAGCCCAGCCCCTAAGTCATCAGCCATTTTCACAACAATAATCACTGCTACCCAACCCCCCATCCACAATACTCACTAATAAGCCTTCTCAGTACACCAGCAACAGTAGTAAAATCATTCTGGCAGCAACCCTCAACCACTTCCTTAGGAGGGGGAAAGGAAATCAGAAAGTATAACCCAGTTCTGCATCAGTCCCAATTCTTATTTGTCAAGAGGCCCCTATCCCAACACCCACCCACTTGTATAGCCCTTGCCCCTTCTCACTGAGGTTCTAGACTTAGCAGAGAATAGGAGGAGCCCTGGCCTCAGGTACTCCTTAGTGTTGCCTGCTCTGGTAGTTAATGAGGGAGAATATCTCCACCCTCAATTGATTGAAACAAGGGAGTGGAACTTCCTCACTAGGTTGGATTCCTGTTTTTGAATTGCAAGATTGTCATGCTGAGAAAGAGCACTTATGAGATGATGTTCCCCTCACTGCCTTCTGCATGCTGTTTGGGCTGCAGGGCAAAGATTTGATTGGTTGCTCTGTTGTACTAATTAGGGATTTGGAATTCTAAAGTGTGATTGTTTACATCTCATTAACTCTCTTCTTGCTCTAACTAAAAGGCAGTGCCTTTTAGTTAGAGCAGGAAGAGAGTTGTGAGCAGGGAGAAGGCAGTGAAGACCAGCCAGAATTCCTGGCAACATGCCTGGGGCAGATATCCATATTTCTGACCTTGTATCTGGTTTGTAGGATTCTCTTAACTCCAGTGTTGCCACAATGAAAAGTCCTTCATTTTTGCAACACTATGAGTTTGAATAGTTGATATTGATTTTCTGCTATTAGTTTTTATTTCTTAATGCAGATGTAATGAAATTTGCAAGAGACCTTTAAAATTAAGCAATTTATTTAAAAATATCTTGTTAGGTATTAAGGGCACTATAATTGGTATAGGATTTATTTTTTTAAAAGAGAACTGATGAGACTATAGTATTAGTGAGTGTAGATCCTAGATTTAAAAGGGAGGATATAAGGAACCTGTGTTTCCGTTATGTAAAGTAATATGTATGTTGATGGCATTATATAAACAATCAATGTCTATTCTGGCATGGTCAATGTTGGTTATGTATGTGTCTTAAAGAATCTTCAGATTCTGTTGGAGCATTGTTCATTAAGTATTAATATATTAAGAGCTGATCAAATTTAATACCCAAACACAAGAATTTAGATCATTCTTTCATTCTTTCCCAAGCTGTGGGTTGAAACCCACTGGTGGATTGTGACCTGATTTTTGGTGGATAGTCAAAGGGTGAAAGAGATTTATTTATTTACTGTATTTCTGTCCCGCCTTTCTCCCTGAAGGAACCCAAGGTGGCTTACAACATACCTAGAAATACAGAAAATCACAATTAAATCACAAATTAAAACCATCACAATTAAGTTAACAGCATTTTAAAAACAGCAGTCAGACATTAATACAGTTTAAAAAAGTGCATCAGCAGCAATTGTATAAAACCCAAGCCTGTAAAAAAAACAAACATAAGATGTTAAAAGATGTTAGAAAGATGTTTAAAAGGCTGAGAACTCAGAAGGCCTGTCTAAAAAGAAATGACTTCAGGCCTCCCCGAAAAGTTTCCAGGGAGGGAGCAGTTTGTAAATCAAGGGGGAGAGAATTTCATAACATTGGTACCACTACTGGGATGGCCCTCATCCTTACTGCTGCCCTATGTACCTCCCTGGGTGGCAGCACTCATAAGAGGGTAGATAACTAATTGCCTCAGCCTGAGGTCATTCCAAAGTCAGATATTGTACCTCAGCAATTTTCAACTACTGTGCTGTGGCATTGTGCCACAAATGGCCCACAAGTGTGCCACAGGAGTTCGGGGAGGGTCATTTATTAATAGGGCAATTGGGGTATTTGAGCTCGCTACCAGCAGCATGGTATGCCTTGTCGCTGGTCAAAAAACGGACGGTATGCCTTGATAATTTTAGCACCTTGTCAGTGTGCTGTGAGATGGAAAAGTTGAAAATCACTGCTGTAGCTGCTAATTACCCTGCAGAGAGTTCAGCTCCTGCAGTTTTCAAGCATGTGTAAACATAGGGAGATAAATGTTTGAGAATCTTTTTTGGTTATTACTTATGAATAAATAAATATATTGTTTTTTCTTAAGTCTTCTTTTTAAAAAGTCTGATAAACCTAGATGGGTTCTGATAGTGTCATTTTAAAAAAGTGGGTTCTGGTGCTAAAACGTTTGGGAACCACTGATTTAGGTTATCTTTTTTCCTCCCTGTTACCAGGAAATGAAAATTTTTGTGCTGCTTTTATTACTGATTGTTGATGAACAAAACTTGTAACTCTACTTTCACTATGTAGAAAGTGTTTGCACAGCTTTAGATCTGATTTTAATTCATTTCTTAAAAAATGAAATAGATCCTTGGACACTTGGTCACTGAAATAAAGCAAGAAGAAGAAAATATTGCAGATGTTATTAATAAAAAGTTTGAGGATATTGCTGCTTCTCTGAATTCAAGGTAACCTGGTTTAAAAGTTGGGGTGGTGGTGACTTTAAGAGATGTCTCTGGAAATTACAGCCGAAATACACATTTTTGCATGGCTTTGCTTCTCTGAGTGCAAATAATTCATTGTAACACTAGTGAAATGCCTGCCTTTATGATGGTCCCACTCTCTCCTCCTGTGTCTGAGATCCAATAGAGATAGTATTGAATCTTTTGTGTGCACAGATGCATTGGATTCACCATAATTGTTGGTCAAGGCTTTACCATCATGTCAGTAGAAAGATTTTTGTTCTTCTCATATGAGTGAAATTGTAGTTGCTGTTAAAGCCAGTATATTACAAAACATGTATCTTCTAGTTTTTTCTTTCCTTCCCTTGTGATTTTTGTAAATGACTTTTTAATTCTGCCAGTCAATCGTTAGGTTAGATTAGCTGTAGTGGGTGAAATTAGCCACTGTCTTACATTTAAGCATCTTGATAAAGGCGTTGGAGTCAAACTGCATATCTAATTAAACATTTACTATACCTCTGTATACTTGTTTTTTCTTTGCAAAATAGTCCATGTTTGGGGATATGTGACCCAGACTGGAATTGGAGCAGACAAGAAAGGTTAACGGCTTCTTTGCCCTATCTACACACCTATCCACTTCAGTTTCTGAAGCATTCTTTGAGTAATGTGTAGTTTTACTATTAGCCTACATATCCTTCCTTTTTTCTCTGGTCTTCAGTAAAGTTTGTACTCATTTGCTTTGCCAAAGTATGTACCATGAAGAGCAAATAGTGCAGGAGTACTCCTGTAATGGGTGGTTGGTAACTGCAGTAGAAGACATTGAATAGTCCAGGGGTGTAAAACATAAAGCCTGCAGACCTGATTAGACCTGTGGAAGCTGCTTATCCTGACCAGCCTAGTAATTGGAATCTCTCAGTTATTGGGTTGTTACCTTCTTTGAGTTGATGAGTTGCAAATGTTCAGTGGTTCTTATGGGGTCTTACCTCTTTCTGCTCTTCTCTAATGCTGGAAAGCCAGGCAATGTGTACAGATCACTGATAGAAGTGTTGCAGGCATGTGTACTATGTAGATAGAAGTGTGCTTTGGTTCACATCTCCTAAAGCAAGGGAGTCAAATGTAAGGCCTGGGGCTGAATGTGGCCCACATAAGCTTTTTATCTGGCCCTCAGGCTCTTGGCTGCTGAGCAGTGCTGAGGTGTTCATGCTGAAAGGGCGGCCTGCAGGATAATTGGACTCTGCTGCAACTTGAAATATATCAAGATTTGCACATTTTCTTTTCCGTAGCTAATGTGTTTTTAAGTGAGAAAAAAGTGTTTATTTCTGGTTATGGCCTGTTTAATGACATCACTTCTTGCCTAATGTCATCACTTCTGGCCCTCAGCAGGCATCATAAATGCTATTTGGACCACTGAATGAAATGAGTTTGACACTCCTTTCCTAAAGTATATTGTGGGAAAAGATACGAAGAAGCCTGTATCTTGTACAGAGTTGCAAAGAAGGGCTACCAAAATGATCAGGGGCTTTTTAGCTTGGGAGGAAAAAGGAGCAGGGAGTATGTGTAGGTTTATGAAATTAGACATGGTTTGGACTGGAGGCAGAAAGAGGACCTCAAAGTCACAATATAGTAATATCTTTATTAGTATGACCCAGAAAGACACAACATCTTAAGGAAGTTTAAAAAGGATAAGGTCTCACTCCCAGCTCAAATCTTTGGCATGCCCAGCTGGAATTCTGGTAACAGACCCTGATTTAGAGTCTAAGGCTGCAGTACTATAAACACTTTAATAGGAGTTTGCCTTTGAACACAATGGGAATTTTGAATAGGCTTGTGCTGCAAATCTGTGTTTTCAGAGGGTCTGTAACCATTTTAGCAGAATACTTAGCATTCAATAGATGGAGGATTTATTTTGCCAGTTTGGAATAGTGGAGCCAAATGGTTTTGAAATACTGAAGTGTATGAATGATGCTATATAAACATGCTACTTGACTGCTGTAGTTGTGATGCATGAGCAGTGCGCCACTTATTGCCTAGAGATCAGATTGGCCGTTATCTATTTTAAGATGACAGTGGTTAGTGCTCAGGTCATTAACTGTTCCACACAGTAAGGAAAATGTTAAAGGGAACACGGCTCTGCTGAAGTAATGTTACTGAAAGAGCAGCTGCATGATACTTGGTTCTCCCATACCTTGAAAACATGATCAAGATGTTTTTCTCGTCCATCATTTGCAGCTAATGAGTTCCTATTTGAGAACAAAGTGCACAAATCACAGTATTTGTGATTATCACCTGCTTAATGGCATAACTTCTGGCCCTCAGCAGGTACCATGAATGCTAACTTTGGACTGCTGTATGAAACAAGTTTGACATTCCTGGTATAGACACTGTTTCAGTTGCTTGTTTTGAGGACAGTTAGGTATTGTCATATGATGAACTTATTCTGTGATTCTCTCCCTCCCAAGTGGGCAAAGAGGCACCTATTAAAGCAATGACCTCTTATATTTAGCAGGGGGAGAGCATCTGTCCCTTCTCATCCTGTGAGGTGTCACTTCTAGCAGCTGTTGTTGGTGTCTCTTTATCTTTTTTAGATTGTGAGCCTTTTGGGGACAGTGAACCATTTCTTGATTTTGCCACGTAAACTGCTTTGAACTACTTTTGTTGAAAAAGTAGTATATGCATATACAGTATAGGTTGAGACTAATTATTCTGGTGGGTTCATTCCAAGTACTCACATGGATGGCAAAAAACACACAATAGCAAATCAATTTAAAAAACAAAGTTTCTTTACTCCAGTGATTTAAAAACAGCCTTGCTGACCTTTGTGATGTAAAATAAGAGTCATTAAGAAGAAAATTCATCAATCAGTCATCCTCTAAGAGTCTTCAGGAGTTACAAAGGCGCTTCACTCAGCCCCTCCCTTCACCAATGCAAATTGATCACCTTTCTTTCACATGCTCAGGGGGAAGGGAGGGGTCTGCTGGAGAGAGAAGGATTGATGGATTGTCTACCAGCTGCTCCCTCTCTCTCTCATTAAGGAGGCTATTGTTAAAGGACTGTTCAGACAGTTCAGTGAGGTGGCCCACCTTACCCCAGCACTGTCTGTTCTAGTGGCTGTCTGCTGGTATTCATTTGCATTTTTTAGATTGTGAGCCCTTTTGGGACAGGGAGCCATTTAGTTATTTGATTTTTCTCTGTAAACTGCTTTGTGAACGTTTAGTTGAAAAGTGGTATATAAATACTGTTAATAATAATAATAAACTGATTTTAAAGGGATGCATTTTTCCTTTCTCTAGGGATCAGCACATTCCTTCTCATTTGCAGGGGCCATTTGTGTTGAGTCAAATCCGTGTATTAAAAATCCATTTATAAATAGGCTGGACCTGTATATACTGTACATACGTACTCTTACGAGATAGATGAGCCTCGTCAGCCTGGAAAGGCAGCTCATCTAAGAGAAGGAAAACTCTGATCCCAAACCTCCACTGCCTTGTGGCTACATCCAGTTGTGGAAAAGGCTTCAGGAGTCAACTCTTACCAATAATAGAATGTACTTGCTTGTTTTTATTTATTCAAGGTATTTATGCCCTGCTTGCCCCCCCAGCTGCAGTGGGGTACACAAAGATTAATTATCTTATGGTACCCAATATTTTCAAGAATATTGCTTATTTACAAAATGGAAATGTTTTGGTTTTTTTGTGTAATGTGCTTTTAGTGGTCAAACTTCTATTTTGTAGAATATCACCAGGTTCTTTTGAGGTCTGTCTTTTGTTTTGTTTCCATTTAGGAAAAGGAAACTACAGGCAGAGCTGGAAACAAACACCTGGAACTATATAACTGATGTACGTAAAGTTCAGGTGTGCGTTACACAGAAGAGAAGGAACTTGGATGCAGCCATAAAGATGGCAAGAGAGTTGAAGGCAAAGCACTCTTTAAAGACTTGCTATAATTTAAGCCAGGTAATTTGAATTTTAAATAATTTTGTTCCTTGGTTTTTGTTCTGAGGTGTTCCACTTCTTGGTAATTATCGTTTGTGGAAGAGACTTATCTTCTAGAAGTGAATCACTGCAGATGATGATGATTTATATACTACTCTTTAACAACTGTTACCTTCAGCACCAATAAATAGGTTTCCTGAGGTAGTGCAAAAATCAGTTAAAAATGGAGGCAAAAACACAGAATTAAGATAATCTGTTTTTATTACATTAAACAAATCATTAAGTAAAATAAAAAATTGAGGTCCATTTTGCAGCATTCTCCTACCTGCATTCTTTTTATTGGAATAAAGCTGAAATTGAAAGCCAATGGAAGCTTTTTGCCATTCAGACCTGTGCATGGGGTGGGGGTGATTAGAATCAGAACCATGACGGGGTGAACTATCAAAGCCCCCTGCATTCCCTGATATATTGTTGGCCAGTTTTGTTCCTCATGCTGCTTCCTAAAATAAAATAACTGGAAGGCTTACTGGCATTTTTGTAGTCATGTGACACATCTAGATTTTCCCTTAGGCTACAATTATGCTAATGCAATGACCTCCTAAGACTGTTCGACATGAAAGTGAAAGAGAAATAGCACAAGGCCAGACAATATTACCCTGGCACTTCCTCTGTCCATAAAAACATAACCTGTTGTCCATGGAGAGGCAGTCTGGATATCTGAGCAGCGCCTGTCTGATGTCCAAGGAGCCAATCACTGCCCCTCCAGTTCCAATGCCAGCAACCAGCGACTCACCAGCAGGGTAAACTACAGCTGGTGCAGGGCTAATGAGCAGCTGCTCCTGGGGTAATAACCTACCAGGCCCTAGGATTGAGCAATACAGTAACAGTCATCCTGCCAAATGTGGAGAGCTCCCCCTGGCATCATGTATGCACATACCAAAAGGTTGCCACAGCACCCTAGTCCCTATAGGAGCTACTATGGCACAAGGAACAAAAGAACTGAGAAGCTGAGAAATCATAAGAACGACAGCACGCATGTCCTTTTGCCATTAGTACAAACATGCATCCAAGTAATACCTTTTTGATCACAGCAGAGCAAGAATAGAAATATAGCTCTTTTGAAAGAGGGGAGCCAGGTGAACAAATACTAGCTCCATGCTCTGTGCATAACTGATTCAGAGTCTCTAATTTCAGATGAAGTGGTTTCACTTGTGCTTCAGCACTGGAAGCAATATTCATTGCTTATCAGAAGTCATAAGAACATCCCTGCTGGATCAGGCCATAGGCCCATCTAGTCCAGCTTCCTGTATCTCACAGTGGCCCACCAGATGACTCAGGGAGCACACAAGACAACAAGAGACCTGCATCCTGGTGCCCTCCCTTGCATTCGGCATTCTGACATAGCCCATCTCTAAAATCAGGTTTCACATACCCATTATGGCTTGTAACCCATAATGAATTTTTTCTCCAGAAACTTCTACAATTCCCTTTTAAAGGCATCTAGGCCAGATGCCATCACCACATGCTGTGGCAAGGAGTTTGGCAGACCAACTACACGCTGATTAAAGAAATTTTCTTTTGTCTGTCCTAACTCTCCCAACACTCAATTTTAGTGAATGTCCCCTGGTTCTGGTGTTGTGTGAGAGGGAAAAGAGCATCTCTCTATCCACTCTATCCATTCCCTGCATAATTTTGTATGTCTCAATCATGTTCCCCCTCAGGCGCCTCTTTTCTAGACTGAAGAGGACCAAACGCTGTAGCCTTTTTCATAAGGATGGTGCCCCAACCCAGTAATCATCTTAGTTGCTCTTTTGCACCTTTTCCGTTTCCACTATGTACTTTTTGAAATGTGGTGACCAGAACTGGACACAGTACTCAGGTGTGGCCTTACCATCGATTTGTACAATGGCATTATAATATTAGCCGTTTTGTTCTCAATACCTTTCCTAATGATCCCAAGCATAGAATTGGCCTTCTTTACTGTCTCTGCACATTGGGGTGACACTTCCATCAAACTGTTCACCACCACCCCAAGATCCCTCTCCTGATCTGTCACAGACAGCTCAGAACCCATTAGCCTATATGTGAAGTGTTGATTCTTTGCCCCAAGGTGCATGACTTTACACTTACTGACATTGAAATGCATCTGCCATTTTGCTACCCATTCTGCCACCTTGGAGAGATCCTTCTGGAGCTCCTCACAATTTCTTCTGGTCTTCACCACTTGGAAAAGCTTGGTGTTGTCTGCAGACTTAGCCACCTTGCTGCTCAACCCTATCTCCAGGTCATTTATGAAGAGGTTGGAAAGCACCGGTCCCAGGACAGATCCTTGGGGCACACCGCTTTTCACCTCTCTCCATTGTGAGAATTGCCCATTGACACCCACTCTCTGTTTTCTGGTCTTCAACCAGGTCTCAATCCATGAGAGGACCTGCCCTCTAGTTCCTTGACTGTGGAGTTTTCTCAGTAGCCTTTGGTGAGGGTCTGTGTTGAATGCCTTCTGAAAGTCCAGATATATAATGTCCATGGGTTATCGCGCATCCACATGCCTGTTGATCTTCTCAAAGAATTCTAAAAGGCTTGTGAGACAAGACTTACCCTTACAGAAGCCATGCTGAGTCTCCCTCAGCAAGGCCTGTTCATCTATGTGTTTTGAGATTCTATCTTTGATGAGGCATTCCACCATCTTGCCCAGAATTGGCTGACCGGACTATAGTTTCCCGGGTCCCCTCTCCTTCCCTTTTAAAGATCAGCGTGACATTTGCTATTCTCCCATCCTCTGGCACCTTGGCTGACTTTTGGGATAAGTTGCATATTTTAGTCAAGAGATCAGCAACTTCATTCTTAGTTCTTTAATAACTCTTGGGTGGATGCCATCAGAGCCTGGTGACTTACCGTGTTTCCCCGATAATAAGACACTGTCTTATTATTTTTTTTGGACAGAAAAACACCAGAAGGCTTATTTTCAGGGGAGGGCTTAATTTAATGAACATTGACAGCAATTTTAATAAACAGGTAAATGTGAACAAATCATGCCCCCTGAGTTCTTCTTTTATCCTCCGTCATGCCCCCTGAGTGCTTCTTTTATCCTCCATCATGCCCCCTGAGTGCTTCTTTTATCCTCCATCATGCCCCCTGAGTGCTTATTTTATCCTCCATCATGCCCCCTGAGTGCTTCTTTTATCCTCCATCATGCCTCCTGAGTTCTTCTTTTATCCTCCATCATGCCCCCTCACTCCTGCTTACATACCGGGTTTTTATGTTGTCCTGCCTCAGCTCTCCTCCGCGGCACTGCTCTCAATGGCGCCAGCAAGCAAATCACTGGGGAAGAACAGGATGACGCGCTCACTGCTGCAGCTCTGATTGGATGCAGCTCGGAGCGCGGCGTGCGTTTCACCCGGGGGGGGGGGGACGGTGCATACAGAGGGTACCGTAATGTAGCGTGTAGCGCAGGGGATCACCTTCACTACAGTAGCAATCTCAATAGGGCTTATTTTCGGGGAGGGCTTATTTTAGAGGAATCTTACACAGTAAGGGGAGGGCTTATTTTCGGGATAGGTCTTATTATCGGGGAAACACGGTATTGATCTTTAATTTATCAATTAGGCCTGAAACATCTTCTCTTTTAACCTCTATCTGACATAATTCTTTGGTCAGGAGGGGCCGTTAGGGCAGCGGTATCTGCCTGAGGTCTTCTGCTGTGAAGACAGATGCAAAGAATTCATTTAATTTCTCTGCCATCTCTAAATCTCATCTCCCCTTTCCCTCCCTGACCATCCAGAGGGCCAACCACTTCTCTGGCGGGTTTCCTGCTTCTAACATATTCGTAGAAGCTTTTCTTATTCCCCTGAATGTTGCTGGCCATGTGTTCCTCATAGTCTCTCTTGACCTACCGTATCACCTTCTTACGTTTTTTTGCCACACTTTATGTTCCTTTTTATTCTCCTCATTAAGGCAAGATTTTCGTTTATGGAAGGAAGCTTCCTTGCCCTTTATGGCCTCTCTGACTTGGCTTGTTAGCCATGCGGGCACCCTCCTGGACTTAGCTGAGTCCTTCTTCCTTTGCAGTATACACTTCTGCTGGGCTTCTATTACTGTTTAAATCACTATACAATATTGTACCACAAATTAAATTAGGACTTTATTATTCTAGGTTCTCAGCAATTTAAGAATTACAATTGAGGATGAAGTCTTAAAAGTAGATAATCTGAAAAAAAGAACACTTCCAAGGTAAGTTCTCAGAGCACTAACTATACCAGAATGACTAATACTGGCCTAATAATGGCTAAAGTAATAAAATTACTGTTCTTAAAACTTGCTGATTTTTTTTAAGCTTGTGATATCCATAAAGGAAATATACCACTTGCTAATTGGGTAAGAGGCATTTTTTGAGTGGGTACTCTTATTTAGCGGGGGGGGGGGGGGAGGAGAGAGTAACTGGCCCTCCTCACCCTAGCAGTGTCTTTCCTAGCGGCTGTCTGCTGGTGTTCTTTTTGCATCTTTTTAGATTGTGAGACCTTTTGGGACAGGGAGCCATTAGTTGTTTGTCTCTGTAATGACTTTGTGAACTTTTCGTTGAAAAGCAGTATATAAATATTGTTAATAATAATAAAATTATTATGAAAGAACTGTTTCAAGAAATTGTTTTCAGGCAGCTTAGAATTTTGTGTACTGGCTGTTAGGGGAGAATGGGGTAATAACTTACACCATATGATCAAAGATGATTAGTTTGGTTGCCAGAATAAAGTTTAAATTAAACCTATTGCGTACTGCATTCTGGTTGGACAGTGTAGGAATGTTGCAAAATTCATATTTTTTATTTTGTTTGTAGATGGCTTGGTTGGATACAGTCTAATTTGGGAAAAGCTATAATTGCATAGACTAGTAATCTCTGGTTTTTAAATGATAGCAGAGATTCTCTATGATAATATGTAGATTTCATATCAGACCATGCACAAGCAGCACTGATTTTACTTAGAGAAGCAGTAGTTAGCTTTAGACTTGAGTGTCGCTCTCTTTCCCTCTTCTCCTTGTTCTGTGTTCGTGCGATAGAGAGAACCACAGTTTGCCTACAAATCAACAGTATTATCTTTTCAGAGGTGTGTTCTGAGAACTAGAATCATATCTTTAAAGGATAAAACACTGAGGGGGCATTCCAGACTGGAATTTGAGCTGGCGCAGGCCCCCTCACTGGCTTCTGAGTGTTGCAAATGTGCCTTACTCGGGAGTTGGCTGGGCTGGTGCAGGTTAGGATTGGGCTGTTAATGTATTGAAAATCTAGAAATTCATTGCAGTGGCGTGAATTGGCGTGGTGTGAATGGACCTAGCCCATCTGTCACCTGGGGCAAACTAACATTTTGGTGCCCCCATGATTTAATTAATTAAATTTATTATTATTACTGTATTATAGAAGATGGCGATGTAAAAATGGTAGATGAAATAATTTTAGCTTACAAAAACTTGTGCCACATTACTTTGTTAGGGCACAGTCCTAAGCAAGTCTACTCAGAAGTAAGTTCTATTGTGTTCAATTGGTCCTACTCCCAGGAAAGTGAGGTTAGGGTTGCAGTCTTAGGGCCCAGTCCTATCCAACTTTCCAGCACCAGTGCAGCTGCAGTGCAGTCCCAAAGTAAAGGAACAAGTGTTCCCATACCTTGAGGAGGCCTCTGCCTCCACACCACAGGATGAAGTGCATACCCCACTGGCATAGCTGCACCAGTACTGGAAAATTGGATAGGATTGGGCCCTAAGTTGTCACAGGGTCATAAGAACATAAGAACAGCCCCACTGGACCAGGCCATAGGCCCGTCTAGTCCAGCTTCCTGTATCTCACAGCAGCCCACCAAATGCCCTAGGGAGCACACCAGATAACTGGGCATCCTGGTGCCCTCCCTTGCATCTGGCATTCTGACAGCCCATTTCTAAAATCAGGAGGTTGCACATACACATCATGGCTTGTAACCCGTAATGGATTTTTCTTCCAGAAACTTGTCCAATCCCCCTTTAAGGGCGTCCAGGTCGTGAATATTTTACAATCTTGGCACACCTCCCACACATACAGTTCTGTCTTAAGTAGCATTATGAACTCTGAAAATATCTGATCAAAAGCATTCTCTCAGAGACAACTGCATCCTAATGTGTTCTGTCTCTTTAAAATGCAGTGTAAGAAGTTGCCCATAAATCATAAACTTGAGCACTTTTATTTGGAAACACTGAAATAAATTAAATTTACTTACAAGGTAAAGTTGTTTGGGTCGATAGAGTTAGGTATACCATTTATCATTTTAATATGAAATCCGTAATGCTCGGAATGGTGCATTTCCACAGAATATTTTTCAGGGACTAATATCAGTGCATCTAATCCTGCAAGCCTGTCATAAAACACAAGCTTCTTTTCTGGGGCATAGTTCCCTATGTTTCTAGTTTTGCATTTGACATAAACAGAGATCTCTCCTAAGCAAATATGCCCAGAAAATGACTGTGCCCTCGTATGATATTTAAATCAGACACTTCTCAAAAAGTCACCTTTCCCTGGGGTGGGCTCCTTTCCAGACAGGCCCTCCTTCCAGAGGATGCACACTTCTAGTGGAAAGAAAAAGTTCTTAATGGAAGGAGCTGACTTTCAGGCTGCAATCCTCTATGTCAGTGGTTCTCGAACTTTTCTGGCCCGCGGCTCCCCTGATCCTTGTGGCCATTGGCCACGGCTCCCCATTACAACACAACACCTCACAAAATGGGGGTGAAAGTGTTATAATTATACACTAGAAATAAAAAAAAACAGCTGCAGCACTTTGAGGCTGCAATGCTAACCACACCTACCTGAAAGTAAGCCCCATTGAACAAAATAGGACTTACTTCTGAGTAGACCTAAAAAGAAAGGGGGCATGTGTGGACTTGCTACTCCCTTCCTTGATTATTCAGAGATAATTGTGTTAACTGAGCTATTATCCAAAGAAGCAACGTTATCCATGCACTTTCTCTTTCTGACTCTAATTAAGAGAAGATGTCATCAGTGTTCCATTTTAAGGGACGTGGTTTCTAAAAATGAACAGACTGGACCATTTTTAGGAATGATGCCCACTCTGTAGTATAGTCTTCCTAGAAAGGCTTGTCACTACTATCAGAAAATAAACCGATTCCCTTTTAATGTGTTTAAAGATGTCCCTTGTTTTAATGTAATTATGAATATTTTGAGAACTCATTGTACCTGTGATGTTTGCTTTTACACATTTCTAAATCCATTACGGGTTACAAGCCATGATGTATATGTGCAACCTCCTGATTTTAGAAATGGGCTATGTCAGAATGCCAGATGCAAGGGAGGGCACCAGAATGAGGTCTCTTGTTATCTGGTGTGCTCCCTGGGGCATTTGGTGGGCCGCTATGAGATACAGGAAGCTGGACTAGATGGGCCTATGGCCTGATCCAGTGGGGCTGTTCTTATGTTAAATTTCATGTATTTGTGACTTAAGTTAAATGTCATTGTATGGTACCTTGAACCTTTTATGCGAAGTTGTCTTAGGAATATATTGTATTTGTAGCAATTCATAAAATTGCTTGACCTTTATCTGCACAGGTTTTACATGGAATGTGAGGAAATTACCTCAGTGCATGAAAATATAGGAAAATTCTCCTTAGACTTACCTAATGTGTAAGTAATCTCTTTGGTTGTTGTGTTATTCTTCTGTATTAGAAAAGTGGTGACTGACATGTTTCTTCCCATTTTACTCTTTCATCAGTTTGATCATGTTATGTTTAAATGATGCAGTTATGCATTTTGTTCAGGCTATGCTTCAACTGTGACTAAGCAAAATGAGGGGAGTACAGAAATAAGCAGTAAACTATTTCACAATCCAGGACAATTGTGAGACTTTATTTGTAATTAGGACTTGTAATGTCAGAGGTACGATAATTGAAAGTAATGTGTATACTTTTAAAAACCTTTATCACTGTCATCCATTTGATTTAAAAAATGCTAAATTACGAAGCATAACACAAATATCATTAAACACTGAGAGTTGCTTGAATGGTTTCAGTTAAGGGAAAAGTTCTGTTAAGATAAGGAAAATTTGAACTTTTGATTAGGTGCTTCAATCCCAATCATCAATTTAGGAATTAATCATACTTTCTATTGGCAACACTTTTTGGTGTTATTTTACTGCTTACAGTTACGCAATTTCGACAGAGTGCAACACTCTGCTGAGACCTAACCATATAATTTATAACATTAAATATCTTAAATTCAGAGTAGCTACAGATAGCATGTTTTGTATGTGCAATTGTTTGTATGCAGACGTCTTTTGCCTGGTGGTGTTATGGAGTTTATTAAGCTTAAAGGAGGCATAGACTTGCATCCTCCCTCTTCTTTCATATGCAAGGAAGAGACTGAAAACTACTTTAGAATGAACTGCCGTTCTGTGTTCAGTACAAACTCAGAGGAACTATGGTTGTTAAACCACAGTTTGGTATTGGTTTATTCTGATTATAGTTAATTCCCAAACCATAGTTCCTAGTTCATATGTATTTCCGAACTGTCATCTATGTTAGCCTGCACTGTTAGTGCTCCCTTAGGCTCATTCAGGTTGTGCGACACCATTACGCATCTGAATGAGTCCCTCGCGTATTACCTTATGTTATGTCCATTAATTGAAAGCATGTCACTTTAAAGCCCATGAACACTTTATTAATCATACAGCTTGTTTAAATTTCCTTGTGAAAGTGATAGTTACTCTTTGATGTTTTCAGAACAAATTCTCAATTTAGGAGCCACTTTGGAGATTGCCCTCTACAGACTAGCAGTGTGGAAGATAAATTCAAACCTGCTTCACCTAGAATGTGCAGAAAACATAAACAGTTCGTTGGAGGCATTGATTCAGTAGTTCTTGGGCAAGAATCTGAGTGTCTCCAAGGAAACGATACCCAATGCCAAGAAATGAATCTATTGTTCACTCAGAAATGTAATGCTGGTGTACTTTGGGCAGATTCTACTCCAGATGTCATCATTGAAGAAATAATTGAAGATAACCAAGAAAGTAAGTGGCACTTCTGGGTAGTGTGGCTAACATACTTTCTGTTTTTAAGTGTTTCTTTTTTCTTATGTATGTTAGTAAGCAGTAACTTTCCATGCTTGTGGTCTGTTTTGCTGTATAATCCATATACCTTTATTGCTTAGTAAGAGGAATACATTGCAATATATTCTAGGGCTTGAGGATTCAGTTTTCCAGAAATTGGTATCTGCGGGGGGTTCCAGGAACAGATACCCTGCAGATACAGAGGCCCACTGTTTATGCAGCCTTGGATACTGAAAGCCATAGTATATGCAGCTGTTACTGGGCAATGGGTAGGGTATAAATAATAAATGCAGGAGGGATGTTTTGTACCCCATTGCTTTGTGCCATTCTCTTGGTCTAAATTTCTTCCCTTCCTAAGTTGCTTTTTTATTCTGTGAGCAAAGAAATGGCCATGTAGCAAGTAGCAACTGTGGTGCATGTGGTGCATGTGATATAGAACGGGTGGGCAAATCCTGGCCTGGGGACCATTTGCAGCCCTATGGGACCCCAATCTGGCACTCGGGGAGTTCCCAGTCTCCAATGAGCCTCTGGCCCATGGACACTGGTTGCAACCACCAGATGTGAGCTGTGTGCCAAGTTAGAGCAAGGCCTTTTATAGTCTCCATGTGTTTTTGGCTTTTTCCTGGGCATTATTTTAACCCCCATTGCCTCTGAACAACAAGTCTCCATGTGTGTCTGGCTTGGTCTGTAGGTTTTCACTGCAACAAACAGTTCATGGTTCTCATGTGGATCTACAGCCTGTATTATAGTTCCCCTGTGTATTATAAATAAGCCTAGTAAAATTCATTAATTCATGTACGTTCTGTCTCTGATTATTATCATTATTATCAGTATTCATTTATGTAAATTTATTCAAATTTGAAAAATTTTTCTCCTGGCCCTGACACAGTGTCAGAGAGATGAAGTGGGTGGCTCTCCTGCCGAAAGTTTGCCCACCCCGATATAGATGAAGAAAATGACACAAAGGAAAGTATTAAATACCTTCTGTGCCACTTCTGCAATTTGTACCTCTCCCACCCCCATCTATACTTGAGTTTTTAAAATCAGGAAATCAGTCACAGCTCTTATCTTAATGAGTTGTTCGGTTCTTAGTACCTTGCGGCCACTGTTTCAGATAATGATTTACCTTGGCCAGCAGCTTGAGCTTCCAGCACAAAAGTTTCCATGTATTTAAATTTAATATCGTACCATTTAAAACATGGAGTCAATGTGAAACTGTTCACTAGACATCCTGAATTAAGTGTTTTTGATTTTTGAACTCAAAATCATAAGGAAAAGCTCCTCTGTTCAGAGTTTAATTAATTATGCAGTTTGTCTCATGTAGGGGCTTGCTTTGCTGCTGAATGCCTGTGTTGTGTGTGAATGGAGTTTTTTCTACTCCTGCTAGTGATGGCTTGTCCCTGGGTAATTGACTTGCCAAGAGAACCCTTGCCAAATGAGCAGAGTCCTTCCCCTTGATCTAGATCAGGGGTGTCCAAAGTTTTTGTCAGGAGGGCCACATCATCTCTCTGACACTGTTGGGGGCTGGGGAAAAAAGAATTAATTTACATTTAAAATTTGAATAAATTTACATACGTTTACATAAATGTATATATTAAAGATGAACTTATATGAATGAATGAAGGTCTTGTAATAGCTCAAGGCCTATAAAAGGCCTTGCGCAAAGCAAGGCTGGCCTTACCTTTGCTGCCGCTACTGCATCACAGATGTGAAATAGCAAGCAGTGGAGGGAGCCCTTGTCCCACAGCTCATGCAAGAGGTCAAGCAGTTACCCTCATGCTGAGAGCAGTTGCGTCGGGCCATTGTGTGCTCCAGCAAATCTCTAGACGGCCAGAGGCTCATTGGAGACTGGGGGCTCCCTGAGGGCCGCATTGGGAGTCCTTGAGGGCCGCAAGTGGCCCCAGGGCCGGAGTTTGGGCACCCCTGATCAAGATGGATAGTGGGTGCCCAGGTAAGATGCCTGCTCCCTTGGGCTCTGCCAGCCCCGGTCGTGTCCCCAGTGCTTTTCTGCAAGAGAGAAGGGACAGGGGTTTAACAGTACCCAGTTCTGGTTCCTGCTCTTCCTCTTCAGGGCACTCTTCTTGAATGATGACTTGGAAGACTTCTTCCAAGTCATGGTAGAGCCTAAGCTGTGCATCTTGCACTGTTCCATGCCCCAGTCTGTCTCAACTCCAGGAATGGCTGTTGAGACAGATGGGGGTTATAAAGCTCCTTGGATCATGCAGGTATGTTTGGCTCCACCTCCCTCTCTGCTCAGATTCTGGGCCTGCTATCCCAAGTGCCCTGACAACTCAGAGACTCTAGAGCAGGGGTGCTCACACTTTTTTGGCTGGAGAGCTACTTTGAAACCCAGCAAGGCCCAGAGATCTACCAGAGTTTTTTTACAATGTTCGCGCCATAACATATAACATTTATGTGTACAATGTATGTTGGTGTACCTTGCATAACCGCATGAGCCAATATTGCACAACACAACATAATTAACTATAAACATTTTTTGTAATTACTTGAATTTACTTTGATGACTTGCACTGAAGTGAATCAGCCAAGGATGCATAGTCCGGACAGTAGCTGCTGACAGCCAGCCTCAAGCACACTTCCAAATGTTCATCAGTCATGGTGGAACTTGGACTTAATGATCTTCATGTAGGAAAAGGCTGATTCACATAAATAAGTGGAGCCCTTCCTGCCTCAGGTGCTCTTCTATCCCTGAGGGCCCTGTTGCCTTCAAGTGGCTGCAGCTGTGCAGCACACTCTGCTGGATGCCCAGGCCTTACCCTTAAAGGGGCCACTGCTGACATCACATCTACCTCCTCACCAGATCTTCCTCGATTCCAATACAAGGGGGGGGGGAGCAGATCTCTATACAGACCAGTGCAAAAACAGGGGAAAGGTGTGGGGGAGGGAAGATCTCTGTATAGACATCACAGCAAGACCAGTGCAAAACCCCTTGCACACAGAACCAACAGATGGAAGTGGGGGGGGGGCAGATCTCCATACATACCAGTGCAAAAACAGGGGAAAGGTAAGTCAGCCCCAGTAGAGTCAATGGGGCTCACTCCCAGGGATACGTGGACGGGAGAAAAGCCTGCCAGAGGCTCCTCTCCCAGGGAGGAGCCTGCTAGGTGCTCACTCCGTAGGCTCCCTGGACTCGCTCCCTGGGCTCACAAGCCTGCCAGGGGCTCACTCCTAGGAATGCGTGGACGGGAGAGAAGCCTGCGATCGACTCATTTCACCTGGAGATTGACTGGTAGCTCGCGATCGACATAATGAGCACCCCTGCTCTAGAGATAGAGTTTTTCAGGGCATCTTAAAGGTAGCTTAAAGGTACCTCTTTGGTACTAGACCTGGAGAAAGCAAGAACCAGGGATTGCATCTAGGATGCAAAGGGGTCTTGGAAGGTCACTGCCAGATATCCTGTTGGTCTGTGATAGAGCTGTGCTTTCCTGTTTGCTAACTCTATTTACTAAGCATAAGTTTTTTAACTGTTTAATTTAATGCATGTGGCCTCTATTTTGTTGTCGTTGCTGTTGGGGTGTGTGTGTATGAGGTTCTTTCAAAGTCAGTAGTTAAGCCAGTTGACTTGATTGTATGAGAATGACTTTGTGCAAGTTTGGAGTTGATTAAATAGAACCTTTTGTTTGAAAGTGTGTTCTACAGAATATTCTGAAGAGACTTGTCAGAAAAAAGGCGTTAAAAAAAGACTGGCGCCATTTGGACCAAAAGCAGGTGTGTAATTCAGAGCTGGTAGACATTCTTGGGGTTAAACTGTGAATGCCGGAAGTTTGAGGAACAGTGTTTTATTTTCAGTATGTTGACCGTAATATTGTGAAAGGTTTTTGTCTTAGCTTCCAGAGGTACTGTTTGCTCACAGAGCATATTTTAATTTTAATAAAATATTCTTTTTTAGATCTTCAAGGTGGCTCACAATTACCATTAAAAAAAAACTAGGAGCATAGAATGGAAGGAAACATTCTGAAGCACTCAGTAGAGCTGTTGGATCAAGCTAAGCACTCTCTTGAAGAGCCATGTTTAGCCCCTTGTTAGCAGTAAGGTAGATGACTAGGTCTCTTTGGAGGAGAACATTCCACAGTCTAGGTTCTATGCTTGGAAAAAAGCTCCTCCTCAGTGCTACTGAAGGTAACAAACAGGCAGATATCTAACTAAGGCCCAAATCCTAACCAACTTTCCTGCACTGACACAGCTGTGCCAGTGGGACATGTGCTGCATCTAGCAATTGGGTGGCAGTCATGGAGGCCTCCTCAAGGTAAGGAAATGTTTGTTCCCTTACGGTAGAGCTGCATTGCCCTTATGCGGTGCTGGAAAGTTTGTTAAGATTGCACCCTAATAATACTTAGTGGTGTAGCTTTTTCTAATCAGAATTTTGACATAATTTTGTTAACTTCTGTTGAAATCATTGTTCAGAAGGAGCAGGACATTTTATGTGTGTATGGTGCTTCCTTTTTGTGATAATTTAAATATGGTCATAATTTGTGGTGTTTAAAAAATAGTATTTTAATATTGTATATAAAGCTTTCCTAAATTTGTTTTCACTTTTTTATATGATGTGTTCTAACCCCCACAGACTCTCTGCAATTAGTTTTTGTCAGCTGTGTAATAAATCCTTCCCACTTCTATGTCCAGACACTTTTACAAAAGAAAACAGCAGTTTATTTGGAAAAAACTCTCAGGCAATTCTGTAGAAGCAAGAATTCATCACCTGGAGATGTTTTGGAACTAGGTATCAGGAGTCTTCAAAATTTCTGAATAGTGTTGTCTTGATTTTGAAGTTTAGTTTTATTTTAATAGTAATGTATTAAACTACAGTATTAGGGCTCATAGTTTAATTTCTATAGTAAAAAACGGTTGATCACTTTTTTGCATAAATTACATCATGTGCCAGACCTTTACTGATTCTTGCTGAAATTAACAGTTGGCTCTCAGTATCCATTGGACACCTGCTCCTGGACTCCCTGTGGGTACTGAAACCCATAAATAATGGAATCCTTGGGTAGGGTCCATCAGAGGACCTCAGGATGCAACCAGAAGCTCCTTCAGGTCGTGTCCAGCAGCTTTCTGAGACCTGGAGAAACCTCAACAGTTGGGCTGGATCTGGCATCAGCAGAAAGCCTTTCCTGTTGTGAGTCGAGCTTTCCATTTCATGCTGCCCCATCTTATCTTGCCAGTCAGTCTTCTCACAAAGTTGTGCTGGGCAGCTGCTTCTGCTGCCAGTTACCCCAGCTGGCTTTGTGCCTGAACTTTCAGGCAGAAGTGGCTGCCTGGAGTGACTTTGTGAGAAGATCAGCTGGCAAGATAAGATGGGGTAGTGTGGAACAGTAAACTCTGCTCACAGCAGGAAAGGCTTTTTCTTTACTTGGTGGTCTGCAGTTTGGGTACTGCTGCTGTAAACATTGTCTCTTTTTCTCAAGCATTCCGGCTGCCTGCAGCTTTTAACTATGTATGTTTCTGTGTAAGCTTTGTATGCTTATTGCAACTTGTAAAAGGGACAACATTTTCACAGTGCTAAGGATGTAAACAATGTTTAATGGGTAAGGGAGGGGTGGATTCGTGGTTAGTTGAATCAGTGGATACTGGAGATGCCTGTACTGTGATTTTAGTTCTTAAAGAGATAGTACATATTGGATTTAAGGGAACTTTAACTGCAATTTTGGCTTTACCTGCCAACATCAGAATGTGACACTTGCATATAATGCAGGCTGGCTGTGCATATTCAGATTGTTGTTCACTCGTTGCTTGCTTGAAATAAAGCATGATTTTTTTAATGGTTCTAATTCAGATAAACTAACAGTAGTAGCATAAATACAAATTGTGGTTCTGCTTGACATTTGGACCCACCCATGATTTCAGTGACATTTAATCATGACTAATTTTCTTAGGAGGCAGCACTTGGACAGCTGATTTTGCTAGCTGCATCCTTTTATAATCCAGTGCTTTGGAAGTCTTGTATCTTCTTAGAGTCACTGTGATACATAGTTGCTGCTTAGAGCCTAATTTCCTCTTCCTCAATTTCAGAAAGAAGCCCTGCTGCAACTGTCAATTGCCCTGCTGAAGAGGTGATAGGAAGGGCACTCTAATCATACTCACAGAGAGGATGATAACCTACTGAGTCACCATCTTCGATTTATTCTGGTGATTCCATATCTGAAAATAACATTGCTTTATTTTTTGCAGGTACAATAGTTTTTGTTAGAAGCAAAGAACATGGAATATGGTGTCGTGCACAAATAATTGAACTGATTCCAGTGCAGAATGTAAATGAGGGGAAGCCCTGTGGTCCAACAAAATACAGAATTTGTGATATTGCAAAGATGCAAGTTTTCCTTATAGACTTTGGGCATTCTGAAGTCTTGGTTGTTTCAGGGTATGAGTCATTTTATTGCTCATGTTTTGTTGTGTTTAAAGTTAATAGTTTTTTGCACAAGAAATAATGTAACCAATTATATTGCTTATATTAACTCAGTTTTTGCATTAAGCTCAGTATTATCCACACTATCAGTGGGTCTCCAGAATATCATTCAGGGTCTTTCCTAGTGCTGGCTAGAGATGGAGGTACCATGGATGGAATCAGGAACAGGATGTATTATACCACCAAACTATAGCATGTTCCTCCGGAAGTAGTCTCTACTCATGCAATCAATCCTTCCTTGCAGAATGGATTTGTGTGGTCTGGGTCAAACCCGTCCTGGTTCATGTTATCTACTAAAATATTTGTATCTTACCTTTCCATCTACCATAGAAGGTCTTCTAACTGAGATCTTCAAAATGAGTAACAAAGTCAAAATAAATAAAGCTTAAAATAATTTCAGTAAGAATGGTTGGTAGCACTGACATAGCTGCTCCCTTGGGACCCAGGGCCATGATGCTCAACATTAACCACCCCAAAGTGCCTGATGCAGAAGTAATTGTGGTTATGACATCTCTATGAATAACTTGCAGGTCACACATTTGGAGTGATGGTGTGCTGCTCTGAGCAGTGGACTTCTTTTTGTGGGGGATATAGTGGTCAGTCACTCATGGTGGCTCTCAACCGCTTCAAGTGCCTGCAGGCTGGGTGAGTGCAGGAGAACATACCATGACACCCTTTAAGGCATGGTAACCAGGGCCCTGTACCTTCTGCCTCCTGAGCAATAGCACTGGTTGGCAGTGTATAATTCAATGTATCTCAAACAGCAGGAACTTTAAACAAAGTGTGCTTAGTCCAGGGGCTCTCTGGTTAGCAACTACTGAAATGAGAGCAGTGATAGGGCAGGTGGGCATGCTTGGAAAAGCATTCCACGAGTCTCTCAATTCAGTGCTATTGGGGTCTTATTGTGTAGGGTCTTGTGATCCACCAGTCTAAGTTCTGGTGCAAACAGGTGGAGGTCCCATGCATGCACACACCAATGGCTCATTCAAGCTGTGCTGGAGGAAGTAAGATGGTAATGAGGGCAGTTCAGGGAAGGAGCAGGGCAGATTCAAGGGGTGGATTTCAGCAGCAGCTGTGCATGCCAGGATCTCATTTTCCCAGCTTGATAATGCCCCCTGAGGGTCCTTGGATTTACTCCAGCTAAATAGCTGGTGTAGGTTCAGAGAGACCCATTAGCGGCTTATGGGAAGGTAAGTTGAAACATGTTTTTCTCTCCTGACCCATCTGATTCTCCCCCCAGCATAGGATGCAGTGAGCTCTGTTGGTCCCACTGCAACATGTATGCTGGTGGGGGATAGATAAAGTTGGGGCATCAGTTATTGAAAAGGCCCTATCTGTAGTGACTGCCTGTCATACTCCAGATGATGGAGCAGAGAACCTTGCTATCTTGATGTTGAACTGAGCGCTTGAATGATTTTGTACAAGTAGTGCTTAAGATAGCCTGGTCCCAGACCTTTACATCTTTAAAGATCAAAATCAGAACCTGAAACTGGACTTGGAAGCAAACTGGTAACTAATGAGTATGGATCAGAGTAATGTGCTCCATACAAATGAGTCCTCTTTAACATGCTAGTAGCTTTTCTAGGACAGGTAGAATGTTCTGAACAGTTGTATGTTCTTGTATGTTCTGAACAGTTTTCAGAGATAGCTCTGCATGAGAGTGCTTTGTGGCAATTTAACCTGGATGCTTGTAAGACATGAATGACAGTGGTCAGGTCCACCTTTCCCAGGAGAGAGTGTACCTGGCATATCAGCCCACTGGGCAAAACTGTTCTTGATTATCATTGTTACTTGGGCATCTAGGAATACTACCAGATTAGGGAGCAGTCCCAAATTACAAATGTAGGCTTTTTGTAACTAAAAAAAAAAAACCCTATCTGGCTTGACCTGGTTTGTGTGCCATGTCTTAAAAGTATATATTTTTAAAAAAAATCATTGTAAACAGATTTACTGGAAAAGTAGTAAGATTTAAAAGTAAGACATGATGGGCAATATCAATTATAAACAAAATTGGGACAGAAGAACTGGTTTGGGAAGTCCTTCCCAAATGAGGAGAATAAAAAGGAACACAAACTCTGGGGGGGGGGGATGTAAGAAGGTGGTACAGGAGACCAAGAAGGACTTTGAGGAATTCATGGCCAGGAACATAAAGGGGAATAACAAAAGCTTCTTCAAATGTTAGAAGCAGGAAACCTGCCAGAGAGGTGGTTCGCCACCTAGACGGTGAGGGAGGAAAAGGAGAGATAGCAGAGAAATGAGTTTTTTGCATCTGTCTTCAAGGCAGAAGACCTTGGGTAGATACTGCTATACAAATGGTCTCTCCTGGCTAAGGAATGAATTTGGAGGTTAAAATAGTAGATGCTTTAGACCTAAGTTTTAGATTAATAAATCACCAGGCCCCGATGGCATCCACCCAAGAGTTAAGGAACTGAAGAATGAAGTTGCTGATCTTTTAACTATAATTTGTAACTTGTCCCTTAAAACAGCCATGGTGCTAGAGCAGGGGTGCCCAACCCTGGCTCTGGGGTTGCATGCGGCCCTCGAGGCCTCTCAATACGGCCCTCAGGGAGCCCCCAGTCTCCAATGAGCCTCTGGCCCTCCAGAGATTTGTTGGAGCCTGCACTGGTCTGACACAACTGCTCTCAGTGTGGGGGCGACTGCTTGACCTCTCGCGTGAGCTGGGGGATGAGGGCTTCCTCCGCTGCTTGCTGTTTCACCTCTGTGATGCTTTGTGCAAGGCCTTTCATAGGCCTTGAGCTATTGCAAGACCTTCATTCATTCATATAAATTCCACCTCCAATATATTCATTTATGTAAACGTATTCAAATTTTAAATGTAAATTCTTTTTTCCCTGGCCCCCAACACAGTGTCAGAGAGATGATGTGGCCCTCCTGCCATAAACTTTGGACACCCCTGTGCTAGAGGGTTGGAAGGTGGCTAATGTCTTGTCAATATTTAAAAAAAAAGAGAGGGGAACCAGGAAACTATAGGCTAGTCAGCCTAAAGCCTGTCCTGGGTAAGATGGCAGAAAGTCTCATTAAAGTAAAATCTTAAAACATAGAACAAGCCTTGCTGAGAGAGAATCAGCACGGCTTCTGTAAGGGTATGTCTTGCCTCACAAACCTTTTAGAAATCTTTGAAAAGGGGAATGGGGATGTGGGAAAAACCATGGATATTATATATCTGGACTTTCAGAAGGCATTTGTCATGGTCCCTCACCAAAGGCTGCTGGGAAAATTTCATAGTTGGGGAATTAGAGGGCAGGTCCTCATGGATTAAGAATTGGTTGAAGTCTAGGAAACATAGTGAGTGTCAATGGGCAATTTTTCACAATGGAGAGAGGTGAAAAGTGGTGTGCCCCCAGGGATCTGTCCTGAGACCAGTGCTTTTCAACTTGTTCATAAATGGCCTGGAGATAGGGCTAAGCAGTGAGGTGGCCAAGTTTGTGGATGACACTAAACTTTTCAGAGTGGTGAAGAGCAGAAGAGATTGTGCTCTAGAAGGATCTCTCCAAACCGGGAGAATGGGCAGCAATATGGCAGATGTGTTTCAGTGTAAGTGTAAAGTAATGCACACTGGGGCAAAAAATCAAAACATCATATATAGGCTAATGGAGTCTGAGCTGTCTATGACTGCTCAGAAGATTGATCATGGGGTATTGGTGGACAGCTCAATGAAAGTATTGACTCATTGTGCAGTGGCAAGCAAAGGGCAGTTCCATACTAGGGATCATTAAAACAGAGAATAAAACAGCAAATATTTATAATGCCGTTGTACAAATTGATGATATGGCAACACCTAGAACAGGGGTGTCAAACTCATTTCATATGGAGGGCCATATAGCATTCATGATGCCTGCTGAGGGCCAGAAGTGATGTCATTAGGCAAGAAGTGATGTCTTTAAACAGGTCTTAACCAAAAATAAAATTTTTTCTCACTTAGGAGCTCATTAGCTGCAAATAACAAGAGAAAATATATTAATCTTGATCATATTTCAAGATATGGGAGAGCCCAATTTTCATGTGGGCTGCCCTTTCAGCAGTAACACCTCAGCACTACCCAGCAGCTGAAAGCCTGAGGGCTGCATGAAAAGCTTCTGTGGGCGGCATCCAGCCACTGGGCCTTATGTTTGTACACCCCTGACCTAGAGTAGTGTTCAGTTCTGGTCCCTACAGCTTGAAAAAAGGGCATAGTGGAACTAGAAAAGGTGCAGAAGAGAGCAACCAAAATGATGATTGGTCTGGGGTTCCTCCCTTATGAGGAAAGTGTTTGGGCCTTTTCAGTCAAGAAAAGAGGTACCTGAGGGGGAACATGATTGAGACGCACAAAATTATGCAGGGAGTGGATAGGAGTTTTTTCTCTCATGCAACTCCAGAACCAGGGGACTTCCACTAAAATTGAGTGTTGGGCGAGTTAGAACAGACACAAGAAAATATTTCTTTACCTAGCGTGTAATTTGTCTTTGGAACTCATTGCCACAGGATGTAATAATGGCATTCAGCCTAGATGCCTTTAAAAGGGGATTGGACAGATTTCTGGAGGAATACTCACCACAGGTTATAAGCCATGATGGGTATGTACAGTTTGAGATTAGCTGGTTGCTCATAAGGACTGGGTAGGAAATTTTTTCTGTCATCTGAATTGGCCATGGATGGCAGTTTTTTTTGTCTGCCCCAGACTGGCAAGGGAGGGAAGGTGTATTCAGTAGGTTTCATGCATTAAAAATTGGTTTCAAATTAAAATTGTTAAAGTAGCACAAGTTAAATCCAATTGCAATCTGGTGTCTTCGCTGAGGGGTGTGAGCTTAAATAGAATGCTGGATGCAGGGAGGTGGCAGTGAGATGCCAGTTTGTTGTGGGTCTTATGTGTTCTTCCTGAGACATCTGGTGGGCTGCTGTGAGATACAGGAAGCTGGACTAGATTGGCCCTGGGCCTGATCCAGCAGGCTTCTTATGTTCTTATATTTGTCTTCATATTCCAAGAGATCATTTCAAAATGACCATATGTGGTTTTTGAGTTTCTATTGAAATGTATATTGATTAAAGGGTAGTGGGTAAAAGTAATTCCGTCTTACAAGGCCCTTTGAGAGTCTCAGTTGCTGAGTACTTTTTCTAGCAGTGCTGTCCAGCAGACTATAGCATACAAAGAGTCAATAGAAGTCAGTGTTGACTTCTAGTGAAGAGAGATTGATATGTGCAGCCACAAAAAAGGCAATCAGATCTGTATGAAGTAATTACTGGTAAACCATTAGAATAATTCCAACAAGAGATGCTCCTTACTCCTCATAGAATGTGTGTGTGTGATTACAATAGCCCGTGTTTAGGAATGTCAAGAAGTGGTATTCTACCCTAGAATGGGTAGTGTTTGAAGTGATGTGTACACTGTCTGCTTTAGGCAGAGGGGGTTGGAACCAATGTCTTTGAACCTGTTTCATGGTGAGATCTGTGAACAGTTTGTTTTATACAAGTCAACAATACAAAATTCTAGGCAAGTTAAAAGAACTGTACTTTTTTATTTCCCAAAAATGCCTCTTGAGCATATGTAACTCCTTGTCTCTTTTTTTTGCTGCCATCAGGGTTGCTGATGATGTGAAAGCAAATCCAGAGCCTATCAGTCTAGAATACGTAGTGACAAAAGACTTGTGCTTGGTTGTAAAAAAACCTGATTTACATATAGAGGCACAACTTAGAGGTATAAATAAATTAGCACTACAATGCTCCCTAAAGGATATTGTTCCCAAACATTCAGTAAGTAAGAATTTAGTGACTGGGTTTCTTTGATTTAATTTTAAGAAAAGGCAATGTAGAATTTGTGCTTTTCCCTAGCAGAGGAAGGGCATTCCTAACATCTAGACTATAGCTTGCCCTGTTGGTATTTGGAAGCTTAGAAACATAGTTTGGGGTTTAAACTATGCTTTGATATGTCAGAATTGAAGCCATTTTCTTTTTAATTTGCTTTAAAATGTTTTTTGGATAACTTTATCTCCAGTTGTTGGCCAGCTGTGTTTTGGTCTTGGTAGTCTCAGTGATAATGCAAATATTGCATGAGCATCATGCTATGATTTGAAATTGTCTTTTCCTTTGTGTGGCAGGCTCTTTTCTGCAGTTGATCTTTTTATGGGAATTCTGTATTTATATTTTGAATGGTATCAATATTTTTAGATGACTGACAATTTACAAGTCCCTTAAAATTCCTTATTTCTAAATTAATGACTCACAATCTCGAATGTCAAGAGATTTTCTGCCCTCGTTTATGTAGCCTTGAACTGTTGTGATTAATATTAACACTGATAAATCTTGGGGCTTATTGGGTGAATTTTCCTAAAGACGTGTCTACCTTGGATGCTCCAATGATGGTGTTTTTATTGGTTAGCTTGATAGTCGCTCATATATAGCATGAACGTATACTTTCAAGAAAACAATGTGGTTTTTGTAACTGTTGCTCAAGACAGATCCATAATCAGTTACTTTCCCACCTCTTTTTTAGTCTGTTGATATGTCTTGTTAAATGTTTTAGATACTCCTAAGCTTCATAAATTTATCTGATAAAATTCTAAACTGAAGTACAATTTTTTTGTTTTTCTGCTTACCAGAGTTGGAATGGAGCAGCCAGAACAGAATTTTTGAGAATGATAAATAACAAAGCTGTCCTAATGAAAGTGTTCAGAGAGGAGAATGGTGTGCTTATTGTAGATCTGATGAAACCTCCAGCAAACAAAATAAGTAGTGACATGCCAGTATCTCTCCGAGATGCTTTAGTTTTCTTGGATTTAGCAAGGTATGTCTTAAAACCAGGGTCTCAGAGAGGAATTTTATCAGGGGGTATAAAGCTTTGTTTGAGCCTCTTCCTAAATGGGGAGGGGATGAAACAGTGGGGAAGGGAGGTTACAAGGGTGGGTCAGAACACAGGTGGGGAGGGGGCAAAACAGGGCAGGGAGAGGGTGGTGGCAGCCAGAAAAGTCTCTAGAGCCCAGGGTTTCCCAGTGCAAAGCCCAGGTCTACCTTCCCGTACAACAGTGGTTGTTACACATTTAGCACCAGGACCCACTTTTTAGGATGAGAATCTATCAGGACTCACCGGAAGTGATGTACTGACCAGAAATGGTATCAAACAGGAAAATTTTTAACAATCTAGGCTGCAATCCTACCCACACTTACCCAGGAGTAAGTCCCATTGACTGTCATTGTTAAAAGAATATACATAGTGGCTTGTTAAAAGTACAGGTCTGTAACATTTCCCCAGATGCAGTCACATACCATGGTAGCATCAAGTCTAATATATTAAAAATCAAATACTGAAATGAATGGGGACCCACCTGAAATTGACTCACAACCCACTTAGAGGGTCCCAACCTAGTTTGACAAACACTGCCGTACAGTTGGTAGCTAGAAACAGTAATATGGAAAATCAAATGCCCCCTAAAATCTTTTAAATATAGAAAATCTTTGCAGAAAATTAGCATCACCATATTTAGGCTCACATTACAACAGAAAGTGTCCGGTTTGCACCAAAACTTCCTTAAGAACATAACATAAGAACAGTCCTACTGGATCAGGCCATAGGCCCATCTAGTCCAGCTTCCTGTATCTCACAGCAGCCCACCAAACGCCCCAAGGAGCACACCAGATAACAAGAGACCTCATTCTGGTGCCCTCTCTTGCATCTGGCATTCTGACATAGCCCATTTCTAAAATCAGGAGGCTGCACATACACATCATGGCTTGTAATCCGTAATGGACTTCTCCTCCAGAAACTTGTCCAATCCCCTTTTAAAGGCGTCCAGGCCAGACACTATCACCACATCCTGTGGCAGGGAGTACCACAGACCAACCACAAGCTGAGTAAAGAAATATTTTCTTATGTGTTCTAACCCTCCCAACACTCAATTTTAGTGGATGTGCCCTGGCTCTGGTGTTATGTGAGAGTGTAAAGAGCATCTCTCTATCCACTCTGTCCATCCCCTACATATTTTTGTATGTCTCAATCATGTCCCCCCTCAGGCGCCTCTTTTCTAAGCTGAAGAGGCCCAAATGCCATAGCCTTTCCTCATAAGCGTTTCCTTCTGCAGCAGCTGTAGCCCCAGCTGTGTCCCTGGGCTCCTGTACACTCCTTCATGGTTAGTGAATCCACAAGCCAAAGACCTACTGTAGCAGGCCAGTTTCCTCTCAGATTTGACACTGCTGATACTAAGCACAGTGTCAAATCTGAGAGGAAACTGGCATTCCTTGGCCCAGAGCATATGGCATTTGGTAGCAGCAGCAGCCATGTACCCAGCATCCCATGGGGACAGCAAGTCCAGGTGAGATAGGAAAATATAAGATCCCAGGAAATTTCTGGACACTCTTCTTTGGCTCCTGGCCCCCCTCCGGATCCTGGGCCTGGGTAAAAATTGCCCCCTTTACCCCCCTCTCCTAGGCCCTGCTTAAAACTTGCAGGATTTAAGATGCCTTCAAGACTGTTACTCTAAATACACTTAGAACTACATATTATAAAAATTGAGAAATGATAATGTCAAGTGAATATGATTAAGGTGAGGACAGGACGTTGCTTCAGTGTTTTTATAGGTGCTGTCTTTTTGTGTTGCTGGCAAGCGTGACTAGCTATGACCTTACAACTAAAATTCAGGTGTTCATCCTCCGAATGGACTTAAAATCACTGTTTTTCACATTCAGCTTTTATCCCTTGCCTCTTAGTAAATGTCATTGTGCAAAATCAAAATGAATAGATTTGTTTAAAAGTGTAATAAAAATTTCCAAATTGTAAGGCACTATAATAGGTTGCAGTCTAAAATAGTTCTAGTTTTTCATGGATTAGAGAACTGAAAGTGATGATATAGCAGTGTTATGTTTTTATACCAAATTAATACTTCAAAGCATTTTTGTCAAGTGTAATCACTGTGATATAGGTGGTATATATGTATTTTATTACTCTGGCTATGTCTGCCACAAGAATAAAATAGGCCTAAAACATATCACTCACATGCACTCCCGAAGTGCACAGTTACGAAATCAACTACTTGAATTAAACTTACAGAAGCCGTTTAGGATTTGCATGCTACTTGTATGAACAACTACAATGAACCTAATGCTGCTAAGCACAAATGAATTAAAACATTGTCAAATTAAAACATTTGAGAAGATAGCAACTTGAACCAACAGAATGGAACTTAGCATTGAATTGTTATGGAAACAAACTGGTTTTAAAGTGCAGGAGAAACACACCAACATAGTAAGGAACCATTAAACATTTGTTTACTCATGAGCAAACATGACCTTGTAGCTCAGTTTTACTTATAATTAGAGTTCATACTTAGAGTTCAATACATTTATCAACTTGGAGTAGGGAACTTCCTTCTCAAGTGTTTTTGGAATCTGCCTGCATTCATCGGATCAGGACAGTTCTGGTGGCATTGCATTCTGCTTGACCTGCTCTTTCCAATGGACCAAGGCATGCTTGCCTACTTAAACGTAAATGTGCACTATGGCTCAGTTTCACTTTCTGTAGGGCTCCATGCATTTTGCTTGGCAGCTTCTGTGCATGCTCAGAAGACACTACAGCCAGTTAAAGCAACAGAACGCAGAAGGAGTTAGGGGCTTAGAAACAGTCAGAAGCACTCGGGATGATCCGCAGCCACTTCAGGTACACGTCAGGCTTCCCTGCGCCTCCCAGGGCCTTATAAGGCATTAAAAATGTCACTTCTGGTTTCTCTGTGAAACTGGAAGCCATGTGTTTTTAGCTACCAAGCTCAGTCTGAGTTTGCCTCCGGGAGGAGCACAAGTGGGGCAGCCAGGCCAACCCAATCCGCAGATACAGGATCTACAGATACAGGCCCCCCCCCAAGTAAAACCCTATTAAGTTTGAGCAGAAAGTGGATTGGATACTTACAAACCTTCCTTTATCAGAGCCTATACCCATTCCATACCTCTGCCCCATCCTTCCATTTATCACTGAATCCCTGTCTGTATAGCCAAAATCCATACTGCCTGGGAGAGGTAGGTAAGAATCTTTTTTCTACTTTTCCTTCCCAGAGGCTACTTGGCCCTCCAATGGGCACTTTCTGACTAATGCCAGCTGAGCCTTGGTGTTGGTTCAGGAAAAGGGGATAGGATCTAAGCACATGTGGCTGCTGCCAAGTTCTGCTCCATTCTGCCCATGATTCTATCCCAAATGGCCCTCGCTGCCAACCTATCGTTCTGGTGGGGCTGGGTGAGCCATTGGCATGCACTAGGGGCCTCTGGCCATTTGTGCTTGTGGTTACTGAAATGCTGTCAGAGCATTACTGTGGTTTCTGAAATGCTGTCAGAGCAGATTTCATTGGAATGTGAACTGTCACTAAACCCACTGAAGGATTGGGCCATAAGATTAACAAATACTAATGCAAGTCTACTATTTTTCACTATTTGTTTGAGCATTTTGTTCTGGATTCCTTACTAGCTTTTGCACTGAGCTTCCTTGTCAGTCTGAAAGCACTGTGCCACTGCAGTACTGTCCGCCTGTGATGCCTCAAGAAAATACAGAAGTCTCTGTTGTTGTTAGTTACATTAATAGTCCTGGTGACTTTTACCTTCAGCTGGTAAGTACTCATTCAGCATATTTAATGTTAATGTTAGCATTCTTGTTAAATATTTTCTGAAATGCTTCTGTTATTTTGAATTTAAAAGTAATCTTTGTAAACTACACTGATAAGGGTCTTTTTGTCCTTTGTTTTGTGTATAGGAAGATAAAAATATTCTGTTATTGGCCTCCCAGTTTTTCTTCCACTTTCCATTGTTTGCTTTCACCATAGTATAGAATTACCATTAAGAGGACATACATGCACCTGTCCTGTGTATACTCTTCTCCAATTCAAAATCTTCCTGTTTTTTTCCTTTCATTGCTAATATTGTACAGTGGTGCCTTGCATAACGAAATTAATCTGTTCCGCGAGTCCTTTCGTTATGCGAGTTTTTCGTTTTGCGAATCGCGTTTTCCCATAGGAATGCATTGAAATTTAATTAATGCGTTCCTATGGGCAAGAAAAGTCAGAACAAAGTCAAATTTGGTTTACAAAGTGTTTATTAAGTGCTCTTTAAAGGCATACATACTGTACAGAGGATTTCAAAAACGGGGGATGCTGAGTGGGGAGTCTGAAGGCTGTAATCCTGTGCACACTTTCCTGGGAGCAAGCACAATGGGATTTACTTACATAAACTGACATGAAGATCCTGCCCTTACTAGGGTGGATGGGATCATAAAGTGACATGAAGATCCGCCCCTTACTAGGGTGAACGGGATCATAAACAGACATGAAGATCCCCCCCTTAAGACAAACCAAAACAAACCAAAACAAATTCGTTATGCGAAGCATAAGTCATAAAAATTCGTTGTGCGAGTTACCAAACTTCGCACACAGCTTTCGTTCTGCGAGTTTTTCGCTGCACGGGGCATTCGTTATGTGAGGCACCACTGTATTACCATTTGGCCCCAGGTCTCTACTAATCATAGTGGTGGGACAAATGAGGAAGAAAAGTGTTTAAATCGGAATTAGAAACTTTATTTGAAAGTGGGTTTCATCTCACTAATGAGGCTTTGTATTCAGCTTGAGGCAGATGCAATATGTGTTAGAACAGGGTAAAAGGTTATCTGCCAGAGTTGCTCTTCTATCCAGGCAGCTTGCAAACCAAGGCACACACACACAAAAAAAAATACTTAGGCCAAAAGTTAAGATTGAAAGGAAGTTTACTTACAGTCTGATGTAAGCTCATACAGACACTTAACCACATCAAGGTTCTCAACACTGAAAAACTAGGAGCGCTAAGTAGCTGCTCCTGGATGCATGCAGGTATAATAAAAGCAGTAACTAAAACCAGAGACTAGGAAACACATCTGTAGTACCACAAAAGTCATCAAAAAGGAAGCTTGCTCTTTACAATGACGTTAAAGGGGCCAGACAGATGGGAAGCCTAGGCCTCTGAGCGTCGTGCTTGGAGGCAGGCTGTGCAACATGGCCTCTCCCAGTTTGAAGAGGCACTTGCCCAACAGACTGAGGCAAAGAGGCAAAGAAGGAAGGCCCACAGCCAGGGAGACGCACCGGGGCAGACTACATTTGCTCCTAGAGTGGAAGGGATTGTCACTCCCTAATTGGCCTCTTCAGCCACACTAGACGCTGTTCCAGAACCACTTTTCAGAGCACGATACCATAGTCTCATGAGACTGAAGGATGCCAATGATAAATGGGCCAGATACAATGTTATTTCAAAAAACTAGATGCTCCCTCTACTTGTGATTGTTAAGGTTAAGGTTTTTTGTATAAATTGAGAGGATTGGTGTAGGTTCCCAGTCTTGTCCCAATGTGAGCAGATTGCAAGAAAACACATCAAATGCAGCAGAGTACTTTCGGCAGTTGTATTGAGCAAGGGATATCACATTCAGAGTAGTCAGTTAACAGTCTAAGAGTCAGCACGGAGAGCAGTCAGTTCCAGTATAACAAATCCAAATCAGTTCCAATAATACACAGTCAAAGGTTCAGTCCATAAGTCAGTAATATCATATACATACAGTATCCAGCCTCCTCAGTCACTGGCAGCAGTATCACAGTTATCTCCAACTCCCCAACTGCTGCAGTGGAAGCACCATCAGACTAACCTTATATAGTCAGCTCAGCCAATCAGTACTGGCTTGGTCACACCCAGGGTATGTCTGTCCCAGGTGCTTGCTGATTCTGCTGAATCATCCCTCTACACCTGCTCCCTG